>NC_020496.1:12183759-12184871 GCF_000184155.1 Fragaria vesca subsp. vesca
GGGGGGATTGAGAGCGCACGTCCTTGAAATAGCTAAAGTGTGGACGGACTGATCTGAGCCGTTGATCACTTTAAATGAAAAGCAACGGTCTACGATTAGTTTCTCTAAAACCCAAAACGGGTCAAGACATGACCCGACTCTTCACGTAGTCTTCAGTCTCTCTCTCCTTCTCTCAATGATCTGCGCTCAAACTTCTCCTCCCAAAATCCATGCAATTCAATCTATGTCTTCTCTCCATTGATGATTAAACTTGTATTAGCTAGGTTGCACGAGTCGCCTTCGAATCTTTCGTTTTCTTTCTTTCTCTTTCAATATTACAAATATGTGGTACATACAGCTAGCCCTTAGAGATTTCGCGCCAAAAGTTGGAGATTTGGAACCATATAAACTCACATAGATCAGTATGGATTCTGGATTTCTTTTTATATGTATGATTTTCAATTACAAAATCTAGGGTTTTACCATATTTGGGATTTTTCTTCATGTTTCTGGATTTCTTTTTTATTGCTTTATTGAAGTTATTCATTAATTCTCTTATATTACAGGCAGCGATGGATACATATTCACTATTGTTTTTTAATGAACATTGGCTGAATTTGTTCTCTTTTCTTTTTATTGGCGTTGGTTACTAACAAAAGTACTTTGAATGTTTTTATTGAAGTTATTCATTGATTCTTTTATATTCACTACAAAAATTAATTTAGTTAGCCACGGCAAAATGCCGTCGCCAAAAGTCATTCTGCCGTCGCAAAAGACCAACGACGACGGCGTGGCGACGACATTTTTCCCGTCGCCGTTGAGGGCGTGGCCGTTGCTTTTGGCGACGGCAGTGAGCCGTCACAACCATGTTTGCGACGGCAAATAGCGACTGTAAAGACCGTCGCTTAATTAGCGACGGAAATTGGCTACTGAACTTGCCGTTGCAAATACCTCTATTGGCGACCGCAATCGCCGTCGCTGTGATATTTTAAAAAATTCAGATCTGAACTGAAATTTTTGAATTTTCCCACCAAAATCATTTGTGACGGGACTCTGCCATCGCCAACTGCAGAAATTGTTACCACAACTGTTTCAAATCTCATTTTTACCAGAAACCTGCAAATTCAAATCTC
>NC_020496.1:12189759-12196551 GCF_000184155.1 Fragaria vesca subsp. vesca
CATGGAAGAGATGGGCGAGCTCGAGCAGGGAAGAGAGTACCTTCTGCGAGCTCGAGCAGGGAAAAGAGTACCTTCTGGGAGCTCGAGCAGGGAAGAGCATGGAAGAGATGCGCGAGCTCGAGCAGGGAAGAGAGTACCTTCTGCGAGCTCGAGCAGGGAAGAGCAGGGAAAAGATGGGCGATTAGGGTTGATCGAAGAAGCCGCCGCCGTCGACCTCTAGAGATTCGACACGACTTGACCGAAGAAGCCACTGCCAGCGCAAACCCGCCACCAGTGCAAACCCGCCGCCGCCAATTCAATACAGTCTTGTACCGCCACCGGTCAGATGAAAACCGAAAAACCTCTCCCTCCCGATGACCACAACCACTGTCGACAAGCTCTCCTTCCATAGTCGATGATTTGTGTTTCTCACGACCAACCCCAATTTCATTCAACATATTTGACAAAATAGGGGTTATGGGGTTAGGACGGGCGATTTCTAGAAGACAGGAATTAGGTTTGTGGGATGGGGGTTTGTCTGAAGAGAGAGTAAAAAATGAGGGTTATGTAAAATTGATGTTTTTTGTCAAAATGGAAAGCGGGATAATTGGCGCCTTCCATTAACAGTGAAAGAACACAGGCGACGGCGAATGCAACCGTAGCAGCAAATCAGAAATAAAATTGGTTTTTTTGCCAAGGCACTCACCTGTCGTCGCCGTTGATAAAAACATATGCGACGGCGCTAGTTTGCTGTCGCGAATTTTGTCGTTATTTAGCCACGGCAAGATGTTGCCGTCGCAAACTGGTTTTTATTTAGCGACGGTATGTTTGCCGTCGCTTCGCCGTCGCAAATTTAGGATCAATGGCCACGGCAAATCCGAGCCGTGGCGATTTTCGGTGGCTAAATGAATTCTTTTTTGTAGTGATTACAGGCAACGATGAATACATATTCACTATTGTTTTTTGATGAACATTGGCTAAATTTGTTCTCTTTTCTTTTCATTGGCATTGGTTACTGACAAAAGTACTTTAAATGTTTGTGTGGCTTTTAGTTTCAGTTAAATGGAGTCAGATGATAATGATCAAGTTTATATTCCTCAAGTAAAGTCTGTGTTGGTTCCTAAATTACAACAAGAGTTCGGAACAATTGATGAGGTTGCTGATTTCTGTAATAGATATGCAAAAGAGGCAGGGTTTAGTATTAGAAGTCATACTAGTGTGATGAGCAAAGATAATACCACACTTAGAGGAATGAGTATATCTGTTATAAGCAAGGAAATTCCAAGGTTCAGGGAGAAAAGTGTAAGAGAGGATTACCAAAAGTAGGTTGCAAAGCGAGAATTGCAGCTGTGAGAAGGTCTGGAGGATATGCAATCTCTATATTTGTCGAAGCTCACAACCACCCATTGACAAGCCCTGCTAGAGTACCGTTTCTGAAGTCTCATCGTGGTGTTTCAAATCTTAACAAAACTCTATCTGACCAGTTAAGTTTGGTCAATGTGAAGACTCATAAATGGTTTGAATTCTTTGGTATTCAAGCAGGTGGCATTGAAAATATTGGTTGTACGCAGCGTGATCTTTATAATTATGGAAGAACTTATCATGAAGAGAAGAAGGGGCATGATGGAGATATATTGTACATGCATTTCCAGAACGAAAAAGAAAAAGATTCTTTTTTTGTCTACAAAATGGAGTCAGATGAGGAAAACAAAGTAACACGATGTTTTTGGGCTGACTCAATTTCAAGACGAGCTTACAGCTTTTATGGGGATGTGGTTATCTTTGATACTACATACAACACAAATAGGTATGGAATGATTTTTGCACCATTCACTGGTGTTAATAATCATGGGCAGACTATTATATTTGCTTGTGCATTCTTGAATGATGAGACAGCTGATTCTTTTGTTTGGTTATTCAAAGAATTTCTAAATGCTATTCCTGGAAATTCCCCGAAAAATGCCCCCAAAATGATCATAACTGACCAAGATCCTGCTATGACGAAAGCCATTTTAGAAGCACTCCCACAGACATTTCATAGATATTGCAGCTGACACGTTCTAAATAAATTTTCAGAGAAGCTAGATGCGATTAAATATCAGGATTATTACCAAGACTTTCATAGTTGCATATGGAATTCATGTAGTGCAGATGAGTTTGACTCAAGATGGATTGAAATTATTGAGAAGCACGGGTTGAGTGATAACAAGTGGCTTGAGTTGATATATGAAATTCGTTCATCATGGATACCAGCACATGTAAATCATTGTTTTTCAGCTGGAATGTCAAGTAGCCAAAGAGCAGAAAGTCAACATTCTTTCTTCAAGAATTATGTTTCTCAATGGAATTCATTGGTGGAATTTATGGTTCAGTTTAAGAGGGGACTTCTTCACCAACGCCACTATGAATTAGAGGAGGGTCATATTAACATTGAAGAGAAGCCAAAAACTGTCATGTCCCTTGAACTAGAAGATCATATGGCCAAGGTTTATACACGCAAGTACTTTTATGAAGTTCAAGAACAGTTGAAAGAGAGCTTCAAATATAAACATGAACTTTTGAGAGAAAATGAGATTCATTGTGTGTTTAAGGTCATGAGAAAGAACATTGATACTTGTAAGTCGTGAACTCACTTACGAAAAAGAGTCTGATTTTGCATTATGCAGTTGTAGGAAGTGGGAGAGTGAAGGGCTCCCATGTTGGCATATTTTTTCATATTTGATTAAGTTCCAAGATGTTGATAAACTGCCTGGTTAGTACATCTTGAGGAGATGGACTAAAGCTGCAAGACAAAGTCTTGTGTTAGATTCTGATGGAGTGGAGATAAAAGATAACAAAGCTTTACTTGCAAAGAGGACTACATTGTTCTAGCATGCTACAAATGCAATTGATAAGACAATCGTCAGTGATGAGGCCAGCCAGCTCTTAATGGAATCGTTAGATGCTTTCTTAGAGAATTTTAAATCACTATATATTGGTAATGAAAGTGGACAAAGTGCAGAGACCAGGACTACTACTACTATTCAACATGTTTTTAATGAACCAAATCAAGTTAGAGAAAAAGGGTGTGGGAGAAGGTTAAAGAAAGGAAAAAAGAGGAAAGTTAAGGCAAAAGAGAGTCAAGGTAGAAAATGTCATGGATGTGGACTATATGGTCAGTCACATGACAAAAGAAGTTGTCCAACACTTGTTGGAAAGTAAGAATCTATACTTAATTGTGTTTGATATTACTGTTTATGTTTTCAAAATTGTTTGATTAATATATCTCTATAATCTTGCTTATTTATGTAGTCTTGTAGCCAAAGATGGGGATTCAAGTTCTACTAGTACGGATGAGGGTAGTGACGTGCCCGTTACCGGGCATAAGACAACAACCCTTTTTGACAATCGTAGTATAAGGCAAATAAGGTTCGATCAATCCAAGGACTAAGGGTGCTCCTGTAACAATGGTCATGTAAAAAGTCAAGAGTTAACAATATATACAAGTATTCATTTACAAATATACATATGGTACAAGGTAAACAAAGGGGGGGGGGGGGGGGGGGTTGAGGTTTGTTCTAATGTTCCTACTAAAAGATAAAGATAAAAGCTAAACTAATATATACAAGTGATCGATCCATTCAACACATCCATCAGGGAGAAACCCAGATTCTGACCACACATCAAATTCACGTTTCAACCTTAGCAATCCGATAACATGCCAATTCAGAGAACTAGAAACAATCTCAAAATACAAGTCTACGAGGTCATGCATTTTATAGTTCTACTTACTTGTCCCTAGCACAGAACGTCTAGAACTAGGACATCTCATGCAAGACTGCTATCAATACTACGAGTATATGTCTACACTTAACATGAGTCCTTAAGATCTATAGAACAAGATTGAACACAATTATATATATTATGAACGTCATAACAGGGAATTGCATAGTATACGTTGTCAGCCATTTTGACATAGCTTCCACCACTAGAGATCCACACTTACCTACGAGGCTTAGTATAAATCATGGCAATAGTTAGTATGCATTCTAACATAGTAATCAAACAAAAACACACACTTTCTAACATATGAATTGACAAGATCAGATTGCTAAAATATCATGAACGAAACTTCAACATGTTTTACTAGAATTCTGAATTTACTAACAACATAACAATCGAAACAACATCCAAATCCAATATTTGAAAACTGAAAACATGTTTATGCAAACTGTAAAGAAAAACTAAACAAAGCAGAGGTATGGTTACACTTTTATCAGTCTTTAAGTTGCCGTTCTTGTGGAACGTCCAACAAGCTAGGCTTTGGCAAGGACAGAAGAAACTTGATAAAGGAGAGGGAGATGCTGCTCAGCAGAGTTATGTATTTTTCTGACTTTTGTGTGAATGAATGATCATCTGAGAAGTGCACAAGGAAGTCTTTTATATAGAGAACATCTTGGTGCAACTTCTCTTCCAAAATGATGTGGGACTAGGAGCACATGTTTGACTTTTCTTCTTCAGCTGCACATGCTTGACTTTTCTCCTTCCTTTTTAGACTGTTTGGGCCTTCTTTTGAGCTTTCTGCATTTTTCTCTTCCATACTACTTAGGCCTTCTTTTGTCAATTAAGCTCTTTGTCCTCTACAATCACAAAACATGTTTGAAATGGTATTATTAAAGAAATAACATGGCCAAATAGGGTAAGAAACACATTAAAATCATAGCATATTATGCTCATATCAAGTAGTTGTTCATCTACATGTGAATTCAATACATTTATGATAATACACTTTTTTGTTTAATTGGTTGATGTTTTATTGTTAGAACTTATCAACCTTTATTTTTTCTTGATAAGTATTGACTGATATCCTATTGCTTAGTTTATTTTGCAGAATAATGTATAAGGATATCAGTTTCTGATGTTCTCTGTGAATGCCTCAATCTGTACACAGTAGTTGATTTTGCCCTGAATAGATCTCAGAAACAATAAATTTTTGTTGGCCTTATTCATATGCATGTACTCATTGAGAAGAAACAATGACTCTGTTACATTATCATATGAGAGACCTCATTCAGGAGAAACAATTCTGATCTATTACATTATCACATGTTTATGTGGTCATATGGTCTATTCCTGATTTTTTTTGTGATTTCCTTGTTTCACAATAGTTGTTATCCCAACACTCATGGTTTATATGCATATACTGCTATCTGTTTTGGTGTATGCATATACTACTATCTGTTTTGGTAGATACAAATGTATTGCAAAAAGGTAAGAAATAAGTGAAGGTATTGCATGGACAATGCCTTTGAATAAGTGTGCAACTCATATACTGAACTCCAACTCATATCTGTTTTATTCATTTATTTCCAACTTATGCTATTGTTATACACAGTTGAAGTCTTTAGTAGTACATATGTTATTGCTATACATAACTGAAGCTAGAATGATTCAATTATGAATATGCCTTCCTACAATTTGATATTCCTATACAACAATTCATTTCTCACATTCTGTCACCTAACTATGAACATGCCCCTGCATCAAATTGATTTGCAAAGTAATAAACTGTTGTGACAAGCTTCCTTTCCAATTAACGCAGAGACAAAAGGAGTGCCCAGCAAACATGATGTATATTCCATGCTACTGTTGCAACAATAATAGTAAACCAAAACATCAGTAGTAGAAATGAAAAAAAGAAAAAAAAATCCTAACTTTGACTAATAACTGAATCTAAAAGCAAGCTTCATAGTGACAGTGGTCATACAAAAACTTATTAGTACTGGCATCACTATTACACAGTGACAAGAGAGATCAGTAAACTGACACTGATTCACACTCATGCTCAAACAGAGAGAGAAGCACCATTGTCAGCTGATGTAAGCTGCAATAACAATAAAACCATTAAATTATCATGAATACTCAATAGCTAAAACTCATAGTAAATTCGTTAAGCTAAGAAACAAATACTTTGAGAAAACTACAATTACTTACACTTGGTATGGTTTTCCAGCTCTTTCAAGTAGCACACTTGCAAGCCATTTTGCATTTGGTGTAATTCTGGCATTACATATATCTAAATGTGAATGATCATATTTGAATCATCAAATCATCACTAACTTTGCTATGATTCAAATTTTGGCATTACAGTCAACATTACATGTCTGTGTCAATGTTGATTATGCATAACCAGAATGAGAGCAACATGGTTTATCAATAAACTAAACTTCCCTCATTACCTAATCCTATCTAATTTTTCTGATTACCTAATCTTATCTAACTTTCCTGAAGCCGATTATAGTGTCTGTAATTTCAAGTACAATAGGTATTCAGAAAGCTAGAATTTCCTTAATCAAAATTGAAATACGAACCTGTATATAAGAGTAAAGAGAGAAAGCTGCAAATTCCAACCGAACAAACACCGAAGGCAACCGTATGGCTGAGAATTAGAGTCCTCAACGTGTTCTAAGTAGGAACCGGCAATCTTTGCTGCGTCAGAAGGCTGCTGCTCCCATTCGAACCTCTCCCATTCGAAACCCTAACAGGCGGCGACTACAGACAGGAATCGAGGTCCATCCGAGTGGACACAGAGTCGTTCTTCCCCGCCATTGCGTCAATTTGTGGGGATTGCATGGATTTTGGGAGGAGAAGTTTGAGCCTAGATCATTGAGAGAAGGAGAGAGAGACTGAAGACTACGTGAAGAGTCGGGTCATGTCTTGACCCGTTTTGGGTTTAGAGAAACTAATCGTAGACCGTTGCTTTTCATTTAAAGTGATCAACGACTCAGATCAGTCCGTCCGCACTTTAGCTATTTTAAGGACGTGCGCTCTCGA
>NC_020496.1:12196571-12222508 GCF_000184155.1 Fragaria vesca subsp. vesca
TATATATATATATATATATAGTTCCCTTCCAAAGCGGGACACCGCTTGAAATTAAAATGTGGTGCTCCTCATTTCGCTCACTTTTAAGTCACATTTTCACATCTCCACCGTTCAATGTTTAGAACATAGTGTGTAGATCATTCCAGCAAAGTTTCATCCAATTTGGAGATCATTTGAGCTTCTATAATTATGATTTACATGAACGAAGACAAATTTTGTTCAGTTGATTCATTTAATCTAATTTGGTACTCCAATGATCTCTAAATAGGATGAAATTTTACATGAATGATCTACACACTATGTTCTAGATACTGAACAGTGGAGATGTGAAAATGTGACCTAAAAATGAGCGAAATGAGGAGCACCACACTTTAATTTTAAAGCGGTGTCCCGTTCTGAAAGGAAACTGTGTGTGTGTGTGTGTGTGTGTATATGTTTTTGCATTTGATACTGTCTCAAAAAGCTTACTTCATTATACACTAGACGTTCAAAAAAATAATTTTATATGCACGAGAAAATGATCTCAGACTTCTATATGTCTCTCGACATTTGAAGCAGGGCCAGGTCGTAAACCACGCCCTCTAGGTATCTCTCTATGATAATTAATATTAGACCACCATTGAAACCGCTTGAGAGTTTGTAGCATGAATCCACTCCAGCTTTTTCATATTTTCACACTCCCTTTCTAGCAACCATATGTTCACTTCAAGGCTGGCCTTGAAGTTTCCAGGGCTCTAGGCGAAAAACCAAAATGAGACTCCCCACCTGAACTATACTCACAGCTTTCTTTTTTTTTTCTCTTCAGACGTAGTTCAGTAAGTTTGAACAACATATTCACCAAAAAAAGTAGTGGTGGCAGAGAGGAAGATAAGGAAGAAAAGAGTCAAGGTCTCGGCAGAGGCTGCATGTAGCTCCTCGATTGGAGATGATGGTTGGGGTGGTGCATGATGATGTTTTTGCTCTACATTTGGTGAGGGTACTTCTGCATCAGGACGTGGTACGTAGTAAGATACATGTTTCAGTTGGTATTGAGGCTTCACCCCAGGTTTAGTTAATTCGTCTTTTTGTTTTAAATATAAATCGAGGTAGAGGTTTGACTTTGTTCGACATTTACGTTGGTAGTGTTGTGGCATGGTTTGGTTTATTTGGACTTATGGACTAAAGTTTTTTTTGGTTTAGTTGAATCTAGGTTTCGTTAAGGTTTGCCTATCATGACTCATTTATGTCGAAGCCAAGGTTTGCCATACATGTGATTTCACACCTTGTTTTCGTCAAGCTAAAGTGAAATCAATTTCCTTGACACTGCTAAAGTGTTTACGCTGCTAGCTTAATTAGGTGAAATTTTCGACTACTACGTAATTAAAAGACAAGCTATATTCCTTGTTATTAAAAGAAACCAAGTTATATTTAAAGAGAAAGTAGAAGAAGAGAAGAACAAGTTATTCAACATATTAATGCTAAAATAGCCTCCATGAATCGAGAGGTGTATATAACAAAAGGGAAGGGAATCAATAAGTTAGTCGTAGTCATTCATGCATGGAAGGGGTTCCCAAGGAGAATCGAATCATCAGCTGCCCACTTCTCTTCTCTTTAATTTGCTCTTCTTTACAGTTTGCCTCTCTTCCCCTTTACCCTTCTCCAAGAGAATGGAGGCCAGATCTCATCTCTTTCTTCTTATCAAACATCTTCTTTATGAATCCCAGTGAGAGCGAGAGAGAGATAGAGAGATAGAGATAGCGATAAAAGCCTCAAAAGGGTTAGTGAGAGAGGGAGAAATCGGAACAGTAGCCGCAGCTAGCAGCAAAGAAAAGAGAAAAAGAAAAAAAGAAGATGGTCAAAATGAACACACCTCGAAGACTTGTTATTCCATCATCAGCTTCATGAACTTGCTTTGCTTTATTGAAACTCACCATTTTGCTTCTTTTTCTGTTTTTGGTTTCACCATTTTTCCTTTTTACGGGTTCTCTCTTCTAAGTTACTATTCCATTCAATTCCCTCCTTACTCATATTCCCACTAATTCCCTCCTAATTAATCCAATATATGCTAGCTCTTTATAATGTATATATATGCATACGATTCTCGGCCCTTTTGAGAGTGCAAGTGTTCTTCTTCTTTACATTTGTGATTTGTTTTGTTTTTACAGTACGTATAACTTACTCCATTATATATCGAGCTATAAACGAAATCAAATACGTATACGAAGAGATCGAAATCTGCAAAATACAAGTATGCATCAGGTAAATCCAGATGTAATTATTTGCTTGTTCTATATATTGCTAGGGCTCTTTACTGCTTGCCGGGCCACCCTTTAAGTTAAGGTGGGATATTCCTTCAACTCGACTACTTGACCTGTCTGCAGCTATGAAACTAATAGGAATAAAGGAATATTCAAATTTGTAAAGAAAAATCAATTTTCCCAATAAATTGACTGTCAATTTTCGCTGATACTACTCAAAGTAAAATTGAAAGAGACCAGACCACATTGGGGCCTTGGTGAATCCAATTAAGATAAAGAAGTGGCCCTAAGCTAAGAGCTTTATGTTCCATGAGAAGAATATATATTTCATGAAATTAGATGCTGAAAATGATTCCACATTGTCCACTAAACAAGCAGCCATCGATCTGTTTTAATTTTTAATTTTTAATTTTTTTAGGGGTGTCATAGCTAGCTTGTATGGAGTTCATGAGTATGATATGCAATATTAGGGCTACAAAATCAAAGGGTCCCAAATGCCATGGTCAAAGGTCCTTTCCAGGTTCATGGTTTGGTTGATTTAGTAGATACTGTAGATTTGTTGTGGTATTAGGGCTACAAAATCTGTATTATCTTCTTTTGTGGGTCTGAATTGTTGGGAATAGCATGCTAGACCCGCAAGGCTGAATCAAAATTGTCGACTTCAGTCAAACCTAACTAGTTCATCAACACATTGCTAAGCTAAAGATATGGCGGGCTCGATATAGCTATACATCTTTTGGGATTTTGTTGCAGAGCATCTCTAGCAGCATTGATAAATTAAAAAAATTATAGATTTATCAATTTTTAAATGAATTTTTGCTCTAGCAGTATACTTAAAAAGTTGATAAATTTAGAAATTGATAGAGAAAATTGATAAATTTATCAATCTTTGGGAGACAATTAACTAAAACTTAGCTAATGTATACAATTTAGCAATACTGTTGGAGCAAAAATTTAAAAATTGCTGTTGTAAATCTAAATGTTTACAAATTTAGCAATAAATTTAACTCTATTGCTGGAGATGCTTAATTAAGGATAACCAAAGTGTTTATCATGTAAATTGGAAGGTACTTTAACAGAAATTAAGTAAAAGAAACCCTAGCATGATCGACCACAGTAAAACAACAAGTAATATATGTGGGTTAATTGTGCCTTAACTTGTAAGTTTCATTCGCATGGAAAAGCAGTAGAAATAAGTGAGAAGTGTCGTAGTACTAGCATGACTATAGTGTGGACATGCATGCATTATTTATCACGTTAAAGAAACCCTAAAAAGAACCAGAGTGGTAGCCAAAGCAAGCATTCAAAATTCAAAAATATCCAGTCTCTTTGGAATCGTGGAATATCGATCGAGTAGTTCTTCTTCCTTCTCTCTCTTTTTCTCCCTTTAATAAGATTTATCTGATTCCATTTATCAAGGTTGCTAATTGAAGAATACGAAAAAGTAGTTCACGGCCCTCCATTTATTCCCTTTTTCTGTGCCCTCAGATTTGTATATAAACCCCTCCCCGACTCGTTACTTCACCAATATTCCCTTCTGGTTTTTCTCTTCACCATTCTCATCAACTCATTACATTCTGTCAATTGGTTAGTTCACTACTAGTTTGCGTTCTTTATCTTTCGTAATATGCATGATGCTCCTCTTACCCTAACCCTAAAACCAGCATCTGACATAGTTTCGTTTATATGTGCAGGACAAAAGATGAGCAGGCCAGGAGATTGGAACTGCAGGTCATGCCAGCACCTCAACTTCCAGAGGCGCGACTCGTGCCAGCGATGTGGAGATGTCAAGTCTGGAGGAGGAGGAGGAGGAGGACTTGACTTTGGGGCTTTCAATGGCGGAAGGCTCGGAGGAGGAGGGTCTTCATTTGGGTTCGGTAGCGCAACCACTGGCTCCGATGTGAGGCCTGGTGACTGGTACTGCGCTGCCGGCAACTGTGGCGCCCACAACTTCGCCAGCCGCTCTAGCTGCTTCAAGTGTGGTGCTTTCAAGGATGAGTTTCTTGCTACTGGAGGCGGCGGCTTTGACTCTGAAATGCCTCGCTCCAGGGGAGGTTTCGGGTTGGGAAATGGCGGCGCCGGCGCTGGTGGTGGTGGGCGGCCTGGATGGAAATCTGGAGATTGGATTTGTACTAGGTAGTTTACTTCATCACTTGCTAGAATGAGTGGTTTTGTACTTTACTTGGTAATGGTGGCTACATAAGTTAGGGCACATCTATACCTTCTTTGTTTCGGCTAGTTGTTTTGTGCAATGATATAATTTTCAGCTCGTTTTAGTTTTTTAGGTGCTCATTACTTGCATATTGAATTCCTCTTTCTTTGACTGCTTTTCAAGTTAGATTCAAGTTAGTACTTTCAGAATCTCTCTGTCTGTGACTGATCACCAATCTCACTCTTCCTATTTGGACAGGTTCGGATGCAACGAGCATAACTTTGCTAGCAGAATGGAATGTTTCAGATGCAATGCCCCAAGAGACACATACTAGAGAGAAGAAATCTATAATCCAATTTTTGGTACGTAATTTAAAATTACTTAACCTCCCTAGTGCATAATATAATTCATTTTAATCTTGCTCAAGTAAACAGTGGTTTTCTTTGTTTATTGCAGGCATTGCTAGCTGCTGAGCGAGAAAGAGAGAAGACATCACCACCAGTTTTACTTTATTATTTTGCTTTAATATGAGCTCTACTAGTTAGCTAGGTTTTTTTTTTTTTTTCCTTTTAATTTCATCGTGGCATAAGTTCACGTAAGCCATTAATTATATGCTGCCTAGCATTTTGTTTTGTTAGGTTTCTCATCTGAACTAAATCAGTGTAATTTTGGTGCTTTAAGTAGGTTAATTTAAGATATCCATTACTCTACCTCATTAGCACTATGAGTTTTTTAAATCAATGTTATTGTATTTTTTTCTGCCGCTAGCTCCTGGTTTCGATCTGCAAATGAAGTTGATTCCTTAAGATTTTACTTTTTCCATTCCTAAAATCGATGTGCACAAACTTCATTAAGATGCTCTATCTCTTCTGATCACATCAATATTGTTTAACCAAAAACTAGTACTTAAAGGCTGCTTTCATGAAGTGGTCCGTAAAGAGAAAGTGTATTGACAAGGCTAGCTTTAACGAAGTTATTGAAAACAAACAATATATGTTACAGTTCAGAAAAAAAAAAAGTTGATGAGGAAATGTTTAGCAGTAGCAAATAGATTTCGCAAATGGAAACTTGTGAGCTAAAGACCATGGAGCGAGCTTTATCAAAAATACGCAAGATAATCATTTGGTCAGATATGAATTGCTCCCACTTTATAAGAGGATGGCTTGAGGCAACAGTGATGAATTCCTCTACTACTTCAGCTTGCATTTGCGATCTTAAACTAATTAAGAAACCACTAACATGATAAGCACGTACGTTATAGCATAATATATGCTTTCAAGGAAGGAGAAGAAGAATAATTATGAAGTTCAAAAATTAAATGGGACTTATCAGACTGTTTAATTTTTACATATGAAGATCACATATATAATTAAAAATAAAAAATTTGCTTTTCTTTTTTACTTCCATTTACCACTTAAAAGATCACATTGGATTCTCTTGATTGACCTAGCCTAGAGTGTATCTTTTAAAAATATGTATATTGTGGATTCAAAAGTGACTGTGTCTTCATATATATCATATGTGTCTTGCTAGCTCTCAGCACTAGGACTCCATTAACAATATTACAGCTTTAAGCAGCAAGATTCTCTTGTCATCCTTTTAGGCTAATTAAGCTTTATGTTACTTCAATTAATTGCCTATTATACTAAGTTAGACAATGCAAGTTCCTAATTAGCAAATACTAGGAAAACAAAAAATCTAAGCAAATAGAGTGACGCCTATG
Organism: Fragaria vesca subsp. vesca; assembly: GCF_000184155.1. Classification (NCBI taxonomy): domain Eukaryota; kingdom Viridiplantae; phylum Streptophyta; class Magnoliopsida; order Rosales; family Rosaceae; genus Fragaria; species Fragaria vesca. The sequence continues at coordinate 12,202,684 of NC_020496.1, forward strand.
AACCATATCAGATAGAAAAGGAGAGAAACACTGTAGGTCGAGAAAGAAATGGAGATGGAGGAGAAAAACCAACAAGCTAAGCAGAGCTCAGATTAGGTAAAAGTCACACTACTGCAAGGACATCGAACCTCCCCCATTCGAAAACTCGCCAATCAAAATCTAGATCTAAATTTGGAGATGAGGGGAGGAAACTCAGGAACGTAGAAGATGCAGTGGCTAGATTGCTTGCTTTCGCTCGTCTATCTAAGATAGAAAAAACTAATTAATGGTTTAAATCATCAGATATGAAGTTTTGCGTCTCATACTCTCATTTTCAATATTTTCTTGTTTAACTTAAAAGTCTAAATTTTTTGTTAACGTCCTACGTCTCATCAACTGTTGAATGTTGCCTATTGGTGCCTATATGGATCATCATGGTGCTTAATTGTGAATCTTGGTTGGTTGTAAACTTGTAATACTAAATCTAGAGTTGGTGTCCAATTCTAACTAGGTGTTGCCTTCAAAGTCTAACTAGTCGACTGGTTTTGATAACAGAAGGCAAAAGAGAAATAGAAGCTAAGAAGTAGATGAACCGAAGAACATGCAGAGAAGCAAAACTTGGGAGTGAAGAAAAACAGATAAAGACACTTTATTAATTCGATCAGCCCATGGCTATAGGTAAGATTCTCGTCCACGTTCTGTTGACGATGTAGTGAAACAAAAATAAATTTGTATATCATCAAAAATGTTTTAGCAATTGTTTGCTACAATTATTTGTTACTTTTTTCGGTATTGCATTCCTTACAAAATCTTCTTCATACATTCTTCGTTTTTATCATGGTCAGTTTCATGCATATTCTAACATTCATTCATCTCACTCTCAAAGTTTGATACATGAGTATGATCGAACAAGCAGAGTCCAACTTCAATTAGAACACTCCCATCGAAAAATAACTTGAACTAAAACACAAAAATAAAAATAAGAAAGAGAAAAAATCAGAGGAAAAAAAAAAGGATGGCGGGCTTGGGCTCTGACCCATCAAGGTATCAATCCAAATTCCAGCTGTAACCTTGGCAGTGGTTTCTGATTTTACATATTCAATTGTGGTTCTTGGAACTTAACGGCCGTGTGCCTCTCTGCCTCGGAGTCTCTCAACTCTGAACTCCTCAGTTTGCAATCACATTTCAACGTTTGGGTTTTTCTGAAACTCTCGGGAACCTCTGAACCCACTTTCTCTGTTTCCTTGGTCCCCCAAAAGCTATCTCAATGGCTTCCTGTGAGTCTCTCTCTCTCTCTCTCTCTCTCTCTCTCTCTCTCACACACACACACACACACACACACGCACACAATCACTGAATTGGAATTTGATATCAGTTGGTGTTGCTCAGTTGTGTGTGTCTCTGATTCATTGCTTTTAAATGGGGAGATGGGTATTTGGTGAATTGGTTATTGTTTGAAATTAGCTATTGAGGTTCATGGGTTTTGTTGTCTTTATTCAATGAGCTTTTGGGTTCAAGCTCAACTCTGAAAATGTTAATGAATTTAATGTAATGATTGTTGATTAGTGCATGTTTGATACAATGCCCTGTTTTGATTCTGAGGGGCCTTATTGTAGGCTCCATTTGCAGTAGCTGTAATTATTTCTTGAAACAATCTAGTCTTTTCCAGGATTGATTGATCAAAATGAAATAAAGCAATGGAATTCATTGTATGTTGTATAAGCTCATGTGTCTGTGATATTATTTTTGTGACAGGTAGCCTAGGGACATCATACCCTAAAATTACAAACTTGAACTTGGGTAGAACAAGAGTTGGGATTTCACAGTCGTATGGTGTAAGAACTTGGACACTGCAAAGACCGCAACTTTACTCAGGTTTGTCAATATCAAGACGGTCAGAGAAAGTGTCACATGTACACAGTGCTCCATCTTTAGAAATCATATGTAAGTTCCTTCGGCCCTCCATCAGTAAATCATCTAATGTGTGTGGTTATCAGTACTTCAAAATCAAAATCCTGAAGTTTGTTGGGTTATTGTTTTATAATTGTGCTCTCATGGATGCTTGTATTTTGTTCTCTCTTGATGCTGAAGTTTGTTGGGTTATTTTCTCACAGATGCATGTGTTTTGTTCTCACTTGTCTGTTGATGCTGAAGTTAAAATGACTTGTTTAGTGTTAGGAGAAACAATTGAAAGGATTTTGAAGGTGATACAGAAAATCTTCAGAAGATTTAGGTATAAGTCAAGTTTATTGCCTAAGTTCAGTTTAACATATCTATTGCACATGTTTCCTAGCGTGGTACTGGGTGGGATGGGGTGAAAGTGCTTCATGTTCTGACTTCTGTCAGAAATAAGCTTTACAACCATTCTTTCTGGTACATAGCCCACAGTTATGGAGTAGGTTGATGTAACTTTTCTTTTGGCCTTATTGAATTGATTCTGTAATTCTTCCTGATTGTATCACTCAAAATGGTTTTGAAATGATGAATTATGTTTGTGTGCTTTTTCAAATGTCCAAAGTGTGGCCTGTTAATTGCGTATATAGGTGTCAGAGAACTCTGTGGCCATATTGTCATTCTCTATACTGACCAGTAATCTAGGACTTAAAATTTTGTTCCTGGAATTTTCTAGGCCAACAATTCAGTAATTTCCTGCCCTGTATCTATTTGACAAAATATAGTGAGCTTGATTGATTCGGAAATTTCAGAATTTCATTAATTTTTTTTTTCGTTTCTCATCATAAGTTGCCTTGTTTTTTTTTTTTCTGAATGTATATTCATTGAAATTCAACATCACAACTTACTCGTTTTGTTTCTTTTTACCCCTCATACTTATCCTTTCCTTTTCATTTAATGCATGTTAGTAGTCAAACTTCACAGCTTTCTTCATTTACTTAGTAAGTGAGTTTGGCAATTTTTTTTTTGTACAAACAAGTAGACGGAATAAATGTCTGAGCATCCTCTTGTGCATTCAGTCTTTCTTTCTCCTTTTTTTATTGATTTTTGAGTAAACAACTAATAGAAAAGGGTCATAACAGCATAAGAGACCCATTATTTTTCTCGCTTGATAGTTTTGTTAGTGGTTATACTATGAGTATGTAGAAAGTCAAAGAAGCTTCCTATTGCATGTTATATCAACGTGGTAATCATATCTGTTCCCATGACTAATGTCATATCCCTATGCTCTTGTTGATGATGTATTAGCTGCGACAAGTTCAGATGATGGTTCTAAAGAGAGTGATTCTGGTTCAGCCAGCCCGCGCATTCCAAACTTTGATGAGGTAAGTCGGCTCAAAATGTGAATTAATAGGTTATAAACTGGAGTTCCTGCTATTTATCTGCGCCATTGGCACATAATGAATGATAAGTGGAGGTCTTAATGTCAGATTGTCGGTATTGTTGTTTCTTGAAGTTTTACTTGTAATTGAGTTTTGCATGTTATTTTTCCGGATCCTATATGGTAAGACAAAGCGTAAATTTTTCAAAGTATGAAATGAGACCCAGAATAGATTTGCGATATGTTACAGTAGCCTATACTTTTGCAGATTACTCAAAGTTATTTCAAATCCTAGATGTAGGACTTGCGTGAACTTAGTGGTTGTATCTCAATGCACAGGATTTGCGTAAACTTAATGGTTGTATCTGGATGCACAAAATTTGGAAAATCATCTCTCGCTCTTGCTAAGGGGATGGATACATTAGATTAATACATGCAAGATATCCTCTTATCATTGATTGTATTATCAGAAGACAATGCTATTTTAATACCTAGAACATGGAATGGTTGAAATAATATTAATCCATGTAGACATGAAGTATGTATTGTTAGGTTTGGATTATTAAAGACCTAGATTGTTTGGTGAAATATTCCAAACACATTCATCAGTTTCCTTTAAGTTCAAATTTTGAGGAAAGATTATTATAATGATTTCATCAAAGGCATGCTCCTTTTCAGTGTAGTTTTTCTCTGTTGGAAACTAATATTCTGGTTCGGTTTCTATGCAGATACAGTCTTTGCTTACAACAATATGTGATACAACTTCAGTTGCAGAGGTTCAGTTAAAAGTAGGCACTTTTTTCTTCTTTGATGAATCTAGTTTGAATTGTAATTTTTTTTTTCTTTTTCTTACAGCTTAAGCATTACTGTTTCATTCTAGTTTTCTCTCTGTTTTTCCCTTTTGCTTTCCATGTATTAATATCACACATTCTGATTCTAAAATCAGCTCGGTGGATTTCGGTTACATGTGGTGAGAGAGTTGACTGAAAATGTTAGCACTCCACCTCCTTCGATTCCCGCTCCTGTTAGTGTAAGTACACCTGCTGAAGTACCCGAATCAAATGGATCAGTTCCTACACAATCTTTAGCTATCACTAGGGCAGAGTCTTCTTCAAGAGATATTCAAACATTGTTAGATAAAGCTGCTGATGAAGGCTTGGTGTTAATTCAGTCTCCACGGGTAAGAACCTAAATTGAGTTCTTTTAATTATCAATGAAAATATGGGTACTAACACTACTAATGGTGCAGGTTGGGTCATTTAGGAGATCTCGAACAATAAAGGGGAAGCGTGCTCCTCCATCATGTAAAGAGGTACAATATACATTTTTATTCTTTTTTTTTTTTTCTGGAAAACCTTCTTACTAGTAAGGAAAACATTTTCTGGAGTTTCCGGTTTGTAAATAAAAGAACAGAATACAAGAATCTGTTTGATGCTACATGAAACAAAAAGTTTGTGGGGTTGAGATTCTCACCGAGTTATATCAGGGGCTGTACTAGCCCAGTTTATATGAAATGGAGTGAATGATATAATTCCGGAAAAAGATATCTCTAGACTTTTCTGTCATTTTTCTGTCTTCTCTTCTTTTGCTAGTCTATAAAGCTCAATTGAACTGCCACAACGTGGAAAGAACAAAAGTTTAGCATTCAAAACAAAACCTCTGTAGGACTAGTACACATTAAAATACCACAAAAATCCCAATTATGGAAATAGTTATGTGCGAAATTCTGGCTCTGGTATAGACGTGAGGTCTGGCTTGAGGACATTGCCAACAGTACAGGTTGATTGCTGACTAGTTGGAGGCAAGTGAAACTTTAGCAGAGATTGAAATACAGGTTTAATGCCAATTGATGTAGACGACTAAAAAGTGAATAGTGAAACAGAAATTTTGAGCTTTATAACTAATTATATCCACTTTTTAATGAACAATTAACATTTTACAACTTCTTGCTTTTATCATTTCGTTAATGCCTTTCATTTCAATATGCTATGCCTATGTCAAAAAATTTGCTACTAAAACAAAACACTTCATAATATAATTGGTGATGTAATAACAATTTTTTGTCGTTGAACTGATTTTGCAAAATTTTGGAATTTTGTTATGCAACAGAAGCAAATAGTGAAAGAGGGCCAAGTGATCTGCTACATAGAACAGCTAGGGGGAGAACTTCCAATTGAGGTATGTGACAGATGAGAGAGGCAGGGTGTTTGATTTTCTCTTTCTACCCAGCCTTAGTCTCTTTCCTTACTATTTTGTTTTAAATTTTGATTCATTCATCGTCTCTTTTGTAGTCTGATGTGGCTGGGGAGGTCATCAAGATACTACGAGAAGATGGTGGTAAGTTTGGTCATCAGGCTTTGCTTGAGTTATTTAGATGTAGGGAGTTCTGTTGTATCATTAGTTGCAAGTTCTAATCTGATCTGTTTTCTTAATAGAACCGGTTGGATACGGTGATGCTCTGGTTGCCGTTCTTCCTTCGTTTCCAGGGATTAAGAAGCTTCAGTAGACAATTGGTTTGATATATGTACTGGAATAAAGAAACATTTGTTCCAATTTTCTTTCTTTCTTTCCTCTACTCTGCTCAAATTTAACTCTTTCATAGTAGTATTCCGTGAGCTAGTTTATACATGCCATTTTTACTGTGTGGCTTTGTTTAGCTGGATGTTTCTGAATGAGCTCTATACATGAAACTGGACTGGAACCGGTATTTAGAGACTTTTATAGATACCATGTCCATTGATGCTATATATGCGAATTCCGAATCACCAGTTTGATGTTATAATCATACTGAAGTTGCTGCTAATTCTACCAAATTACTACGAGAGAAATCCACCTCCCTCTGCAATGCCATTGGTGGATTCCTGCTAGGGATAGGAATAGCCTGCAAATTAGACTATGAAAACCCTATTGCCTTGATCAGATCGAGAAGTCAGAGCAGGTGACAATCCAGAATCGTAGCTTGAGCATCATGAGTCATTGGAGCAGCCATAACCTCTGACCTTTGGGTCAGGGTTGTAAACCGTATTAAGCCACCAGACCCAGACTCCTGCCATGTAGTGATCCCAGCCACCTTCACTCCACCTGCTCCCGTACCAACAACTCGAGCTGCTTGACCCGTCTTGGCACCAGCAGCGGTGCAGTAGCCATACTTGGCACTGCAATATAACCACAAATGCTGTGTTCGGACCCATAGCCATTGCCACAACATAAGAATTCGCTGTCTGAGCCACCAGAAAATGGTCACACATCCATCCGTACCATGAACCAACCAACCACAGTTTCGACGTATCCACTAACCCCTTGAGCCTTTCTTGATGTAATCTTTTGTTGCAACAATGCATTTCAACTTTCATTTTAATTGTACAAATGATCACCCAGTTACGACATGTTCGACACTTACTAAATATATCACTTCAACTCATTTACATTTATAATTATTTTAGTTAATAGTCGTTCAATAACCATTGGTGAAATTTTACCGATTAAAAAACATAATGTATTGTAAATTACTTTAAGAATGAATTTACTTTAAAAATAAATTTATTAAGTGACTTAACGGATAAACTTGCTTTTACCAGAGATGATTCACTTGTTCCTGATTAAAAAATAGCGAAAATAGAGCTGTCTCTAACTTTGCAAACAAGTCTTTCTCTCCTCACTGTCACACTCCCCACTCCGCTTCACAACTTTCTCTCTCCTCACATCACATTGCCTCTTCGTCACCTTCACAGAGCCACCTCCTCTGCATTTCAAGCTTGCTTCCAGGTAAACACACCTCCTTTACAGCCACGAACAGAGCGCCAAACCCTTGCTTTGTACTTTTTTACCGTTCAATTTCTTTACTGTTCGTTTGCACCAAAATGTGGCTTCTTTAATTCTGGTTTGTTTTTGGTTCTACAGCTTCGAGCCTTTGGTTTGGGGAGAAGAGAAGCTTGGAGCTTGTAGCTTACAGATAAATGGTACTGATTTCTTTCTACTTCATTTTTGCCCCTTTTTCGTTTTTGATTTTCTGTTCGTTTTCAATTTTGGTGACTTATGGTGCTCGGTAGAGCTTAAACTAGGTTAAAGAGTCGATATGAGGAGGTGTTGATACTCTATTTGGGATTTAACATGGTACTGTGCTTAGATTTTGGGATAGTAGGTGTAAAGATGGCTCCATTATTGGGGTTTCTTTGTGTAATTTGTGTTGTGATACAATATTGTTGTTCATTTGTGCACATGTGTTGTAATTTTGTGCAGGATGAGAGTCATTCTAGTGTGGATGACAATGATACTGACTGGAACACAGATGACGAAATCGACAACTTCACTCTCTTGCCTTCTTCGGGTGTGATACATCCTTGTCCACAAGCTAATGTGCTCTCCTGGGAGGTAAACTTATTTGCACTCTTTAACTGGCTTTGATGTGAGTGTAGTGTATGGTGTTTGAAACTGTGTGAGGTATTATTGTTTGTGTTTGTAAGAACTCAATGATGATTTGTCCCTTTGTGGGTTTTAAGTTCCTCCTTTGGATATTCCTCAGAACTCTGCTTCTACTTCTTTGTGATTAAGTAGTTAAACTAACAGCATATGGTTAGTGATATTGATACCTATCTGCACTCGAGTATTCTTTATGTGCGAGTTTGTGCAAACACAACTGTAGATAGTTGTTCCCATTACACAAGCAAGCATGAGATGTACCTAACTAACATGAAGTTCATTTTTTCATCCTGAAGGTGAGCTCATCACGTCCAAGCTCTTCCAACTCCAAAGTTCTTGATCAGTTTATAGGGATGGGATTTTCAAAGAAGATGGTTGAAAAAGCAATTGAAGAACATGGTAAGACCTATTTTCATTCATACAGGAACACATTGATCCCATTGCACACATTTCTTTATCTATAACTCTATCCTAATGCATGTAACACTGCTATGACGGAATATCCAGGAGAAGAAAATACTGAGGCAGTTCTGGAAACGCTCCTCACCTATTCGGTGAGTTTTAACATGACTTCAGATGTAGATATTCTCTCTAAGATATAGATACTTTGAGTTTGTGAGGTTGGTTAGCCATTTACATTCTGCCAAACAGAATTTGCACATATCAGGGGGAGAGAGAACTTGCATGTAATGCTGATATGTTGTTGAGGAGCACATTTTTCCAAGTTATATGTATCATAGGTAAATGAATTTAATTCAAACTATTACTGAAAAGAGAGAACAAGTCTTAAAACTTTAGATGGGTCAGAGATATTTTTCTTTCATGTGCACGCAATCTAAGCCAAATGGAGTAAATCTTACGCTCCTGTTTCTTGCTAATGTTTTGCACTTTTGCAGGCTCTTGAAAGTTCACCTCATGAACAGCTACAAATGGATTCTGATCTCTTCTCCTCGGATGACGAAAGCTTTTTTGATGATTTTTCAGATGAGGTATTGGCTTCTGTAAGATCTTTCCTTATTAGAGCTGTCATTTTCCCTTCTTGCCAAGCAGCTTACTCCTGTTTTTCAACCTACAAAATTGTTTTGCAATATCTTAACCTTGTATCTTGTTATTATTGTATAATATGCTAGTTCACTTTGAGTTGTGGGTGCTATTGACTCTCATATTACGTGTGCATAAAAACTTTAAATTGTCTATTTTGCAGGATATTACAAGTCCTGCATCTGAGGAGGAAAATCTACTCATGTCTTTGATCACAATGGGGTACCAAAAAGAGGAGGCTACGACAGCAATAGAGAGATGTGGTATAATATATGTTCTGTCTTCTGTACATATTGCTGTTCTGTCTTCTGTACACATGTCCAATTAGTTATTTAAAAAAAAAAAAAAAAAATACTTTTTTGGCAATTTGATTACTGATATTCTGTGAAACTTCTGTGTATCTGATTTAAGTTTGATTTTGGTTCTGTACCAACTCCAAAAGAATAAATACACGTATTCATTTAAGCCTAATTTCTCATCTTTAAGGCATGTTAAAATTATAATGGTTCCTTTCTCCATAGTCAGGATTGCAATGAAATGCAGAGTAGAATGTCTTGGAAATTTACTAGTCATTCCGGTCACTCGGCTTCAAATTTTGCAGGTCCTAGCTCCTCACTTGTGGAGTTGACTGATTTCTTATCTGCTGCTCAGTTGGTAAAGGAAGAAGATCTGGATGCCCTTTTTTCTCTTGAAGAGACGGTATTTGTTTCCCTTTTTATTGTGTGGTATCATTTATTAAGTATCTGAAGTTTTCTACAAAATCAGTTTTATGCATCTGTTCTATGTTCAGTAGATTCTTACTGCTGCTTCTGATTTTACAGCCTAGACTAGAACATGTGCACACTCATGATCCTAAGAAGAAACGGAAAGTTACTGTATCTGATATATTGAAAAGGAAAAGGCAGAGGGGGCACATATGCACAGATGATGAGACACTTCGCCTCCCAAATCCGATGATTGGGTTTGGAATTCCAACTGGAGCATGCCAATCTAGGAGAATTCTTCCAAATGCAGCCATAGGGCCTCCATACTTTTATTACGAGAATGTTGCCCTTGCTCCTAAAGGGGTTTGGGAGACTATATCCAGATCTTTATACGATGTTCCACCAGAGTTTGTTGATTCAAAACATTTCTGTTGTGCAGCTAGAAAGAGGGGTTACGTCCACAATCTTCCAATTGCGAACAGATTTCCTCTAACTCCACTCCCCCCACAAACCATACATGAGGCATTTCCCTTGACAAAAGAATGGTGGCCTTCTTGGGACATAAGAACAAAGCTAAACTGTATAGTAACTTGCTATTCTAGTGCAAAGTTATCAGAGAGGATGCTGAAGCTTCTTCAGGGCTGTGATGGCATTCCACCAGAAAGAGTCCAGCGGGCTATCATGCATGAATGCCGCAAATGGAATCTATTGTGGGTTGGAAAAAATAAAGTTGCCCCACTTGAGCCTGGTGAAGTGGAAATCCTCATGGGGTTTCCAAAGGATCACACAAGAGGAGTCAGCCGCACTGATAGATACAAATCAATTGGCAATGCATTTCAGGTAGAGTTTTCTCTTAAACTCAGACATCTACATGTTCGAAATAAAATATTTTTATATGTCATAAACTCTGCTGTGAGCCTGTTACTTATGGTTACACCTATTCCAGGTTCACACTGTTGCATACCACTTCTCGGTCTTGCGAGACAAGTTTCCCAATGGTATCAACGTCCTCTCTCTATTCTCTGGTATAGGTGGAGCAGAAGTAGCCCTTCATAGTCTAGGGATCCGTATGAAGAATGTGGTCTCTGTAGAGATATCAGAAGTGAACAGAGACATAGTGCAGTGTTGGTGGGAGCAAACAGAGCAAACTGGGAAATTGATTCACCTTGCTGATGTAAAAGAGCTGGATTCTGAGCGTCTGAAACAGTTTATCCATTCATTCGGAGGATTTGATCTTGTAGTGGGTGGGAGCCCCTGCAATAATCTAACCGGCAGCAACAGGTATCATCGAGATGGACTCGAGGGCAAAGAATCTTCACTTTTCTTTCACTACTGTCGAATTCTGGACTTGGTCAAGTCTATTATGGCAGGACTATTGTAGGGTAAGTCCATGTAAAAGATATTCGGTTTTGTGGTACTTGTATCTAACTCCTAATCACATATGAACATTGATGACAACCAAGACTATCTTTTTTGAAGTACGTACTGGGTTGTTTTGTGGGTAACAACCTAGTTGTCAAAAAGGCTCATATATGGCATTGATTGAGAATAGCTTGTAGACTTGTAGTGTGACTCAACTCAGCTAATAGTTTCAGACATGGCTTTATTTACTGTACTTGGTTTAAGCATATGCAGGCATTGTGTTGATCAGAAAGAGGTAGTCTGCAAACAAATGCATGGAATTCAGTAGCAAGGTTTCCTAGATTGCATTTATTTTCCTTACGCAAATATAAGCATCATAGTTGCTATATCCTTTATGCATGCAGTCTTTACATTCAAAATGAAAAATGTCATCTCCATAATAACATTTCTTAAAATTTTTCTTCATATTTTTTATTTATTTATGAAAACATACTGAACTTTAATTGATAATAAGCAGCATGATTGAGATCATACTGTAGTTCATCGAAAATGCTTGCAGGAGTTTCATTAAACCGAACTTCATGCTGGTTTAGCATTTGAAGTAAAGCTGCTAGCTTATGTGCTACTGTATTACAACTTTACAAGTTCTTAAAGCATGTTGAACTTGGACACCTGGAATACTCGCTAATAAGACTGCAACGTCCTCTAATAGAGCTCCATGCTCATCAACGTCCTCTAAGAATCTGTTGTACTGCTTGAAGATAGTCTCTTTAAATAGTGAAACTTTGTAATTGCATAGACTTGGCCAAATCCAATCCCTATCTGATAGAAAGTAAATCTGCTTGCTTGGTTGATCCAATATGTTCCAGTGTGTGCAAAGACTGCAGACGCAGCAGTGAACTGCCTTTGTGAGTTGCGCAACACAGCACCTAGACCTCCCCTTGTCAGTTGAGGCAGAAAAGCTCCATCAACATTCAACTTTGATCTGTCCGGCCTCCGACTCTTTTTGCGCTGCTTGGTCTCTTTGTGTGTTTCTAACTAATTGGAACTCCTCCAACCAGGTTAGTGCTTCTAACACAAGACTTGGAGCAGTCATAGCATGCTATTACGATTCTTCCATATTGCCCCATAGAATCATCATCAACTTTTCAAAGACCTCAATGTTTAGATGCAAAGCACATTTAAGAAGTCACTCTTTAAAAATTGGAAAGCAATAAAGTGTGCCGAAGATGAAAGGAGAAACAGATGACAGTTCAACAGCGAGAGGGCAATTACAGAAAATATGTGATGCCTTCTCTAACATGTGAGCGCATAACAAACAGCCTTCGTCACCACTATACTACCTACTTAAGAGCTAGTTCCTTGTACTTCAGCTAAATCTTCTATAATTAATTTGAACAAATATTCCTGAAAGGCCGCACGCCCGCACCTGAAGTAGAATCTTGGCACAGCCACTGGTGAGGGGAATTGAGAAGTTCTAGCTTGATTAGGATCTCCATTTTACCTACCAAACCTAAATCATTGCCATAGTAGCTAGGTCCCGCCTCTTTGCCTAAGTTCTTGAAAGATTGTTGAACTTTCAAATTGTCCTCTTAGGTGATATTCCTACTTAAAAAAGTTATTTAGTTTCTTCCAAGTAATCTTTTGGCCACAACTATTTACATTTATTTTTCGAAGTTTATGCTTTCCTTACTATGATTAGGAAAGTGCTGATGCACTAGTCTTTCATAGCTGATAGAGAAGCAATTAACAAGTTTACTATACTTCTGTTGGGAGTTATAAAGTATATTTGTGTGCCTCATCTTTTTAGTGTTTAGTGTCAATGTCTTTTCTCCTCAAGAATGATTGTATTTTACCGAAACACTATACATGTTATCAGGCCCGGACCTGAGATTTTTAGACCTGAGTCGAACTCTCAAATTTAGGCCCTCGAATTATAGTTCGTATCCATAATTTTTTTTTTTTTGTGATTATGATTTTTAAGAATAAAAATTATAAACTCAAAAGTTAAATATAATACAACTATCCAAAATATTTGCATATCCACACAAACGATATAAATGGTATGAACTTTTAACATTACTTTTTTCTTTCTTTGACTCATAATATTAAGAGAAATTTTTAAATACACACCTCTAATCTCTTAATACACACCTCTATTATTTTATGTTTCTATTAAGATTTTATAGGTAAGTTAAATGACCAAAACAAACATCTCTTATTAAAAAAAAAAATACGCGCTAGAAGTATTCTTTTCTAACATCTTCTACCCTAAAACTACGTTGAAAGTACGTCTTCTCCTATAACCCCAACTCTTCTCCACAATTCATTTGGTTATCTTTTTTTTTTTTTTTTTTTTATCTGTATCAACTTTAGTTTGATCTTGCATATCATATTCTCAAGTACTGCATCTTTATCATGACATGTTTTATCGAATAACTAGATATCTATGTTTAATAGCTACTGTACTTCTACACTTCTACTATCTTATGAATTTTGAAAACTTGTATTGATGATTGGAGTTGGGATATAACAATAATCATTTGATTATAAATTGAACAATGATAATAAAAAATTTCTAACAAAAATTAGACGAAATAATATGTAAAAAGAGATACCAAATAGTAAATATAGATTAATTATATTAAATAATGAAATATTTCAAAAATTAAGGGTATTTTAGGCAGTTTGGGATGTGTATTAAGTATAATACTGAAATGAAAAACTTGATATGTGGTGTATTAAGTAAGGGGTGTGTATTAAGATATTAGAGGTGTGTATTTAAAATTTCTCTAATATTAAATTAGATATGTATATACGGTTGTAATAAACTTGTGTCAGTTGTGTGGGCTTTTTTCTTCTATTACAAGGGTTCTTTCCCTTTCATAAACTGTTGTAAAAGACTAACATCTCACATTAACTTTCCCTTCTATTATTTAATTGGTATTACATCATAGGAGGAGCAGTAAAATTTTCTTTTCTGGGCCTTTTACTTCTCTGGGCCCTGAGTTGTCAGACTTTTAGACTCCTATCAGGTCCGGGTCTGCACGTTATTATAATCGTCACATCTACTATATAAAATGAAAATAAAAGTAACTAATTTGCACTTGCAGAAAGAAAAAATAGATGCGGTGGTCATTTACCGGTTTTAAAAGATAAAATTACCTGATAAATTTTAGAAAGAAGAGAAAATAGAAATCAGACAAAAAATAAATTAAAAATAGAAAGAGAAAAATGCAAAAAAAAAGAAAAAAAAAAAAAAAAAAAAAAGAAAAAGAAGAATAAAGGTCACTACTGGCTCAGGGGTTTAGGGGTTTTCTTGTCTTTACTCTCAACTGGAGACTCGGTAATGTCTCTTCATAATTCATAGAATCATAGCAATTGCTTAGTTCCAGCTTTTTGCTTACACCTTTCATTCCTCACCTTCCTCCCATTTCACTAATTCCTCATCTTTCTAGGTCATTTTTCATTTGGGTTTTCTTGATACACACCATTCCCAACTCATCATCTTCACCTGGATTGTGAGAAATGTGTCTCATTTCATCATCTGGGTCTTCTTAGATTTCAACTCTAACCATAATTTCACTTCTGGGTTGTTTCATATTCCACCAAAAAGCTTCATCTTCTGAGTTGGTTTCAAGCTTTGAAGTTGTACCAACATGAGTAATTCTCGATCATCCTGCCAATTCTTCACTCCATTTTTGATAGAGGGTAAAGAATTCGGAGCTGTATCTGACATTGAGCACCACCAAGCTTTCAAGAAACCCAGAATCTCTGAGGTTGGGTCAGACTCAACGATGGCCGGGAGGAGATATAGGTGGTTGCATTACAAGACCCGTTTGTGCAGTAACTTCAAACGAGGTCGTTGCCATTACGGTGAGGCGTGTCTCTATGCTCACGGCGTTGAAGAACTCCGCAACACTTTGGGTGGTTCGCAAAATGAGAAGGGCGTGTTGGGTAGGACTGAGTATGGTAATCATGGAATTTGTGATAGACTTAAACTGTGTAAGATGTTCTCTAATCAAGGGAGATGTGAATATGGAGAGAAATGCCGCTTTCGTCATGTGATTCTGAAAAGAATCAAAGATGATGAGTCAGTGATAACCATTTCAGCTGGTGGGTCTGAAGGGTCTATCAATGGTGGTTATGGTCAATTTGGGGGCAAGAGGTCTCTGGGTTTGGATGTTGATACTAATGGAGGGAGTGGAGGGAGGCATTTTAGGCAACATGGCTCTGTTGCAGTAGGGAGAGGTATGCTGAGTAACACCTGCATTGCGAGTGAAAGCTTTGCTGATGAACATGCCGGTAATATAAAAGTTATGTGTTTAATATGTTCATTATGTTCTCACAATGTTCATTGTTCTTATTCAGTATGATTGCATCATTTAATGAAGGCATATATATTTCGTTGTGCATGACTTAGTTTTGATGGTGTTTCCTTTTGCTATGAATATTTAGATGTCATATCATACTTAGTATGAGTATATGTATGTTAATATAGAAGACTGGGAGTAAGTTATTTTACATACACATTATGTTTATTTCGACCAAAATAGGAAATACATAGAAGAACTTCTAGTCTTGCATCAGTAAGTGGAAAAACTTGATTGTTTGACATTAATAAAATGATTTGATCAATAAAGGCAATAGACTAAATTTATCTCTTGCGAGCCATAAGAGCTCTATATGCCTTTGCCTAGACTCATATTCTAGGACTCTAGGAGATTAAAAATCAGAATCAGCTGTTATAGCTTTACTTATCCAAATAAGTTTCTAACCACAGCTGTAAAGTGGACTGCTTCCAGGACTTGGCATTTTGTCGGCATTATTTCTGTTGCATTAGTTGTACAATATTTCAAGATCCTATTTGCATTAGTTGTACAATATTTCAAGAAAAGATCCTATATCATTTTGTGTCATCTATTTTGTATTACCTGAATTTTAGTACATAAATGGATAAATCTACAGTTTACATTGGCGTCGGGAAGGAATATTGCATCCATTATCATGTAGTCATGTTAAATGATAAATTTGAATCACTTCATGATATCTGGAAAATATGTACTTCCTTGATTTCTGATTATTCCCAGTCTTCAATGCCCCTTTCTTAAAGACAGACTCAATCTTATGGGGTGTGTAATGATTCTTAGAGAACTAAGATTGTAAGATGTCTTGTGGTTTTACAGTGCTAAGGAAGCTTTGTGGCTACACTACCGCGGAGACCAAATATTCGAAGACTTATACTATTTCTAGAGAAATGCAAGTTAGGGACGGCAAGTTCGACTGGAATGAACTTGAGAAAATGAGTCGTATCTATGCTGATTGGATTGAAGAAATTCCTCTTGTACATAGGAAGGTGCAGTGCTGAGTCTGAGTGCTTCACGGAAAAGGTTTATAGGTTCTGCTTCTCTGTTTGGTTCTACGCATAACAAGTATTAAGTATGTTGCGTTATCCTAACACTTTAGTTTTGTTGAATGGATAAGAGTCTGACTTTGTTACCAAGGCATAACATAGTATTCTGGACACGGTTCATAGGAAGCCAGCTCTGCTGAATCAGGCAAATTATATTTCACTAGAATACAAGCTAGCCGAAGTGTGTACAAAAAGGAATTTGGATTTTTTTTTTTTCTGAACTTTGTTTCATTGGCAAATGTCGAAAAATTATGTTTGTGCAAAGTATCTGAGAAATCTCATTAGTTTAACAAAATCCTATTTTGTAACTCTAAGAATGATCCTTAGTATAAGGATATAAGCTTCTGTGTGCGTGCATATGCATTGTTGTGTGTGTCCTCTGAAATTCATCTTATGTCTGCCAACATTCTCAATGTATTAAACAAGGATAATTTTAAGTTTTTTTTTTTAGCAAGGCATGAAAAAAAATATATATTGTTTTATCAATTGTCAAATGATACTTGCATCATTTGTCATCCTAACACGCCTGACCTTGGGTTCAAATTTGCCAACCAGCGTTATGTTGGTTACGGTATGACCACCCAATAAACACATGCCATGTATACATTCATAACCATGAGTTAACCATAGTTAACTTAAATTATCAGAAAAGAGAAAAATTATATTAATAATAATATTAAAACAAAACTCTCCTAGATCCTCTCGTCTTCTACTCTTACTTTTTCTTCTTCTCTGGTTTCCCTGCCAAAGCCAAATTTGGGTTCTACCATCAGACCATCACTTTTTAATCGATCCGTTATCATTTTCTCCATCCATTCTCTATTATTTTTTTTCTTGGAAAATGCCCAAATGCACAAAAAAAAGGGATTTTAATGCTCACATCAATGTAAATCTTTTCTGTTAGCCAATTTCAATGATTTTTATACAAAAAACATTATTACTCTTTATAAAATTAAACCCACACAAGTCTCATCTTTTTCTCTTTCTCTTTCTCTTCCCTCTCTCCCTCTCTCTTCTTCTCCTCCCGATCTGCTCTTTGCTCTCTCTCTCTCTCTCTACTCTCTCTCTCTCTCTCTCCTCTCTCTCTCTCTCTCTCTCTCTCTCTCTCTCTCTCTCTCTCTCTCTCTCTCTCTCTCTCTCTCTCTCTCTCTCTCTCTCTCTCAGATCTTTTGTCGGTGACCTCATCTTCGCCTCCACCATCTCCGGCGACCTCTTCCGTGGAGGGACGTCTGTCCACCGCATCCTGATGAGCGCTCCGCTCTCCTCCGACCTCCGCACCAAGTACAGCGTCCGATTCATGCCGGTGCGCAAGGATGACGAGGTCCAGGTGGCCGCGAGGGCAAGGTGGTCCAGGTGTACCGCCACAAGTGGGTGATCCACATTGAGCGCAAAACCCGATTCCGGCGACTCGTTCTCTTCTGCGACTCTACTGCGACTCGTTCTCTTCGGCGGAGGAATCTGGCAGCGCTGTTTGCCTCTATTACCTAGCTCATCTTCCGGCTCGGTTGGAGTTTGATCCGGGTTGGATAGTGGCTGGGGAAGGGCGCTGCTTGCTAGCGTGCGCCGGGGTCGATGGAGGAGGCCGGTGGAGGAGATCGGGGAAGGTGGGTGCCTAGAGAAGAAATATGGGTGCCCAGTTTAAGTCTTTTTTTGTTTTTTTTTTATCCTTACATTTGAAAGTGATTCTTGAGGATTGATAACTGATTATCGGGGCCAATAAGTTATTATTTGAGATTTGTAACCTGATTATTAAGGGTCAGTAAGTGATTATTGAGTGATTACTGGGTGTCAGTAACTGAAAACTAAATGATTATTGGGTGTCAGTAACTGAAAACTAAAAGTTATTGAGGTCAGTAACTCGATTATTAAGGTCAGTAATTCGATTATTTTTTTGTAAATCTTTTTTTCTATTACATTAATCTGAAATAAGTTGGTTATTGGGGGTTAGTAACTGGTTACTGGGGGTCAGTAACTGATTACTGGGGGTCAATAACTGATTAGTAACTGGTTACTGAGTGTCAGTAACTGGTTAATGGGGTTAGTAACTGGTTATTAAGGGTCACTAACTGGTTATTGGGGGTCAGTAACAGGTTACATGGGAAATTCCGGTGACCGGAATCCGGTGATCGGAGAAATTCCGGTGACCGGAATCCGGCAGTCAGAGAAATTCCGGTGACCGGAATCCAGCCGCCAGTGCCCGGAGTCCGGCGGCCAGTGACCGAAGTCCGAGGTTCCGGCCAAGTCTTTTCATGTTGAAAAGGTGGGGGCAAAATAGTCTTAAAATAATATGGTTTGTTAAGATTTTAGTAAAAATTTGTGCATTTAGGCATAAAAATTTATGCATTTAGGCATAAAAAGGGTTACCTTATATTGGAATGGGCTAATGCAAAAGATTATCATTTCAATGGGAAATAAGGGATTTGAATTAGTACTAAACGGGCAATTTCCCTTTTTTTTTCTTCTTCTTTAATTAAATTTAGAACAACAAGTCTGCATGCTTGCTGCCTTAAACACCTGTGCTCGCAGTCCAGAAGAAGAAGAAGAAAACCATTAATTACCAGATGGTGGTTGGAGCAATTTCGTCACCGTTGCCGTGCCTCCGGTTAAAACACTCGTCGTCAACCGATTCGCGCCAGCCACGGTCGCCGACCCGGGCAGGTTCTTCAACGTTCTTAACGGTGGCGCCGGCGGCGTCCAAGACACAGATGTTCTATCTCTATTTTTGCAAAGCCAGATGCACATGTTCTATCTTTTATTTCTACAATTCCAGATGTTCACTATCTTCTCCTCAACTGCAATCAAACTAAGCAGCGATTTATCATCTACGTTTGGGTACGTACCGATCAAAATAAATAAATCGGGAACGTTTTGGTGAATGAAAAGAAAGAGATTTGGAGGTTGGGTGCGGTGGCGTCGGGATGCTGACAGTTTAGGAGTCCTGGTGGTGAGAGAGAAACGGAGGCAAATGAGAGAGAACAGGGGAGAGAGAGAGTAATTTAATTTAATTGATTTATAAATTATTAATTTATAAACACTAACCATGATTAAGTTGTTATACACGTGGAATGTGTTTATCTGGTGGTCATACCATAACCAACATAGCAGTGGTTGGCAAATTTGAACCCCTGACCTTGGCATTGGCCCAGGGAAACAACCATTGCCTCAAAATTTGAGGGCCCTATAATTTATTAATGCATATATGAGAAAGTTAAAAACAAAAAAACTAAGCACAAGTCACGCACCAGCTCTTTGCCTTCTCTTCGCAATTCCCAAAAATCTTCATCTTTTTATTCTTCTCTTCTTACTCTCAATTCCTAGCTTCCAAACCCATTAAACAGTAAAGTAAATCAAGCAATATACCTATAACCAATTTATGAAGAAGACAATTCATCTTCTTCAAAATCTCTCTAAAAACAGGCTAGCAATTCTTCAAAGTTTTTCATCATCTCTGACTCTCTCTCAATCTCCGTCACTCAACTTCTTAGTCTCATTTAAATCGTTTAATCAAGAAAGAAAATCGAGCAATATACTCATTAGCAATTTATGAAGAAGACAATTCATCTTCTTCAAAATCACTCTATAAACAGGCTAGAAATTTCTCAAGTTAAAATTTTCATCGTCTCTCTCTCTCTC
>NC_020496.1:12222528-12223985 GCF_000184155.1 Fragaria vesca subsp. vesca
CTCTCTCTCTCTCTCTCTCTCTCTCTCTCTCTCTCTCTCTCTCTCGGATACATCTCCTTCGTTGACCTCTTGGTATTTATCTTTCACTTTTTGGAAACTGGGAGGAGGAAAAGGGGGGTGAGGAGACGAAGGGACGCGTGAGAACCTTCGAGCTCCCTTTTACCCTCAACTCGATCTCCTCTTCGACCCAATCGTCTGGAACGCGGAAGAAGAAAATAAAATTGGCTGTTCGGTTGATCGATTATGTATGGCTTGCATCTAGGTTGGGTTCGTTAAGACTGAGGTTGAGCAATAGATTGTCGAATTGCAAAAGGAAAAGAATCGAATTCTTGAGGGTAAGTTCTAAACCGTGAATTAAAATTCTATGCTATTGAAATTGGCATATTAGGAATTATTGTCTTGAATAAATTGGGTCGGGGTGTTACACGGTAGATGGAAGAGTTTAGCATGACTAAAAATATCAAACCATGTAGGCGTACAAATTGCCATGTCCAACCATAATTGCATCTCCAAATTGCTCCAGATTCTTGTAGCTGCATGAAACCCTAGGTCCAAGAGATCTCCATAACCTTGTGCTTCACGAAAACCACGCATCTGCTTGGTTGCATTGGTCCCCCAAACTTTTCTCCATTATTCAGAATCTCGTTGAAATCTCCAATAACAATTCAAAAAAGAGAGTCCAAATCTGCTAAGGCCCGATTGGTATAGCTTCGCTTTTAAAAAAAATCAGTTTCTATCCGAACTTTTAGATTTTATAGTGTTTGGTAAATCAAAGAAAAGCAACATTTTTAAAAAAAAATTACACGTCACTGGGAGCAGCTTTTATAAACAACCCGAATGTTACTTTTAGAAACAGTTATCCTAAAAACACTAGAAATTAATATATTTTTACTTTGAAACAGTTTTAGACTTAATATTTACCAAACATAAAACCATTTTAATTTACAGCTGATTATTTTCACAGTACAACTTAATCAGATTTTTTTTTTAAAGTCATAGCAAAACCAAACTAGCTCAAAATCCCTAAGCAAATTCCACGAAGGCTCATGGTCTTCAGTTCGAGAGTACATAAAATCTAGTAACTCTCCAAGATGGGGATCCCGCTTCTCCCAACAATACTGCGTCAATATGGTGATCAGATTTTGTACCCACTTGCAAACGCACATCATCCGTTTAAAATAATCTCAAACCTCCAGAGAGGCCTTCACTTAAGACATTCTCTACATTTGAAAATCCAAGAGCCAAGCATAACTTTTCAAAGTCATCTGCACGACCTCATCTTTGTCTCACATAAGAACACAATTTGGGGACGATTTTGAGAGATAAGATCCTTCAAAACCCTAGTTGTTGCATCATTGCAAATTCCTCTGCAATTCAAACTTGGCATATCCAAATCCATATCCATGGTGGTTACACAATTTTGCTTTCTAAAAAAAAATAACAAGAAGTAACTCTAG
>NC_020496.1:12224070-12238476 GCF_000184155.1 Fragaria vesca subsp. vesca
TTCCCGTACTTCCATTCTTTAATTTTTTTTCTTTTTTCTTTTGAACACAAACCTCCATTCCCGACCTTGATTTCTTGATTTTCTTTATTTTTTGTATTTTTTATTTTGCATAAAATGTCACTAGACATTCATTTTTTGAACAAATTGTAAGAAATAATTTTCAATGACATCAATATTCAAGAAAAGTTAATTCGAATCATGAAGAATACTATTCTCTTAAATTTAAAAAAAAACAAGGATTGTGTCTCAAATTTTATTTATCGATCATCAAAAAATGTTCTTACATGAATTATTCTATATTTGTGTTACTTTTGTATTTCTGTTTTACATATACTATTTTTTTTCTTGTAAGTTTATATGTTTTGTTTTTATACCTCATGATGATAAATTATTTTAATAATTGATAGATTTTTGTAAAAATATTATGATACTTATTTATTTATTTTTTAATAATTGATTTTTGTAAAAATATTTTTTCACTTTGTATATGCATGTGACATGTATGATAATATAAATATATAAATGCTTTAATAAGTATGTGGTAAAACTAGAAAATAAAAATCAATAAGGAAAATAATAAAATGCGTTAATCAATTATTATTGAATTAGAAATTTTAGAGAGAATAAATGTAATATTACTTTTTGTTTAATTAGTGTCCTTAAAAGTCATTGTGTAAGATGATAAATATGTCATTTAATAATTAATAATAGAATGAGGTTAAGTGAGCAAATTTAGAGGTCCCATAACCGCACTCAATTTTCTATTACGAAAAAAAAAAAAAAAACTCTAGCAGAGCGGCTAGCTAGGTTTTTATTACATCAAGGCTCCTTAATAATAATTGTCTAAGTTTGAGTACTCAAGGGTCTTGAGTGTGTCTTTATGTCTATTTAAGTCTTAAAGCTATGGGTCTTACTATTAATACTTTTTATTAGCCTTGTAGTATTTTAGGAGATAGGATTGTATTTGACCCGTATTATAAATATGGCCCTAACCTCCCTCATTCTATTTCCCTTGTAAACCCTATGGTTCTTCTAAAACCATTTTGTTTGCTTGTTCTCTCAACACCCCTTAAACCATCCTAACCATATCGTCCCCCATCTGTTCTTTCCTGCGTCACTTCTAAGTTCATGTTTGTTGGAAGTTGATGAAACCAATGGACCGAAAATGCGTCATATATCATATTGTGGTTGTACTTTTTTTTTTTAGAGAAAGTACGTGAACTATGAGAAGATTACAACATATGATAAGAATTGCATGACATAAGTACGGGAGAGCCAATAATGATGACAATCCAAAACCAAGGATGAAAGCCAGGAAACAAAAGCGCACATGCGGTACCTGTAACCTTCACTTTAGTACAAGCTTATAACCAAACCGAAAGAAGTGGATATCTTCACTTCTTCTCAAGCCTAAATGAAGTGTCCTCGTTAAAACCTTGTTTAGATGAAACCCTGAGGGACAAACCAAACCGAGGAAAGAGTACCACCGACTAAATGTTGTCGAAAGCCATTATAGTTGAAAGTCATACTGTGGCTGACTTGATCTTGAGAAAATGAACGATGGAAATGCATAGATATTCCTAGTTAATTGAAGCACCTATTCTCAGGTGGTGGAGAACTAGAAGAGTAGAAGAAGGTGTCATTTTCTGCTAATCGCATCGAAAATCTCAGTGAAACACCCAAATCTAATAATATAATTAAGTTATTTATAAGGGATAATAATTTGAAGATGGTTGGCGAACGGTTCTTCAACTTTGTCCCAACGCTGCCGTCGCTGCGAGTTTTGGTTTTGTTTAAAAACAAAGATCTAACCAAAGTACCATATGGAGTTTCAAATCTTGTTTCATTACAATACCACAATTTGTCATGAACATTAATTAAAGAGTTGAATTAAAGGCCTTAGCTAGCATGAATGCCACATTACCTAGAGCAAGGATTCTCAGTATCGTCTTGCAGCAATGTGGTCAAATACCATGTTTCACCAGACTCATGGTTGATAGATTATGAATTTCAATGACAATGAGGTAGATCTTCACTTCTTCTGAAGTTCTTTCCTGACTACACTCCTTTTAACTGGCCATAAATGAATAAGCAAATGAATACACAATTTCCTTGACATGTACAGTATTTAAGAATGAAGGTCTTATAGTAAAACACAGATTTAGATTCTAGAGAAACTGTATAATTTCATGTACCATTTTCAACAGATGTAGCCAATTTTATGGTTGACCGAGCCAATGCATCCATAGGATCAATGCATTTCTCAAGAAGAGGATCATCCTGGGGAAGAAGATCCCGGATATCATCAGAGGCAAGAATTACAGAGTTCACAGCCCTCACTAGAAGAACCTGGAGTGCAATCCTCAAAAGATTCTGTGATCCCTCTATGTCTTTTCTGTTTAAAGCTTCAATAGCAGGGATGATAGTGTGTTCCATGGTCGCTTCATCTGGCAACACAACCTCAAACCCCTGCAATTGCGATCATAATGAGTAAAAGTTTCTGGTCAAAAGACGAATGCTACTAAGAATATCCTAACCTGGTGTGACAATTACAAATAAATGAAAGGCTAATAGTATTCAGTTATAAATTCTGAGCATGATTGCAGTTTTAGTGCACTAAGGAATTCATAATTAGCAGCCACGAAAGGTGTGCGACTGTATGAAGTTACTACCAAGTAAAGGATATTAATAGAGCAGCACATGTTACTCTATAGAATCACCCAAATAAAGTAATCTCCACCAAGCATAAGGACTACATTAAGTAAGTTTGCACTATTTGAAAATGCTATGCGCTGTAACCAAATACATCTACGCAGTGTAAAACTGGAATCTCAGTGTTTTCATTTCAATTACAAGGTATCAGAGAAATGGCATAAACCTGAACCTGCTTGTCGTCAACTAGAAGAATGTGTATGTGTGAGTGAGTGAACACAACCAAATGCTATTGAGGAACTAAGAACCTCACTCATTTTGTTGTTACACAGAAAGTTGGATATCCAATGCCCTTAAAAACTGAAATTTATTCATGATCTTCTGCATCAGTATTATTAAACATATTTCAGTTAATAAACATATGGGGACTTATATAATCTACCACTACAACACTACATAACCTGAAACAAAAGCTTCAAAACAAGATTACCTCGCTTTTCAATTTCTCCTGATAGAATCCTGCTGTCAAAATTGCTTTAGTAGCAAGCAATCCAATCCGCAAAGGACTCCCAGCTTCAAGCGGCCTCAACTTCGCTTCCTTGAGCTCCTTGACAACACACTCACCCATATGGAGGAAAGGAACAGAACATCCCTCAGAAATTTCATTATGCCAAGAATGTGACATATGACAAGGCATTACTATGCAACAAGCTCCAGAATGTTCAAGATAAATCCTCTTATTCCTCAGATTCTCCACAACTGAAGTAGGATCTCGTGTAGTTCGTTCATATTTATTGTTAAGCAAAGGAGCTGAGCTTCTTTGTATCAATGACAGCTCTTTATTTAACACAGGATCACAGCATAGAACAAAAGGAGGACAACCTTCTCCATTCTTACTCCAGTGAACTAGTTTTTTCAAAAAATATACAGTAGAATCAACAGATACCCCTCCAATTATACCAATTGTATTGGGTACACCCAGGAAAGAATCGCTGCAAGCCTTAATCAAACCGGAATTCGTCTTATACTTCGGAAACTTCCCACTTTCTGCGTGTAAGAGAACTGGGGAAAGAGCAGCGAAACCCTGATTCCACCTCGTCTTGTAGAGGGTTTTATGTGTATCTACAGGAGCCAATTTGTGAAAAGGATAGTTCAAAGTGTGAGAAGGAGTTGTCATACTCCCATCAAACCAACACCAAAACCACTCCTACATGCTCACAGCTCTGCAAAGAAGTACAGATTCTTCAATAAACAAACATGTAGCATGAAAAAATTGCAGAGGGTCATGCGCAGAAACCCAGCTTTTTGTAAGTCAACAACCAGAACAAAAATACAATCCTTTAACTGAAGATTACTCCCTATTCTATCCCAAACCTGAAACCTCAAGATATCTGCAAGGAAGAAAAGTGCACAGATGAAAATCAATATCAGAAAGCTGGAGAAGCGGACGCAAGTGAGCGAGTGCGTAGAAATTCCCAAGGTTTTAGGACTCTAAATCACTTAATGGACCATTACTCAAGGAAGTGAAAAGAAATCTTTGTATATGTAATGATCTGAATAGTATCAAATTTGACACTACATGTTGTCATTTTCCTGCAGACCAACAGACAAGACCTAGCACTTGAAAAGGAATCCAAACTGTAATAATATGCACAGCATACCTGTGCATTGTTTTCACTTTTCACCTTGGGTCCTTTCTGAGGTATCCTTATCCTGGTGCCAGTTTTTTTGTTTTTTTGTTTTTTTTGTTTTTATACTTTTTTCCTTACACATAGCTCTTACCTTAAACCCTAAACTGTTCCTCTTCTATATTTGTAGGAAGTGTAGTACTCTATTTGATATCTGTCTTGAAGAAGAATCTCACCAACTATTATCATGAAAGAAAATTGATCAGTGAGGTGGTGAGTTAATGACATATACTTTGCAAACGTGTTCCAGATCGACTTACAATTGATGCCATGTGCATATGACTGTGTTTTTGAACCCTACATGTGAGTTTATCCACAATCCATGTACATACAATATATGATGCAAACCAGCATCATTTTCATTACAGCTCATGGTGCAAATTGTATTCAGCATGAACGAGGCCCCCATGTACTCAACATTTTTCCATTCTTATGGAGGTGAGAATTGGAAAATTGGAAAGGACTCGTTGAAATTACTGCATTGCTAAAAGGTTCCAGTAAATTTTGGAAATACTTTCATTTAGGAAACATGGTGTTCTTGATGCGAGTTTGGTTTCATGTATCTTAATGCATATCCATCATGATCATGCAAGCCAATTAAACTTTGAAAATGGAGTTGTGTGGCCGAATAAGTATCAGTTTGTGCTCTGCATCAAGTTATGGTTTTCGCGTTCGAAAACAACCAAAACCAACGCAGAAAGATGTTTTCTTTTCATGTTCAGGATTTATATGCTACGCAAACTGTAATATGTACATAATGATTCATACAAAACAAATATACACCGGAAAATCAGTGACTTCTCACGTCCTACACAGAACTCTAGGACTCCTTCATCCCCGGATAACCCATTTTAGAAGACTGAGCTGAGGAAAATCCAGATAATATATCATTTCTGTTCCCTTTCCAATAAGGAACAGTTAGAGTTTAAAAAGAAAATAAGAGAAACCCAGAAGCTGCAGTAGTACACATGTAATGTAACATGAACAAAGAAAAGAGAAAGCACAATGACCAAGTTAAAACATTACCCAGTATATTCAGCCAATACTTTAGAAAACTCTCCATAAAAACTCTTTTCTAAATGCAGTCAAGTTTAATGACAATACTGGTTTGGCTAGCATCACAAGAGTAAACCTGTTCCTTTCTCTTTAACTAGAGTAAAGAAAGATTAACCTTCTACATCAAAATAGGTTTCTTTCCACAAAAATAATTAGTCAGAAGAGTTCAAAAAGAAATTATGATTTCTAAAGACGTCATGTACTCATAAAGGTTTCTCTTTTACAATCTGAAGACCTCTATAGCTTCGAATTATCCTCCTTACATCCTTAGCTATAGACAAGAAGGCAGAACAGATAGCAATTGACATTGCTGGGTGGATGTATATAAGACTCGGATCAGCTGATTTCGTCAACATAAATTCCTTAACAAGGCCCCATAGGATAAGAAGCACACCATAGAAGCTCACTCTCCATGGTTTTATAAGTCCCCAGAATGCTCCAGCCACTGACAAGTAGCTTCCAACCAGAACCTGGTGCAAGCCAGAGTGAGAACAAGTACTACAGACTAAAAGCAACGTTCATGCACTTCATCTCTCTGACATCATTTTTTTTTCCTTTTCATTCAGCACACTCCATATACTCACTTTGTTCTAAGTTCATGTCATGATATATTCCTTTTGATTTATTTTTGTTAATAAGGAGATCAAAGATCAAACAGGTAAGGAAGTGAGGATGAAGGATATGTAGAATGGACTTGAAACAATTTCTAATGCTTTAGAATTCAGAAATTACTACCAGTGGAGCTGAAATGGTTATCCTGTTACCTTCTTTAGCAGGTCATTTAACTCAAAAGTGAAAATTCGGAACATCTAACTCAAAACTGATAGGCCATTAGTCGAGAGGGACAAAGAATTTAATACACAGACACAGAAAAACTGACCGAGTGGCTAAATAACGAATGACAGGCAGATGAATTACATGTCTACTCTGATTCTATGTTAAAGTTGGCATATCAAACTCAAAGCCAATCAGCAATGATTAGGAACACTCAAGATTTTATATACTAAGTCTAAGGCTTAGAATGCTCAATATGAAAAGATACAATACAGTTTTCAGCAACATTACATCCAAATTATAGAAATGTTATAAGCGTACTAACCTCTAGGCGCTGCAGATCAGCAATTGCATCAGCTGCAGTTACAGCAGAGGGGTCATGTAAATTCAAGTTACTATAACTTGGGATTGCTTCATTTTTCACCAATGCTTTTGCAATAGCACCAGGGTAGACTAGAGCCTTTATTGCAACTGTAGGCATCAGATCACATGACATTAGCTGAGGGGCTGTGATTGCTATTGGTGATGTACATCTTCCAGATCTACAAGGGACACTGTGAAACAAAGAGAATAAATATGCCTACTCTGATAAAGAAATACAGTAAATGCCTAGCATATTTAGTTCAGGAAATGAAATTGACAATTCTTTGTCTGTTACATTTTGTTTGATTCTTTCTGAAAAAAAAGTTGCAGGATCAACAAACTGGAAGAAGTTGCTGGCATGAGTAAAATACCACAACCACCATAACAGACCACTAAATATTGGGTACCAAGTTATTTGTGCTCAGTGCTCACACTTTAACCCCATCAATTCTTAGCAAACAGAACATCATTTTCCCTATAGAATTGTTGTAGTGTATTACTGCTTTAAAATAGTCACATGGTACTGTTCCCTCTTCAGTAATAAACAACTGGAGCTAAATTTCTTTTTATAATCATTCCTCAAATGTAAACAAACCATAATTTGCCAAAACAACATAACAAAATTATGAGCTCAGCTTGCCCAACTTGGCCATCAGAAGATAACCCAAATCTGGTTTTAACAAACCAAACCAAGCACTACATACATTTCAGATATCACAGTTCATTTCATCAAAATCTAAACCCATTATGGATAACTAGAAAATGGGATTTGGGTAAAAATGTAAGCGCATTTTGGGTTTGTTAATCTCATCAAAATGTATATAAAATTTGGTGCATAATGATGAAAATTAAGGACAGAAAGGTGGTATACCTGAAAAGAGGAATCTGAATGATGATGACAGTGAAATAGATACAGGAAGCTGCGAAGGATATGGTGGTTGCCCATTTCCTTGAAGAAGCCATGGCAAATGTGTTTTCAGAGAGAAAGAGAGAAGGGTGGGCCTACCGGAAGAAAAGGCTTGACGGAAAGCGGCAGAGCGGTTCCGGAAAGTTATCGCGGGGGCACAACTGAAACTTTTCTTCGTTCTTGCTTGTAAGCACAACTGCACGAATCCTATGGGAGGTAATTTTTAATTCTTTTCACTTATCCTCGCGCACCTATTTTACCTGTCAATAATTAATTCACTTTCAGTTTTCTATTCCACACTAAATATGTGATATTGACAAAATTTCTATCCCCCATCAAAAAAAGACAAAATTTATATCCAAGAGGTTGGCAACTTAGTATAGGTTTTAAGTGAGACGGACGTTGTACGGTTCTTTCGGTAATAGGAGGTACTTGGTTCGAATCTTACTTTGTGAAAAGCCTTCTTTAAGAGGGATATGTATTGCTCTCGTCCTTGAAGTGCTAGCTTGCTCAGCCACCAATTTATGTACATAAAAGAACTCACAA
This sequence comes from Fragaria vesca subsp. vesca, assembly GCF_000184155.1. Classification (NCBI taxonomy): domain Eukaryota; kingdom Viridiplantae; phylum Streptophyta; class Magnoliopsida; order Rosales; family Rosaceae; genus Fragaria; species Fragaria vesca. Next base: position 12,232,057 of record NC_020496.1, read on the forward strand.
AACACTTTAAAAAAAAAAAAAAAACTAACAACAAAAGTTACCAAAATTTTAAAATAATACGAGACGAAATTCATATACATTAATACATTATCAATTCCATGAGGAGATTCACGAAACTTTCGATGAAAGCAGTCCAACAATGTGGATATTGATTCTTATATGTCCTTTTGTAGACATTCATTAAAATTTGAATGATGCAGAGAAGATTAACAGGGTTCATGTGCAAGAATGACACACAAAAGTGAGGTGGGTGTACTTCTTCATTTTCATTTATAACATTTTGGTATTGTTTTTCATTTATTTTCACAAAACACGTAATTTTCATAATATCTACACATAAATAGCAATAAAAAAATTGTTTGCCTAATATTATTTGGTCTAGCGGCATAGTCTTCTTTTAGTATGTAGGAGGTTTAGGGTTGTGAGTTCGACTCCGGAGTTATAATATATATCTGATAAAAAAAAATGACAATAAATTTTACTTCTTATCAAAATGTTGCATGTTGATCTCGTGTGCCATCAATATTGTTGAATAATCCTAAAAACATCAATATCAAATCCATGTACAAACACCAAAAGGAAGCAGTCCAACTAGTTGATTTTTAGTATCTTGTATTGATTGTTTTTTTATACGGCTAATGTAGCATAAAATCCAACATCTCAAACATATTATAGAGAGCATGTAACAGTTATAAATGGCATGTCATATATATTAAAAAGACTCAAAACCCTAAAGCGACGCTTTGCAGCGACACCTCTAAACCAAGACACGACCTCGTCGATCACCTTGAAGTTGCGATCTCATCACACCTTGCGTTCTACCACCTCTCCATCAACATGTCCACCATAAAAGGATGTCACAAAATCATTTGCTGCCTCACTTACGTTACCAAGTCGAGGCTGTTGATCTTTTCTGAAATTGTGTGAATGCACCAAAGTGTGCAATGATCTTAACACCCATTCAGAGAAATCCAGGCCACCATCGTTCGTCCACGCCGTCGCTTCAGACGTCGTCTTTCGTGTCCATCCCAGCCATTTGAACTATTGACTTCCTTGAATTAGGGATCCGAAATTCAATCTCCACACCTCCCAAACACTAGCCAAATCCAAGATTTCGGCTTCAACATCAACCACCAAAGCCAAACCCAGTCTCCGCCTTGCACTATAGCCGTTAACAACCAAGTGCTGCCATCGAAAACTGGCTACCCTCTAGAGGAAAGAAGGGTCCTCTCAAAACTAGCCTTGATTCTCTATGAGTGCGGTCCATAGCAAAGCCAAGAAGTCAGCCTTGCCAAATAACGTGCAACCCATCCTTCCCCAAAACGAGGAGTGACTTGAACGAGTTCTTGACTTAATCAGTGAGGTGAAACAATGGGTGGAGGGAATGGAGCCGCACCAAGGTAACGACGCTAGGGTTTTGAGAGAGAAAACGCTCTCTCGACATTTTTTCGCTTCCAATGAAAAATTCATGACTCTCAGGTGCAATGACGGAGGCAGCTAAGGACGAGTGGGGGCCCGTGCCCCCAGTAGAATTTAGACAAATAGTGGGTTTGATGTGTTTGTATCCCCACAAGATTGCTCCCAACAGCAAAAAAAATGGTGAAGTCCTCCCAACAGCCTTACGATTTAGACATTTTAAACTTAAATAAGAGAATTCCTGATGTGTTGGTACAACAATAGCCACATTTTAGAATATAAAAAAAAATTATTTTAACCATGCATTAACCATTAATTATTTTATGTTTGATTTTTTTGTTTTGCCCCATAGGTAAATCTCTTCTCCCTCCGTCACTGCTCAGGTGTAACACCTTTTTGTTTGTGGAGTTCCGATTATATTAGAAAACTATCATTCTATTTTTTTCTTTTATAGTTCTCTCAACCTAGTGTTCTTCAAGTTTAGGTGCACATATGACAACATCTGCAAACTCTTTCAAGGAATGACAATGACAAAAGCCGTCAATGTTCTCATCATATCTTCACCCACTTCAAATTCCCAAAATTGAGAAACCCGATACTTGTTTGTTGCAATACCAATCTCATAATTCATAAAGAATTTCAGATGCTAACGTACGCAAGTTTACTTCTAAATAATTGAGAACAACTAGCTAAATAATTGAGAACAACTAGCTGTTTAGTGAGCAAGTCCAACAGATTTCCTAAATTATTTGATTTTCTCTATTTTGGGGAATATGGGGGTCATTTTCCACTCTAACAGTTTTCCTATCTCATTCCCTAAAATAGGGAAAGAGATGAAAGAGAAGCTTTGTTTCCCAATATTTACAGATTCTCTAAAAATATTTAGGAAAAGAAGAATTGAATGTTGCACATTCTTCAAGGCTCAAAGATAAAAAAGAAAACATAATTTATTCTAAAAAATAAACTTTTATATTTTTATACTTATTATTATATTATAATAAATGAGGATTGTTGTTGTAATAAATATTTGAATCTTTAAACTAAGAAAACTGTTGGATTTGGTATACAAAATTTTTAGAGATTTTGAGTTTTGTTTTCCTATTATGTAAAAAATATAAAGAAGCTGTTGGACTTGCTCTTAGTTGTCATATTATTGCTCATAAATTGCATGATAGACATGACTCGCCATCATAAATTCAACCTTCAAAACCGTTAATAAGTTAATTCGTCCAATGAATTCTTATAAAAACTAAGCTGTCACTTTAGCGTGCCACACTTCATCTTATCTTCAGATTAGGATGTTTTCTTGACAAAGGAATCATACAAAATCACAACTCATCTTCCCTCATCTTATCATTTCCATACCAATTTTCTCAAGACGAATAAGACCTTTTCATCTAAACCAATGGTAGTGAAAAACACCAACTTGGGCATCATCAAGTTCACTCAGCCTTCATTTTAAAAACCCAGAAAGAAATTCTCATGATAAAACAGCGGTTGGCAATATGAGTGATGCCAAAAGTGAAAGGAGAGATTATGCATAGCTCCATAACCCCATTCATGTCTAGTGTCCTTTGAGCTCTACCAAGAACCACTCTTTTTGCAAGGTCTTTCGGTTTTTCTAACACAAAACTACAAACTAAAAGAAACAGAGGTAGGCTCTCACATGTGGGTCTCTAGTACCTTATACTATTACTTACCTCATGTGGGTTGCGCATCCCAAGCCTATTCTGTATCATATCCCCTGTCAAATAATTCACAACCAATTATTGCTACGTGACCACACTCTGCATCATCATTGTCTTCATCGAATCCTAGCGTTTTCTCTGCTATATATACAATCTTACATAGCCATCTCCGATCTGTTCTCTTTCAACTATGTGGAGCAACCTACCCTTTGATCTTCTTTCCAACATCTTCTTCTTCCTCTCCCCCGACTCTTTTGCTTGCGCCAATGCAACATGTCGAAACTGGCATCAAGCTTGTGCCTCCACACTCAAGAACCCGGTTTTGTTGCAGAAGCAACTTCACCCTCCATGGTTCGTAGCATTGCCTCTTCGAAACAACTCCCTTTCTTGCTACGCTCACAATCCAACCAACACCAACAACAACTGGTATCAACTGTCTCTAGATTTCTTACCACACCCTACTCGCCTCCTGGCTCACCTAGAAGGCCTCCTCTTGGTCCGACCCTCCATCTCCACAGTTCTCCAATTGGGTCTCTGCAACCCGTTTACAAGGCAATACAAGCTGCTTCCGATGTTAAACATCAAAAGAACCAACCCGGCAGTTGGGGTGATATCATTATCACTCCCTGCAGCGTTTGGAACAGAGTCATTTCCTTGCTTCAAAGTCTACGTGGCCGGTGGCATGTCGGAGGCGTCCCGCGGCGGCGCCACGTATGAGCCGACGCTGGAAATGTACGACCCTCAGCTGAACGCGTGGCGAATAGTCGGCACGATGCCGATGGAGTTTGCTGTGAGGCTAACAGTGTGGACACCAAAGGAGAGTGTATACTGTGATGGGGTGCTGTATTGGATGACGTCTGCGAGGGCATACAGCCTAATGGGGTACGACATTGAGAGGAACACTTGGAGAGAGCTGAGTGTGCCAATGGCGGACAAGCTGGAGTTTGCGGTGCTGGTTCTGTGCCATGGGAGGCTGACACTAGTGGGAGGGACGTGTGCTTTAGGGGGTTGTATATGGGAGCTTGGTGAGGGAGAGAGTTGGGTGATGGTTGAGAAGGTGCCGAGTGAGTTGGGGAGGAGGTTTATAGGGGAGAAGGGAAGTTGGGATAGGATTAAGTGTGTGGGGAGTGATGGGGGTATTTACTTGTATAGGGACCTTTGGGCAGGAATGGTGGTTTGGAGGGAAGTTGATAACACTACATGGGAATGGGTTTGGATTGAAGGGTGTGAGTCGATTAGAGGTAAACAAGTGAGAAACTTGCAAATCAAGGGAGTTCTTGTACATCCTAATCTTGTACCCTCTTCCATTTTCTAATCAAATAATACCAGTTGACAACTGAATATAACTTTCTAAACCATGTGACTTAATTTTTTTTTGTCCCTCGTTTTCATGTAATTTTGCTTCTATCATGTCATTCATGTGTAATCAAATATAAGGTTCTCGTTAGGAGCTTGTCATTCATGTGTAATCAAATATAAGGTTCTCGTTAGGAGCTCCTCAATGTTCATCTTATTTCTAAACTTCTTAGCCATATATTGATAATTGATGCACGGTGCAAGTATAGAAAATTATTGTATGTGCCGTTCTTATATGAAAACCAAGGACGGAGCCAAGTTTCAAAAGTGGACTGGGGTAAAGTTTCATTCGATAAAAATTTCTGGAACATGGAAGAATGTTGAGTGAAAATTGATAGTACAATAGTGGGCTAATTATAAATTTAACTTTAGATGGACTACTAGTCTTTGTCTCGCGCTCTGCTGCGAGTAATTTTCGCGTTTAATTAGCATAAGTGATTTTCAAAAATAGCGTCATATTTCAAATACAGGGGTGGTGCAACCAACCGATGATTTAAAAGTATGAAGTTGTAGAGAAGTACATCATATCATGTTTATTAACTGTGTTTACTTGTAGGGAGCAGCTCTAGTCCTTCTCGAGTAGCATGACCATTATTATTATCATAGATAAGATGATTCAGTTCCCCAGCCACAAAAGATCAATCCATATTCAAAACCTTTATCATATTAATCGGAATAATGCATCAAAGATCAATGCATATAAGGTAAAGTTTTATGAGTTTACAAAGTCTCTAGCTCTATATTTTCTTCTTTAGCTCTAGTCTCGTCCAGCTTGTCTTTCATAAGTTTCCCATGGTTTCAAACTCAATAACTGTGCTTCCTAAGAATTTGAAAGTTCGTCCAATGTCCTCAGGTCCCAACTCGTAAGATGGTCCGGATCACTTGAAGTTGAACCAACAGGCCTCACTGAATTATGACCTTGTAATAGCCTTAATCCTTACTTCCTTCTTAATCTCACCAAATTTCTAATAAATGCAGGAGTCACAAATAGCTTTTGTAGGAAATTAACATTTTACAAAGAGATGAGCATATATACACAGACCTTGAACACTAATATCAAAGCTACAAATAGATGTAGTAAGATAATTATACCAAAGGGAAAAAAAGAAAGATCTTAATTAAATACATATTTATCAGAGATAATAATTGCCTGTAATGAGAACATGCAGTGTCATATGAACTCGAATTCAAAGAAGAATTTTTGAGTAAAAAAGAAAAAGTTTCAGCCCTATTAGTCAAATAAAAATAAAAAGTTAATATGCTGACTAATATGACTCAAAGACACAAATACATCACCTCAAGAATGGAACTTCCACCAACAAACTAATTTCCTGAAATCCTTACACTACAGATCAACAAAAAGTAAGACCAATTCATAGAAGTCTATAGAAACATCAAAAACAGAGAAAACTAACACTGCAAGTAAGAGCCGGTATCCTATTACATTCTATTACTCACTGCTCTTGCACTGGTAGGTACCTTTTTTAGTTTTCTTAGCTGGTTATGCTATAAACATATTGCACCTTTATAGTTTAAAACCTCAAAAAGAAAATGGAAAATTTTAATTTATAGCAGCAGGGTTAACAGGACCTGTCACCAACATTTTTTTACAAATTTATGTCATATGATAAATTGATCAACCAAGTGAGACATGACAGTCAGATAACTTAGTATACTGATGTAATGCTATACTACACCAGCAGCATAATGAGACACCAACATTACCAATCAACCAAACTCTCAATGTGAATGTATGGACGCCTAATTCTCTTTTGTGCATTCTTCATTACACAACAACATTTCTACACATCTAACACACTTTGTTAATAACACACAAAGGGAGTATGCAAAGCAACCAAAGAAGCAACATTTTAGATAAGCTATATATGTAAGCATATCAGCTTATAAGAACTTGACAAAGACTTGTTACTGATATTAGAAACACAGTATAAATATATAT
>NC_020496.1:12238496-12261991 GCF_000184155.1 Fragaria vesca subsp. vesca
TTAAAACCTCAAAAAGAAAATGGAAAATTTTAATTTATAGCAGCAGGGTTAACAGGACCTGTCACCAACATTTTTTTTACAAATTTATGTCATATGATAAATTGATCAACCAAGTGAGACATGACAGTCAGATAACTTAGTATACTGATGTAATGCTATACTACACCAGCAGCATAATGAGACACCAACATTACCAATCAACCAAACTCTCAATGTGAATGTATGGACGCCTAATTCTCTTTTGTGCATTCTTCATTACACAACAACATTTCTACACATCTAACACACTTTGTTAATAACACACAAAGGGAGTATGCAAAAGCAACCAAAGAAGCAACATTTTTAGATAAGCTATATATGTAAGCATATCAGCTTATAAGAACTTGACAAAGACTTGTTTACTGATATTAGAAACACAGTATAAATATATATAATGTGATTTGAGTTTAAGACATGTGTAAAAGCCTTAAGATAAATTTGTAGATAAGCTTTACATTTGAATTTGAAATCTAAATTGCAGTTGAGAGCAGTTTTATGACAAAGCAGTTACGTTTGTGACAGTTTCTTTATGGATGAAACTACCTACAATATGCTATATATATGTCTGTTAGTCCCTTCTTATGCACATCTGATTCTCATACTTAGTCCCATTATTAAGAGAACATAAAGGTGAAATAAGAAGAAGGCTGAATGGATAAACAAAGTGGTTCTGGTAAATTTCTGAGTTCATGTCCATATGTTCATGTTTTATGCAGATATAAGATAAACATAGTGTTTGCAATTCTAAGTACAATTGACATATAAACACTGAATGTTAGTTTACATGTATTGATCTAGTATAGCTTTATAAAGAAAACTTACAATATATTGATAAAACTTACAGTAGTATAAGCCTTCAAATATCTACTCTCATCTTTGCCAAAATTGCTTTCTAAAAACAAACTATTATACACCTCCTACCAAAGACATAATTACAACTGTTTTATGAGAATTTGAAGAATCAATAAAATAATGAAAATGTTACTACACAAATACCATCATCACAGGTTTTGTCATGAGATCTATCACCGCAAAAACAGATAATTTCATTGCTATCGAATCCACAGACAGATAACAGATTTTGCTATTCTAAACATTTATAGCACAAATGGAAATTAACAACAATAGATGAAGCTTTCAACTTTTTCATTCTTCATTCTCCTCAGCTTTCAAATAGAACCCAGAACATCATGACTACATAAAGATCAAGGAATAAGAAAAGCAAACAGTAAAAACCTCAAACTCACCCCATGCATGTGGAAAATGGCAGAGAACCAAGATGGAATATAGCTAAAGCTTTGCATCTAAACGTGGCCAACCACCACCAAAACTTTAAATCCAAGAAGGAGAGAGGCAACTCACAATCCTGCAAAACAGGTTCATTAAATTGATTCAGCTAAATTACCAAGAAAATTAATAACTGACCAATTTGCATTTCCAGTGGTTTTTGCTTATATGGACCTGAAAGATGCCATGATTGGATTGAAATTGGGTTCTGCTCTCCTTCGTGAAACAACAGTAGGGTTTGGCTTTTTGTGTTTAATATGAACAAAAAAAAAACAGAACAAAGTGAAAAGAATTTGTAGTTGTCATGAAGTAGAAAAGTGATAAGAAACTAACATTCTACCTCTCTACATTGACAGCAGTGGGATACCTTTTCAAATCAGACCTTTCCCAAAAGCACCAACCAGTTTTTGCATACTATGAGTAGTTGAGACATCACCTGCAATCTGTGACCAGAACAACGACTTAGAATTGAATTCATTACAAATAACAGCATAAAGCAAAGCACTTATTAGGGAGTTGGGTATCATATAGCGGCCAATGAAAAAAAAGAAAAGAAAAGTGGGAAACAAAAAACCCAGATGAACATGCATAAAAACAAATATGAAATTAACACAGAGAATCAATCATACAGAGAACATAGTATATACCTTCAAGAAGAAGATCCCCATAATCCCGTCTCTTCATGTGCAAGTCGAGCAAAGGAGCGAAACCAAACAACCCCAAACAATGCTTTCTCACTACATATGCAGAAGATAAGACCACACATAAATCAAATTTGTTTATATCCAATAAAGAAAAATAATAAACCAATTACGGATTCGTCGGATCAAAAACCCATAACACAGATTCGTCAGATCGATCTGGAAAGACTTCCCCAAAAATCAAAACCAATACTGAAGACGATCGCCATCGAAGCTAACCTCCTGACTGAGAAACACAATCCAGAAGCAATATCACCAATAAAAGAATACAAATGGAGAAATCAGATCAGATAGTGAGGAGAAAGGGAGAATTCAAATCCAAATTCGCACATCAAAAGCAAAGAATCGCCAGATTGTTCCTCTCAAAATCGATCATTGAAGTCGATAGCCAGAAGCAGTGAGACCAAATGAGACGAAGGCAGAAAAAAATAGGAAAACGCGCAAACGTGGCCACAAAACAACAGACCACAAACAGTTGGCATGCCGTGGTAATATCGTAAATAAACGCAAGACGGGGGCAAGACCGTAAAAGCACGCGGTTTTTATCTACAGTAACCCAAACATAGTATATAGTAAAATTGATTAAGTTAGATAGGTTGCCACGAGGAAAAGAAACGTTGAAGAGGAACCGAAAAAAAAAAAAGTAGACACTATATTTCTTATTTATTTTATGGGCTTTTGTTTTTAAATTCTGACGAGATTTTTTATATTTGGTGTTTAATGGGTGGTGTGTATGACATGATGAAGCTAATTAAGCTGTGATTATGAGTTTATGACATGGCTTAAACCCTAAACGGAGTAGGCAAGGCTTACCGTAAGTTGGAGTACTATGACCATGATACAAGGCTACAACAAGCACTGCTCGACTGGTTGTTAGGGCGCCGCGAGCTGGAATGGAAGCACCACTACGCTGTTGTTGTCTTCAAAGTCGAATGCTTGCAGTTGCTTCACATTGTTAGGCAGGGGAGGATAAATATACTCCTGAGATCAAAAGGATATTGTTGATGACACTGCTGTGGGAGTTAGTTTCTTGCCTAGTTCTTATTTCTTGAGGCAACTCCAACAACTTCCTCATACTTTTATTTTTCCAGAGTTTTGAGTAAATAAGATTGTTTTTACTAAAATATATTATTTTAGAGATAGAGAAGGAAGAAGACAAACTTCTGTAATTGTACAATCGTTAAAATTATAGTGAAGAATTATGAAAATTGTAAGACAGAGAAGAAGTTCAAGCAATAATTAAACAAATTTTGATTTTACCTTCTAGAGTAACGGTTGGAATGACTCGTATATTTTCATGGTGACTTGTGAGTCGTGAATCTTATGTTATAGCTCATTAGCTTGCCGAAGTTGCTTTGCATTTAAACTCTTAACTTGTATGGTGTCATGATGTACCACCTATTTTGAGCAACTATATGTTGCTCAATATATGTACTTACTAGTTAAATCTTACTTTAGAGGAGCCGGGTCATTTCCTTTCAAACAAATAAACAAAAAACAAAAACAAAATTTGATGGAACCATATATGGATTTGACAGAAAATGGGAGATTTGTGTCGAGTAGAGGATGCTAAATTTTGCAAATGTAAGTCATAATTTGAGATTTTGTGTTATATATGCCACTTTACAATTTTAGAGTCTTGTGGGCTGTTTATGCAGTCGATTGATTTTTGATTTTTCTACCCGGATTCACTCATTCACACATGCCAAGCTGCAGTTTCATTGTTAACTACACGTGTGACACATACATTTTCAGCCTCATGCAGTTGACCATCGGCTGTACATCATCTTTCTCGACGTTGTTTTCGTTTTCTTTTTCCTCATTGACAGTTTGGCTTATGGATTTGGGAAGGTCCTATGGATCTCCCTACCCACTGAAGTTTGATTACTGTGACCACTTTGAATCCAAAACCTGAAAGGTAACAACTAGTATTGTCTTTCTCAAGTCTTACTCAAATTAGTATAGTAGCTATATGGTATTGAAATCTTTCTTGAATGTTCAAAGTGCTTGCGTGCTTGTTTGCTGCTGTGGAAACTGGGTTTGGCCTTTCATAGCCAGCTTGATGAGCACTGGAATTTGAGCATCTTCGATTGTTAAGCTTGCGGTCAACATCCATTTGCTTCCTTTGAGTTGAAACTGGGTCTTTCTTGTTGTCATTGATGGTCATCAAAGCATTGTAAGAGTTGCTGATTGAGTTGATCTGTTTGATTGTTCATTGTTTCTCTTGGATCCTTGTTTCTTTATTGGTATGTTGGTCTAACTTGATAGTTACGAGGGTCAGCATAGCTCACCAGAGTGATGTATCCAATATGGCGATTCTCTGATATCTCATTTCAGTGATCCATTGGGACTGAGGTCAATATCCCAGAAATCAATATGAACACTTCTGTGAGAATGTGTATTGAATTGGTCAGAAATACTTGTCAATCTTTGTAGCTAACGGCTTTTAGTTATGGATGCTTTGCAAGTCATTTCTTCTGCAACACAGATAGTGTCAAACATGGTAGGTGCCATTGCTGCATTAGAACAAGCATCTAGGAACTTAGATGAAGGTCCAAAGAGAATTCGAAGCCTAGAGGAATTTGTCTGTGATCTTGAGAACTTGATTCGCCGACTTAAGCACAAGCATGTCAATAAACTTCATAATCCTCAGTTAGATCACCAAATTCAAAGCTTGAATTCCCTGATAGAACGTCTGCTTCCAAACATCAGCAAGGCCAGGAGAATGGTGTCAAAGAGTAGGTTTAAGAACTTGGCCAAGGTAGTTTGGACTTCCATGGCTGGAGACCCACTTGGGAAGCTTGTGAACTCAATAAAGGATGACTTGAACTGGTGGCTGGAATCACAAAGATTGGTCCACGATGTTGAGAAGACACTCGAGTCGACTGCACAAGACAGCGGTGTTCGACTGAAAATTAGGACTGAACAAGGCTACCCAGTTTCTAGTAAATGCTACTTTGTTAGGAATTTACTGGAAAAGGATGGCTCCCAACGTGTCATTCTCATTGTTGGGCTATCTGGTATTGGGAAGTCATTTCTGGCTCGTCAAGTAGCTTCTGATCCCCCTGAGAAATTTATGGATGGTGCAGTTGAACTAGGCTTTGGCCAATGGTGCAGTAGAGCTGCTTGTAACAGAAGCATAGTTGAATACCAGAGGCGCTTGGCAAGAAAACTTTGTAAATTTCTGGTGCAGATTGGGTTTCGGAAGAAGATTAGAGATGAACATGGTGGAGATCTAGAATATATATGTTGCTTGCTTCAAGAAGCCTTGTATGGGAAGAGCATTCTTATACTTCTTGATGATGTTTGGGAGCAGGACATAGTTGAGCGGTTCACAAAGCTATATGATAATGATTGCAGGTACCTTGTAACAACAAGAAACGAAGCTGTCTATGAAATTACAGAAGCAGAGAAGGTGGAATTAAGCAAAGATGATGTAAAGGAGACAAGCATGGAAGTTCTTCTCTACCATAGCCTCCTTAGCAAAGAAGAGTTACCGGTATGAACTAAATGAATCTACAATCTTATTATCCAATATAATTACGTACACTGCATTAACACAATTATCTCAGCTTCTACATTCTGTGATGTTTGATGCATAAAAGATTTATTTGCATGATAGTTAAGCATCTACATGTATCTATGCAGTGGTACACTTGCTTTTGATTTATTATAGCTTATATGCAGAACTGCTATGAATAATGAATTCATTTCTGTCCTCCTTCCCTTAAAGGCTTTCTACCCGTAGAATACAGGCTAGTTGCATTTGAGTGGAAACATTTGTGCTCAGATGGTTTTTCCAATTCAAAACATCTGAGGCTAGTGGACTTAAGAAATTGTAGTAAAGACTATAAGATATATACTTCTAGATGATGATGATGATGATCCTGCTCATAGTCTTCCAGACCAGTCAGCATAATAATGTATCGTACAATATTAGTTTCTCCTTATCATGTATGCTCACAACCAAGTTCAGGAATCTGACACTAACACATGGTATTTGAAGGTCAAAAACTTGGGGAATTTTATGTTTGCTTCCTAATATTTGGGGCAATTTATTGCTGTAGTATCTCAGATACATGCACTCTAATTTTGTGCTCCTCACTCAAATTTTTGCAATATTGTTGACTTCTTTGGTGGAATTTTATTATACTACAGCAAGTAGCAGAGAACTTACTTGAGCGCTGCGGTCACCATCCTTTAACAGTTGCGGTTATGGGTAAGGCTCTCAGAAAAGAAACAAGAGCTGATAAATGGGAAAAGGCCATCACCAACTTATCCACATTTGCTACGTGTGCACCTGGTCCTGTATCATATGTCAATGAAAAAGAAGCTGAGAATGCTTTAACCATTTTCGGATCCTTTGAATTCAGTCTAGATGCAATGCCTGGAGACTCTAGAGAGCTTTTTATAGCTTTGTCGGCTCTTTCGTGGGAAGAACCTGTGCCAGAAGCTTGTGTGGAGGCTGTTTGGTCAGTTCTGGGACAGGAGACCCTGTTCCCACTCATAGTCTGCAAGCTTGTAGAAGGCTGACTATTGATGAAAATTGATACAGATCCCTTGTACTTGGTACATGACATGGTTGCTCTGTACCTTGAGAGCAAGACAAACAATTCAGTCCAGATATTACTAAATGCAACCACAGTCGAAGAAGCAGCATTCATCTGCCCTTGGCTTCTTATATTTGGGAAAGAGAGAGTAAATTATTTTTCCGAAAAGAGAATAGTGTCTTTCCTCGGTGCTTTTGAGGAAAAGCATGTGATTATCACCTTAGAAGCAACTATCCAGGCTCTAATGGCTAGCAAGTCCATATCAGAACTTGAAGACAGTAGAGCAATCTTCAGTAGCTTATTGGGTCCTAGGACTGCAGACCTGATCTCCACTGAATCACAGAGCCTGATTGCTGTGTCTGCACAAGCCATCACCATCATATTTAGCAAGAGTGACTATTGCAATTATTTCCCATCCCTTGAATATACTGGTGCAGTCAGCAAGTTGGCTTGCATCTTAGAAAATTGTGACGACTCTGTGATCCAAACAGATATTTCAGTTGTTCTTGCAAAGCTTGCAGAATTTGGAACCCAAGAAACAGTCGATAAGGTGCTTCAGAGCATTCAATTTCATCAGTTGGCAGAGTTGCTCTCTCCAAATAATGACCAATGGCATGATAGCATGTTTTCAATACTGATCTCATTGATGAAAGCTGGGAAATCAAAAGCTGTGGAGAGAATGCTTGCTTTTGAGATTGATAAGGCTCTTCTTAGACTCCAACAGAATGGATCCGAAGTAGCTCAACACCATGCAATAGTTGCATTGAAGACATTTTATGAGTTGGGGGGCTCCCATCTGGTTGGAACTCTTGAACCAAAAAATATAAACCTTTTGCCATGGCAAGCTAGGCATTGTTTGGAGAGATTTGTTTTGTCGGATCAAAGTGTTCCTCTTTTACCACAGCTGCAAACTTTTGAAGATCTTATTTATAAGGTACTACACAATGATAGCAAGCTGGTATTGGAAGCAATGCAAGATCTCATACCAATCATTGAGAATGCAGGAGAACCAAGCATCAGAGACATGATTATAGAAAGTCCCCTCATCAAACAACTTTCTGAACTCTTGCAACGTGGAAGCTTTGAAGATAACTCAATAAAATCTCAAACTGCTTTTCTATTGATGAAGCTAGCTTCCTCTGGTGGTGAATCCTGCATTCAAAAGTTTCTCGAGTACGATATTATACCTGATCTAGTTAAGATGATGCAGTGCAGCAGTATAGAGTTGCAGGATGCAGCCTATACAGCACTACACCAAATGTGTTTCGGAAGCAGCGGAATTCTCGTTTTGAACCAAATCCTCCAGATGGGTCTCATAGAGAGGATGGCTCAATCACTGGAAAGCAAATCAAGGAAGACCAGGGAAGTGAACGTGCACTGTTTTTTAGATATTGTGGAGCTCGGAAACAAAGCCTGCATCGAGAGGATGATTCCACTGCAAGTGGTGGAGAAGCTTGTGAAAATAGAAAAGGCTAGTGGGGGAACTAGTGAAACACTGCTTGGATTTTTAAAGGGAATTGATAAGTGTAAGCATCTATCTGTGGCAGAGCGTAGAGTGATGAAACAACAAGTGATTAGGAAGATAAGGGCTTCCCTTAAAGGCCATAAATTTGAGTTTCAAATTTTGGGAGCTGTTGATGCTTGTGTATCTGAGGGATCAAAAGCAGGTAGTAGTAGTGGTAGCAGTAGAGGTAAACACAAAAGGGGATAGCTTTGCAGCTTCATCAATGAGTCTCAGATCAGGTGCTGCCCAAGTCTTAACTTTCTTTTCACCTTACAATAAGATTTAAATGTCAATAATTTTTTTTATTCAAACCTCCAACAATTTGGACAATATATAAATGATTTCTAGGAACTTCCCATTTAGCTTCCTTTCTCAACAATGAAAAGCCTGATTGACCTTAGTATGTTAAGCAGCAACTCATATGGTTTATTTGCGGTCAGAGGATGAAGATAGCAAATATAATCCATGTCCATAAAAACTGTGAACGATCAGCAAACTATAGAAAATGTGAACTACAACCAAACAAAGTTGAAAAGTTGAATTTGAAATCTCCTAATGACAATAGTAATGAAGATGAGAACAAAAAGGTTTACCACAAAGTTATTTGAAACCTCGTACAGACCTTTGAACTACATTGTCATGCTTTAACGCAGGAACTGCCGCGCATAACAAGTTCTACTGGTATAGAAAGATATATACACTACTAAGAAACAGTACGAGGAGAATTATAATATAACAACTCAATATATAGAGTTCGAGGAAGAACAACTTAGCAGGTCATGCCCATTAGATCAGTCTTTGAGCTCCTCCATCTTGCCCTATTAGTTCAGCACATTAGATAATTAAGAATCCAAGTGGAGTATTGAGGCTGTCGGGTTTATGAGCATACCTGTGAGATGAGCTGTTCAGCATCAGTTCGTTTAAGAAAATGCATTGAGTGACGAGTAAAATTTGCTTTCTTATCATCGCTGAGTAGTATATCTCCACCCATGTCATCAAGAACTCGCACCTTGATGTAAGGATCTTTTGGTGGCACCATATCCTGGCAAACACAACTTAGCATGATAATCTAAAACAACAAAGACTCATCTTTTTCACTAACAAAGTAGAATCCACAAGTTATCAATCATAATTTGTTAGGCATACCCTTGGAGCATCTACTAAACAATAGGCATATTTCAAATCCTGTGTCCATAGGCAGATACGGTTAGTAAAATTTCAGCTCGGTTGTACCTGCATGGTTATAAGTGCAATGTGGAACAATAGTTGGTAAAGATGATAACAGTAAGACATACAAATCAGTAAGAAGCAGTTTAATCATGTAAAATACACCAGAAATGATATTACAGATAAGCCATTAAACAGCGTTTGTTGCGAACTAAAGAGAGGTGGTGGATTACCTTCAGTTGGCACATCTTAACTGTGAGTTTCAGACAGATTGTAAAGTAGCAGTGGCTGAGTTACAACTCCAGGATCACCTTCAATTGGTTTTTGGTAATCTTATAGAAGATATTCAACAGTTATATATGCAGATGCATCATGTTTCCATTACTTTTGCTCCTAGAACTACAAATAAAGTAGCTCATAGATTAGCTAGCTTTGCTTTTGATAGCACAAACCAGGTTGAATGGGTAGATTCTGTTCCATTCTTCCTTAGAGATGTTCTGTATTTGGATTACATCCATTCTCATTAATAAACCAAGGGCTACTGCCCTCTTTAACACAAAAAAAAAAAGAAAAAAAAAGAAGGTGGTGGATGAGTGCCCCATAGTGATCCTCATTTTTCGCTGTCTCGACATTCAATCCTTGTTCCTCCATCCTCCTATTGCAACATGAAGTCAGATGAGTTGATTGGGGTACGTAGCCAGAAGATTTATCATAGCCATAAGATATATCATATGATATAGAATTGTAAACATAAAGAAGACAGAAGGACAGATAGCCATAAGATATATCATATGATATAGAATTGTAAACATAAAGAAAACAGAAGGACAGATTTCGAATATATTTGACAGGGAGTTTTTAGTTAAATAAAAACTAAACTACAAATTAACTCCTGAGGAAAGTTGCAAACTGCTTCCCATTACATGATCGACAACTAAAATCATTGAAATATGGATGTTAGGACTAAGCAGACACTGAGACACTAGAGGTAAACTCTAGTGAACAAGGCAACAACTAACCAAAAAAAGAGGCTGTGGACCACAAAGAAATTGCAATGGTAATGATTTGCAAGGAAACCGGTTAAACATTCTAACAGTGTATAGCCTGATATGTCTTTAAATGAGACATTATCAACAGAAACTATCAAAGTTGGAAACAAAATTTTAAAGAGGGAAAACATATATTATACCAAAACTGAGCATAAAGCCATATTGACATTAAGTAATTATAACTATTGATCTAGGAGAATGCATACAAAATTTACTATCTGTGTTGCAGTAGGAGTTGCAGGTTGTAAAACCAATTATAATTATCTGCAGGGAATGAAATAATCATTAACTGATAAAAGGGAACCGATAGAAGATTGAAAATAGCCTGAACGGTTTACAAAATCAAGTAAGTACAGAAGTGTAACAAGTTTCAAAACTATCGAATTGTAAATAACTAATTATGTCAATATTTAAGCTAAAGCTTCACCCTACCACATAGGCAAAGAGACCAAAGATAGATGTAACTATGCATGCTTCTATCTATATCTTAGTAGTAGCTGTACTATTTGCTATTTAAACTTGAGACATAATCATGATTCTGAAGTCAGAGCAGCTGAGCAGTTATTAAGTAAGTCGGCCCACTAAAATTCATCTCAACAACCAATGCGATTACATCAGATTATTGCAAACAACATCATCATTGTACAAGAAGAAATGTGATCAAGTCAGAGGACTGAATTGGGTTTTTACCTTATCAAGCATTCAAGCTCATGATAATGCTGTTTACATTCTTCAATTACTTCATCACATAGGTCACTCTACAAGTGAACATTTCATCAAGTCAGAGAATTCAGTTTCACCTGGAAATTCAGATCAGATTGAAAAATGGGGGCAGTTGTATCTTACACTGAAAGGCGTGAGCTGGCCTTTTTCAGCACTTGCAATTTCTTTGACCAATTGGCAGGCTTTTCTTCCATACATCTTCAAAACTCAAAATAAACGCCAAGTATGGGACCAGTTTTCGTGCTTTGTAAACCTGCATTCATTGAGACATTTCATCAAACAGTTTATGTGCATAAACTGAAACTCCAGGAAAGCCCGGATTTAACCCACTAATGAAAAACTCACACAATGCCAACAACTTGAACAAACTGCGGAAGATAATTAATGGGTTTTGGACCGATTTCAGATTAAGGGTTCACTGAAATCTGTTTTCTAGGTTTTGGGCGGGTTTTTGCCTCGGAATATTTGAATAGAGCGCTAAAAAGGATAAGAGTTAATGCGCAAAGCCCGTATGCATAGTTGCCTTCCAAACTATAGAGCTGTTAAGTTGTTTTTTTTTTGTTTTTTTGTTTTTTGAGAATGGAAGAGAAGAAATTCTAATACATTTCTTTTTTATTTTAATAAATTCTAAAACATTACAAGGATAACTTTCACAAAAAAAAAAAAAAATAATAATTAATATTTAGAGTTGCAATGTTTGAAATACAAGTAGTATGAAATTCTTCGATAGTACATAGGGTGATAGATCATACGAAAAACACGTACCTTACATTTCAAGACTACAACATGTAAGATGATAGATCATACGAAATACTTTACATTTCAAGATTATAAGACGGCTACGTTTATGATTATTTGACATTCAATATGCACTACATTTAATCATTTCCACACTAGCTAGCTACGGACTTACAAATATTTTTCGCGTTCCCACTTGAGACCAAAATATCAACATCTATGAGTTAGTCGAAATTTCATTGTAGCTACTGAAGAAAATCACATATGAACTTGATAAAACAAAAAAACAAAAATCACATATGAACTGATGAAGAAGTGATACAACATAATGGAAACATTGAGAACAAGTCTCTTATCATCAATGAAGTATTTGATGAATTAGATAGACATCAAAACCAAGCGGCTATCTAGCTTTACGTCGACGATGACCATCGATCACCAGGTCAGCCGAAGAAGAAATTCCATCGCTCATACTTATGGTGTTACGTACTCAAATAATTGAAAATGATAAACATGGTACTTTTTATAATGATTATCCAGCCTACAACCTTATCATACAAGTTATTTGAATTTCTGACTCTTTCTGTTACCAAATCTTTTGGATCTTCACCTTTGTTTTCTCCAGCTCCCTAGTTATACGCATTAGAAAAGTCTTCCACATAGAAGCAACATATATATTCGTATATACTCAGAACTGTATCTAAAGAGAGACTAAGAGAGGCTAGACTGCTAGAGCTATGGTGGGTTTGCAAAGATCTTCGATGTCTTTCAGAAGGCAAGGCTCGTCAGGGTTTGTGTGGGATGACAGGTTCTTGTCCGGAGAGCTAAAGCAGCAACAAGTAGCACAAGACCTAGAGAACGGTGAGGAGAATGAGATTATCATGGTTAAGGATGTTAAGCCACCGAGGCCAATCAAGACTGTACAAAGAAGCCGGTCCAACGGCGGAGGACGCGGCTACCGCGGCTCAGGGAAGATCACGCCGGCTATTGAACCACTGTCGCCGAAGGTCTCTGCATGTGGATTTTGTGGAGGTTTCGGTAAACCTTCTAAGAACAATGTTGTTTGGGGAGCAAAGCCTGGTAAGCGTAACCGATCAGGGTACTAATGATGTCAAACTTCAACAAGCTTGAGCCTGGAATGGCACTTCCGGGTCCCGACGTTGCATACTCATATGGGATGTATAGAGGTCTTTCTTGGACGTAGGAGTTTTGTGTACATCGATCAGATCTCTAATTACTACTTTTGGGTGGTTGATATAACAATGTTCATGTTTTGCTTCACTGAAAGTTAACACATTTTTTGGTAATGATGAGTAAATGTAACTAATTATGGGTGTATCTTGTTCCATACACATGATTTTACAGTATTCATCATGGCATAGGATACCTTGATCCTGTGACTAGCAGGATCACAACAATACGTTTTATCTGGTTAAGTGGTAATATTTTTTATTAGCTTTATAAGAAAGTCGTTTGAATGTTCTTCGTAATTTAAAACAATTAGTCTGATCCAACTTGTTTATCATTTAGGATAACCATGTTTTTGTGCAAATAGGCATTTTCCCATAGATTTAAGGGTACAAAACTTCACAACAGCATAGACGTTTAGGAGTAATTTGGCTCCCGGAAAATGATCCTGATCATATCCATTAGCGCACACATGAAATGTTGAAACATCACAATTGTTAGTTTGTTACTATTTTGTGCTTGAAAAGTTGTCACCAGTTTCACGTCAAGACAACTTGTTAAGTTGGGCATTTCAAGTTCTCATAGGAGCTGAGATTGCCGCGCTTAACCGACATGGCACAAAAATTGGACGATCTGACTTGGTCTGTATCAAAGGTAAAACACCATCTATCATTACAACTCTTATCCAAAACAACAATTCGATGTGTAATAAATGAAAAGATATACAACTAATCTGCATAAAACTTCGACGAGATCCTTTGACTAGTTCTATCAACAAGCAGCCAGTGCAAAACCAATCATTTTTCACAAGGGAAGACCAAATACTAACTGGCAACTGTTTCAGTATAGATCACACGGATGTAGATTTTTTTGAAACAAAGCTACCCTAAACCCTAAACCATATTTACTTCTTATTACAACGTGCCACAAGGATTCTCACTCCAAAGGAAATCTCCAAAGCCACTTCCCCAAGAAAGACTTATTTCTTGCTATTAGGTTCTCAGTCCCCAGCCCTCCTCTTTCTCTACTTTTCGACACAATCTCCACTTGTATTCTCATATATTTCTTTGCAGAACTCAACAAATCAGTCTATCAGCTACATAAATCAAGAAAGTAATGTTCTGATTGGCACTAATGATATGGTACGTATAAATACCAGCCACAGTAATCATGCCAATGAAAGAAATTAAACCAGCAAATATGAATCCCACTTGGCCTTTTCAAATATAAATAGGAATTCTTCATATATATATATAGAGGCCGGATATGAAGCGCACGGAGCTCCGTTCGCCACCGTCCGGCGCCGATGACGGCGCGCCTCCACCCCAGCGGATTCCAGCAGCGTCCCCGATCACTTTCTCTCCCCAGCGAGTCCGCCGAATTCCAGTTTTCCGGCGAGATCACCCAAAACTTCAAATAAAGTCGATCTCGCCGGAAACTGGAATTCGGCGGCCTCACCAGGGATCGCCGGGGAGGGAAAGTGATCGGGGACGCTGCTGGAGTCTGCTGGGGTGGAGGCGCGCCGTCGTCGGCGCCGGAGGGTGGCGAACGGAGCTTCATGCGTACTGCGGACGTGCGCCCCACATCGTTTCCATGTATATATATGTATATACATATATATATATATATATATATAAATAAAAGGGAATTGTTTGTCCACCTGGTGTAATCCCAAAGGAAACCAACAGCAACAAAAAGCCCACACCACTGCCACTTTGTGTTAAGCCCAAGACAATTCAGCTGGAAAGTGAGACAGTTAGTAAGTAAATAATTTGTTCACATGAATATGCTTTCAAAATAAAAAGAAGAGGAAATACTTGTTCACCTGGTTTAATCCCAAAGAAAACCCAACAACGAAAGCCACCACTACTGCCACTCTGTGTTATGGCCGAGACTGGTCAGCGAGACAAAATCAGAGAAAGTGATAGTTCAGCCAGTGAGAGGGATAGAGCTTTGTATTATGCATCAGATAACAGATTTACAGTTCAGTCCTGTAGAAAAGGAAACACAAAAACAAAGCCAAAACAATGAAAGTCAATACTGCTAACTAAAGAATTCATAACTGTTATAATAACAAGCAAACTCATCAAAATCAACAAATGAAGAACTCACCTGTTATACATCCATGTGCTATGTCATGATGTCATCGGCTGGGTCTCCCAATTATCAGTATCATATCCAGCAGATCAAACTGGTGAGCTTTGAGTTAGAATGGCAGGGGTAGCAAATAAACTAATACGAAGATTAATCTGGAATATATAGGGCACATGTGTATTTAGCATGAGGCCAGCATTGGTTGGAGCTCTAGTTGGGATCTTGAACCTGATAAAAATGTATACAATCTTTGATTGACCACAACAAAACTTTGCCCTGGTAATTTTTTCAACTCCTTCTGTCTCATCAAACTTCTCAACCTAGCTTCATCTTCCCACCTACCAGCTTCCGCATATATATTTAACATAAGAACATAGGGAGGATCTAACTCAGACAAATGGGCTGCCACAAGTTCAGCTAGCTCAACATTGCCATATATCCTGCAAGCACTAAGTAAAGCTCCCCAAATACCAACGTCCGGCTCAACCGGCATCCTCTCAATAAATTTATAAGCTTCTAACAAACAACCAGCTCGACCAAGTAGATCAACCATACAAGCATAGTGCTCTACACCAGGGACAAGGGAGTAGTCTTTAATCATGCTCTCAAAATGCTTTCTCCCTTCATCAACTAGACCTGAGTGCCTACAAGCACTGAGAACAGCTATAAAAGTGAAATTGTTTGGTTTAATACCCTTTTCTTTCATCATGGAGAAAAACATGAGAGCATCATCTCCATGACCATGAGACGCACAAGCCCCTATTATAGATGTCCAGGATACAACACTTTTATGAGGTAATTTTTGAAAAACATCCTTGGCCAGATCAATGTTCCCACACTTTGCATACATGTCAATGAGTGCATTTGTGACTGAAACATTAGTTCCAAAGCCTTTCCTTTTGACAAGCTCATGCAACCATATCCCAGTGTTCAATGCACCCGAGCTAGCACAGGCTGAAATAACACTGACTATTGTGATATAGTCATACTCCACATTTTCATTTTGCATCCTACAAAAGAGCTTTATTGCGTGCATTCCTGCTTTATTCTGTTCATAAGCAGCAATCATTGCATTCCACGAGACCAAATTTCTCACTACCAACCCATCAAATAAAGATTTTGCTGTCTCAAGATTTCGACACTTACCATAAAACGCAATCAAAGCATTCATTAGTGACATATCTGAGTCAAATCCAACTTTAACTCCATGACCATGAATCAGGTTTCCTAAATCCAAAAATTCTAAACTAGCACAAGCAGGAAGGATACTGACTAGTGTAACCACATTTGGCTGGGAACCTGAAGCCACCATGTCTCGCAAAACAGTCAACCCTTCTTTATAAAACCCATTTTTCACATAGCCTGCTATCATGGCAGTCCAGGAAACTATGTTCCTCACAACCATTTTGTTAAAGACAAGCTCAGAGTTCAAAGTTTCACCATTCTGTGCATACATACTCACCAAGGAGCTTTGAACAAATACATCGGAACTAAACCCATTTTTAATAATGTTACAGTGCACTTCTGTCCCTTCTCTCAAAGCCGACTGCACTGCACAAGACCGAACTACAAAGGGAAAAGTATAATTATCAGGTGAAAAACCACTTTGATGCATTTTTCTGTACAAAAATATAGCTTCATGGCAAGGTCCCCGATCCGCATAACCCCTGATTAACGTGTTCCAAAGAAATACATCTCTTTCAGACATGGCATCAAACATGTTCCTTGGATAATCCATGGTAGGGGCCATACAAGAAGCCAAAGATACAAGCTTTGTTGTAAGGGGAAGGTTCTGATAGTACCCAGCTTTGATGGTTTTAGCATGGATGCATTTAAGGTCTGAAAGAGAAGAGCAAGACTGTAAAATGTGGTTTAGAGGGAGGGAATGGTAGTTATTATGACGGAAGTAAGCTGGAACAGAGGTGATAGGTTTGAGTTTTATTCGAATTGCAAGAATAGACCACATGAACATTTGGGATCAGTTTATCTTTTGCAGAAGTGATGATTGTGCAAAACTGCTGCTGTCGCAGCTCTCATCCACTCTTGAGAAGCTTGAAACCTTTAAGTAAATTCAATGATGCACAGACGAAGTTAACAATCAACACAAATTCTTGCAGGAAGCTAAATTTTCAAACAACTTCCACAAACTGGCATAAGTGGAAGACCAATTGAAAGCATTTACCAATATCAATCTGATCAAATCACAGACACAGATGACAAAAGAAACCAGCTCAACAACTGAAGTCCTCTAAAACACATCACCCAAAGCTTTATTCATCAAATGGGTTCTCATTCGTATTCCAGTTTCATTGTACTGGAATCACATATCAACCATCGTATTGGATACACAAATACAATTTCCATCCAAAACAATTTTCAAACTTGATAGCAAACAATGTATGAATCGAAAATTGATAAGAGAACCCATATTTGGAGATACAATAAGTGTTCCACTCAGATTACAAGTCCAATTGCATATGAACAAGTTCTCAAATCAAACTATTACTTTCAGTCAAAGAAACATCGAAGAAACATTGATTACCTTAAAAGTGGAGTTGCTGGGCAGAAATAACAGGTTTCAAAGTTTAGAAGAAGTGAAGCATAAAGGTGCCGTCAATCAGTTCCGTCGCCACCGTCGCTGTCTTCCACCTCCAATAACACTTACTTGCTCTTCGTCCAAAAACCATGTATGTATATAAGAACAGCAGACCTATACATATCCTTTTTTCTTTTTCTTTTTTTGGAATATATATACCGGGGGTTTAAAAGCTTTTGACCCAATTAAAAGTCAAACTTACAACAAACAAATAATATGTAGAAACAAACAAAACCGACACTTTCGTTGTTGTGATAGTGTGTTCTGAAAGATGAGTCTTCAAGCAGCGTTCTTGTGATCTCTGTCTGCACATTCTCTGACACTATGAAAAGTCTTAGATTGTATTCTTCTTCTTCTTCAACCTGTCTCATTCTTCTCCTTCTTATATTCTCCTTCTCGGTGAGCTCAAATACTACTGTTGATAGAGAGAAATTTGACTCTCTCTTACAGCTCCCCCATTCCGGGTCAACCAGAACCCGACTCAGATCCAAGAGGGTTCTCTTTCTTGGTGCTTTTGGTGCCAAAGGAGATGGCATCACTGATGATTCTAAGGTAACAACTGACTTTTTGTTTGTTCTGAGCTTTTGATCACCCTTTAATTATGTTCAATTCTTTTCCGTTTTTGGTCTTGAAAGATAGAATCACATTGTTATTTGATTGTTTTAGTGGGTGTATTTATGAAGTAAGTGATCAAACTTCATTGTGTATGAGAACTATATTCTTCCCATTTTCCAGAAACGATGATTGGTTTAAGAAATGTGATACAACCATATTTTGCATTCATTGAGCTGGTTGTCTGGTGGCTTAAAAAATTCCATTTTTCTTGGAACTAATTAGAGAACATACCAAACGTATTTAGCAGAGAAATGTAATTGAGACCTAAGCCATTCCTGGAATGACAGTATTTACATTATTTCAGGCTTTCCAAAATGCTTGGGAGGTTGCTTGTTCTATTCCCACACGGACAAGAATTCTAATTCCCTCCGGAAGGACTTACCTTATCCATCCTGTTGATATTGCTGGACCTTGTCGATCAAAGGTCACTTTAATGGTATGAATCAATTCTATCACCTACTGTATTCCTTTTCAGTTACCTATACTTATGTGATAATGTATCTACTATTCTATTTGTTACTCAACACTTTGATTCAGTAATTAGATTACTTGTCTTAATAGATATCTGGGACCATCATTGCTCCCATCAGTCCTGATGCTTGGATTGGTTTGAATGCACGCAAGTGGATTTATTTCCATGGTGTGAACCACCTCACCGTAGAAGGAGGAGGAACAGTTGATGGGATGGGACAGGAATGGTGGGCTCGTTCTTGCAAGTCCAACTCAACAAATGTATTGTTCTCTTCAACCTGTAAGCTTATGTTTTGTTGTAAATATGCTTATCTGTATTTGTCTAACAGAGGGTGCATTTTGGTTTTGGCAGCCATGTCGACATGCTCCAACGGTTAGGGCCTTTTGCTTTCTTTGTACTGCACTTTACCAGGATTCTTGCCTTAGATGTTTTCATAGCCTTAATATCAAATACTTTCCAGGCCATTACATTCCATAGGTGCAAGAACTTGAAGGTCAGAAATCTTATGATTGTCAATAGTCAAAAAATGCACATGCAATTCACCAACTGTATGCGGGTAGTTGCGTCTCATCTTCAAGTGATTGCACCTGCCACTAGTCCCAATACTGATGGAATCCACATTAGTGTCTCAAAGGGTGTTCAGGTCAAGGATAGCATAATAAGAACAGGTGATTTCCCTGAAAAACTATTGAAATACATAACTCTATTCAGTCTTCTTGATCCAACACATAATTTTTTATTTTCAATTTCAAGTTTCTGCGTACGATGTTGTTACCTGTTATGATAGCCTTAGATGTTTGAGAAGGGTTATTTTTTTCTTTTTTACCTATTTTTTTTTAAATTTTTTTATTAAATAACTCACACACCCTACATATGTCAATGAGATTTGAACCCATGACGTCAACTGATTTCATTACTGTAGATTTCAAATAAATGTTATATATAGTTATCAAGGAATGAAAAAAACCCTTGATTTATTTAGGTACAGGGAGGATAGATGCTGAGAACTACAAATTGATAGTTTCAATGTCCTGCATTTTAAAGGATTTTTTATTACAATCTCTCTATATAATCATGTTTGAATCAGAAATATCATTATTCATTGGAAATTTGGATCTCTTTTGGAACACATTTCTGACTTATATTTTCTTATACATGTTCCAGGAGATGACTGCATTTCTATAGTTAGCAATTCTTCACGCATCCAGATTGTGAATATCGTTTGCGGCCCTGGTCATGGCATCAGGTAGAAGATATCTTCGTTTTCATTTGGGCTTCACTATATTGACCATCTTATCTAATTCGGAAATGCTTCCTTTAGCATTGGAAGCTTGGGTAAATCAAACTCTTGGTCCCAAGTGCGTGATGTAATTATTGATACAGCACTCCTCTCTAACACTGAGAATGGGGTGAGGATCAAAACATGGCAGGTAATTTTCTTCTCTGAGCTTTCTCTTCACATGGATACACATAGGCAATATGTAGGTAACTGAACATTTTCTTACATCTTCATCAGGGAGGTAGTGGTTTTGCCTCTAACATTGCATTTCGCAATGTGGTCATGGACAACGTATCAAATCCAATTATAATTGATCAATATTATTGTGACTCCCAGTTGCCTTGTTTAAATCAGGTATGAAATTCAAGAAACCCTAAAGGGCAACTTTCATGCATACCAAACCCTTCCTAAGAATTAGCCTAGTTGTTAGAAGTAACTGGTTCTAGAATGAATGTCTTACTTTAGCTACTGACTACACTAAAATTCATATCAATGTTCTCTAACATAAAGTATCTCTTTCTGGCAATGACATAAAGTATCTCATTCATCCCATATATCCCTTGCCTCATACTCTGACTTCATTTTTTTGTTGTTATACTTTCTTATTATCTGTTTTCAGTTACAGCTAAAGTGCTAATGTATATGTTTCAAAAAGTCAATCTGCATTCTAGACTCTTAATTCATACACCCAAAGCCTCATAGACTTAGCTCATAGCATGAAGAGTTCTTCTCTATCCAACCCAAAACACACTAACATCCATATGTTGAGATAATGCAGACTTTGGCAGTCAAAGTTGAGAATATATCCTTTACGCACATTAAAGGGACTTCTGCTACAGAGGAAGCAATAAGATTTGCATGTAGTGATGATTCTCAATGTGAAGGTTTATATTTAGAAGATGTTCAACTTCTACCATCTACTGGTGAAATAGCAAGATCATTTTGTTGGGAAGCTCAAGGCTCAAGTTTGGGTACAGTTGATCCACCTGCATGCTTTTCTGATAGTGAAGAATTAGTTAAACAAAAAGTCCTCTTACACCCTGTAAGTTTGGTATATGGAGGAAAGGCGACCCTATAGTTTTTTGTAACTTTGTTGTTGTTGGTATATAGACCTATAGATCAGAGGTGGTTTGTCTATATACCACAGATAGGTTTTCCACAAATGACAATGACACTGTACCAAAAAAGAAAAAAATAAGTCTTGAAATAGGGCTTCTTTTCTGTACATTTTAGAGGTAGAACTGATCACTCCAAATTTATTTTGTATATGATTCTGAAAATAAAAATATATACATTACAATTCACTAACTTATTGCGTGTTTTGGTTTGTTATATATTATCTCAGAAATGTGTTTGTTATGTTTGGTTTGCATGATTGCATTTTTTCACGACAATAGATCTTATTACGATGCGAACTGTAGTGAGTACAGTGATGAGCCAATAAGATCGCTCACTTCAGGAGGAATAGTACCCGCCCAAATAGATCATGGACTGCAACATTTACAGTTCTACTACCTACATAGCAAACTAAACCATGTTATCAATGTTCTATTGCCTTACCTGGTGATCAGCTGTATCTAAAGCTTTTGATTTCAGCTTTTGATTTTGATTCGGGGTTGTGCTCCTATCTATGTTCATTTTGCTTTCGTTGAGACAATTAGTTAACATGAAACTTGAGACAATCAGATAGGAGCTAAACCATGTTGTAGTACAAGTACCTGAGCTGCTGCACAACCTCCCAAAAAGATTTTCAACCAACTTTAGGACACAGATATGTGCAATCTTACAATAGAGTACTTCACCAACGGCTGCATGATAATCTAGTCAAATAGAACAAGGTATTTGGGAATTTCTGATTAATTCTTCATCCCTAAGAATAGGGTTAATATACATGATACATAGTAACCTATTAGGAAACTAATCCCTATTAGGAAGCTAATACTACTAATATAATATTTACATTCCTAACACCATAAGGGTGCGTGACTCACGCCAACACTCCCCCTCAAGTTGGCGCATACAAATCACAAATGCCCAACTTGTCAAGTGAGTCACGAAAGGCTTTAGCTGAGAGAGCCTTTGTAACAATATCAGCTAACTGCTCCTCTGTAGGGACAAAAGGGAAATAAATGACTTGTCCATCTAATTTCTCCTTAATAAAGTGTCGATCTACCTCCACATGCTTAGTACGATCATGTTGAACAAGGTTGTGTGCAATTTCAATTGCAGCTTTATTATCACAATACAGAGGCATAGCCTTCCTCTGTTTAAACCCCAAATCTCTCAACAAATGTCTCAACCACAACATCTCGCAAAGTCCTCTAGCCATTCCTCTATACTCTGCTTCAGCACTAGAACGAGCCACCACATTTTGTTTCTTACTCTTCCAAGTTACCAAGTTACCACCAACAAATGTAAAATAACCAGAAGTGGACCGACGATCTGTGATGTTACCTGCCCAATCTGCATCTGTGTACCCAGAAACATTCAAGTGACTATGTTTGGAGAAGATCAATCCTTTCCCTGGAGCAGACTTCAAATACCGCAATATGCGAAACACAGCGTCCATATGAGTCTCACTGGGATTATGCATGAATTGACTGACAACACTAACTGCATAGGCTAGGTCTGGTCTAGTGTGAGACAAATAAATCAACCGACCAACTAACCTTTGATATCTTGCTCTATTTGTAGGAAACTGATCTAAATACTCTGCTAACCGATGGTTTTGCTCAATAGGAGTATCAGCAGGTTTGCAGTCAAGCATACCTGTTTCTGCTAACAAGTCTAGAACATACTTTCGTTGACTCAAAACAATGCAATTTTTTCCACGAGCAACTTCAATTCCCAAGAAGTACTTTAAACTACCCAAATCCTTCATCTCAAATTCAGAAGACAACTGCAATTGTAACCTTTGTATCTCCTCACTATCATCACCTGTCACAACCATATCGTCTACATAAATAATTAAGGCTGTCACCTTACCACACCGATGTTTAAGAAACAAGTATGATCCGAGTTGCTCTGACGGTATCCAATTTCTTTCATAAACTTGCTAAACCATCCAAACCAAGCTCTGGGAGATTGCTTCAGACCATAGAGAGACTTCTGTAACTTACACACCAACTGTTCTCCGGTAGAAGTATCGTACCTAGGAGGCAAATCCATATAAACTTCTTCATGCAAATCACCATGCAAGAATGCATTTTTAACATCAAACTGCTGCAGTTGCCAATCAAGGTTAGCTGCTAATGAAAGAAGTACCCGAATTGTGTTCATTTTAGCCACAGGTGCAAAAGTCTCATCATAATCTACCCCATACTTCTGAGTATAGCCTTTTGCTACTAACCTTGCCTTGTACCTGTCCACAGAACCATCAGAATTATGTTTCATCGTATACACCCACCGACAACCAACTGTCTTCTTCCCTGGTGGCAATGACACTAACTCCCACGTATGATTCTTCTCAAGAGCATCCATCTCAACTTTCATT
>NC_020496.1:12262011-12268184 GCF_000184155.1 Fragaria vesca subsp. vesca
GATCTGGAAATCAACCATCTTCTCTGTTCTTCAAGTATCAATATATTATTACCAGTCAAGGTTAACTTGATCAGACCAAAACACAGAGGAACTAGCTTGCAAACTAGCTAGGAATGTATACCACGTGCTCCTTGATTTGATATGGATATATATAGGCCACAGAAACCTGCTAATTAAACAAGCAGGAGTTGTGCGACCTTGAGTCTCCACGTACCAACCTACCGAAACGGAATCCTTTTTCACAAATCGCCAAAAAACCGGCAAACAAACCAAGCAACCACAGAGCAAGGCAAGTCAAGAAGAACTAAAAGAAAACTGAATCTTCCGATAAAAAAACCTCGTTCACACTACAAAGTAAGGCCAATTCAGAAACCATGGAACCCCAACGACTAAAAGAAACTTCAACAAATCTCAACGCCAAACGAACCCTAACTTCAACAATTCCAAACAAACCCCAATGCTAGAAAAAACCAAAAGAACCAAATTTGCAGCGGAAAGAAACAGCCGAGCCCGAATGGATCTCGGCTCTGATACCAAGTCAAATAGAACAAGGTATTTGGGAATTTCTGATTAATTCTTCATCCCTAAGAATAGGGTTAATATACATGATACATAGTAACCTATTAGGAAACTAATCCCTATTAGGAAGCTAATACTACTAATATAATATTTACATTCCTAGCACCATAAAGGTGCGTGACTCACGCCGACAAATCTCTCACACTCTTGATTTTATTTTCTTAAATAGAGTCTGCATTCATCATTAATTTGTTTGGTTTTCTCCACCATCTCAAAAGTTAAAATACATGCATATAACCCACTTTACCTCCACATTGTAAAACGAATCGACTTTAAAATGCCTATTGAATAAAGCAAAATTAACTCTTTTTTTTTACAAAAAAATTTAAGTTTGGGTTTAGAATGTTTATATTGTCATCTTTAACTGATTTTTTCATCAGTGGTTGTAGGTACTCAGGTTTATATTGTCGCTAGGTAAGAGGCTAGATTCATACATAATACACAGTACGCTCCTCTTCACAAAATATTTCACCCATCCAGTTTGAGTACATGAACATTTTGTGTCCCCAGGTCCCAAAATACAACGAATTTTTCATGGATCCATGGTGTTCCTGTAGTAAACTGGTAGGTTCGTACTGTATCTTCCAGAAAATGTACTACGTACTTCTGCCACTGGTTCCCAACATTCTTTAAGTAGAACAATAATAAAATTATATAATTTTTTATCAAATGCTCCCGCATTAAACTGTAGGAGCAAGCATTACACCATAACTCGCCATGACGGGCACGATAAGTTAGAGCTATTGCTAAGAGTCCTAGACCTAGAACGCACTCTACAAACTGTCGTTGATAGCAACCAAACCAAGTACACCAAGGATAAGATTATATTGGAACACCCAATTGGTATAAACACAAGAATATCTTGAAACAAGAGAGGCATCAAGGTTCTAAAACAGATAGCAAAATTGCACATGCTGCTAAACCAAATGTTAAACAATTAGATTGATCCCCAACAATCAATTGCACCAAGAGTCCCATAATCAATTGCATAAATCGGATGACACCTTTATCTCGGTATTCTTGTTGATCCAACTCATCCCAGTCCATGTTCATACTATAAGCTACCGACTTCCAAGCTTGGGACACCCCTCAGCAAGAGGCAAGTCCAAGTTTTCAACTGTTCTAAATGTTCTAGGGAGCATCTTGTCAACATAAATAGTTCCTTCCATATGATCACACTCGTGTTGCAAAATACGAGCCTGCCAACCTGAAGCATCTATTTTTATGGGCTGGCCATCACGATCGAAACCTGAAACTTCAACATCAAGATATCTTTCTACCACTGCTCTGAATCCATCAACACTGCCAGACCACAGAGTAAGAGAGAAAAAATTACCGACTTGGATAATATGAAATGTTTCAGCAACTGATCAAGGTCTAACTGAAATGTAAAAATTCTTTACCACATTAATCCATTCAAGATTCTTGAAAAGTTCCACAAGATGATAACTATTTACAAACCCCGGAACATAGATAACACTCATAACAGAAGACTACCATCTAGTCTCCAATCATTTTGTGAACTGATTACAGTCATTAAACTAAGGACACCATTTTAGTGGTAGTAAGATGAGATCCCTAAGAAGATAAAGAGCCTAAAAGTTCATGTCATATTTCCACTCAATCAAGGAGAAATTGCTGACAATATGGCATCAATTCTGTCTAGTGCCGGACAATGATGGTACCAGAAACAGAACCTCGAGATTAAGGTAGGTGAATTTGGATATCAAACATAATACATTGAATGTCAGAAACCATGTTGTGAAGTAACAAAATCGGCTAAAACATTACAAATTCACTAATTGTGGAGCTTTGCAGTTTTAACCCTCACCTTAAGCAGCCTTCAAAGAATACTGCAGTCCTGTTGCTCTTCTTTTGAAGCTTTGGGTTAATAATCACCTGCCTCAAAACAACAAATAAATTTTAAGAGTGAAGTGAAACCATTTCAATGCAAGAAATCAACACATTATCTTGATGTTCACCTCTTACACATTCAACATACCAAAAGATCGAACGGCCGTCTATCTTGAACTTTAATCTCATTCTTGGGTGCATAACTAATATATTCCTTCGTATCTTCCAAGACTATTATCTGCATGTATGAGAATGACAAACTTGTTACCTTATTTATGAAGTCGGTTTCCTTAATGCAAGGAACTACCACTGGCGGAGCCAGCTATGTTTCACCTGGGCTTAAGCCTAGGTGGGATTTTGAGGTAATAAAAAAACACTACTTCATATATATGTATATATAAAAGAGAGAAAAGGATGGCAGTAGGGGTTGTCTAAGTAAAACCAGGGCGTAAGCAAATATGCTTTTAGCTGCTTAGTGCAAGGTATATGTTTCGCACAGAACTAAGATATAAAAAGGCTCAATGGTTAAATATTAATATGTGAAGTACTCTAAAGTGAGCTTCAACCTGTAAAGCTGACTTGACTTTAGGTTGATAGAAAGAACAATTTCGGTGTGAGGGAATTGGATAGTTAGGTTCTACATATTACTCTTCAGGCATGCTAAGCTATCTTAAATAAAAAATATGCATCTGGTTTTCATGATGAAATTTCCACTGATTTCCCAGTTTGTTCTCAAAACTGATCACTTAAATTGTGCTTCACATTGACAAGGAATTTGTTGAAGCGGTTGAGAATGAGATGATGTTTAAGATTTTGAAGCTTTACGGCCTCGTTTTGTAAAGTTTAGTTAGTTTTTTGCTAGAATTTCTCGTACCGTAAAGATTCGTTGAATTTTTTTTTCTGTGTCACAATTAGCCAGGTAACTATTTTATCCTTGCTCCGCCGCTGGGCACTACTCAAAGATAAATCCTCCGCACAGTGGCGTAGCCAGACATCTCACTTAGAAGGGTCAAATTTGATTAATTAGAAAATTAATTAATTTTCAGTCACTCTTTAGCAACAATACAATTTTACTTAAAAGAATGGCGCAAACTTAATTTCAACAATATTTTTGTTCTATCATCTCTAATAACTTGGATTAGAATTTCATGCACGATAAATATTGGAAAAAAAAGAAAGATACTTTTTCTTTTGTTTGAGAGATAATGCATGTTGATGTATGGTAAACATTAATTAATATGTTGTTTCCATTTAGTAAGGTAAAAACCTTTAACATGATTTGTATTAATTGGATTAAGTATTTGAATAGTATAAATTTTTATTTCATTCCATTATTGTTGAAGAATATTTAAGACTAATTAAGAATTTATTAGAGAAGAATGGTCAATTTATGTTTTATTTCCATTGATATCCAATACAAATGAAGGCTAATTACTCTTTTTAAAAATTTGAGAGGGTTCAATTGAACCCCTTGCCCCCTAGCTAGCTACGCCATTGCATCCGCTAGTTAAGGTTTCTCATTTGTCAAGCCACTTGGCTTCGTTCACTCAACAATCATTGAATCCGGATTCGGAAGTGAATAAACTCCCTTTTGAGCTAACTGCATCAGTTATGTAGGCAGGAGGAATTCGATCTCTTCAATCTTGGGATACCACCTAAATATATAACTGCGGCCAAAGAGTCAAATAGGTCGGTCGGAGACCTAAAATATTAGCTGTTCTTTGGGCGTGAAAGTCTTTATCGATGCATGGCAAGGGCGGACGGAGGTAATACTTGATGAGCCCAAGTCAATATCAATAGCTATGGAAAGTCTTGTGTACAACTCTCTTTGCATGAGATTTGCCATAAACGTTTCCGATCGATTGAAAAATTACTTACTAATTAAAAAAGAAGAAGAAAGGGCAGCCCCAAAATTCAAAAACAAGTTCTGAAATCAAGTAGCTGGACTCGCAAACGCGACGAATTAAGGGCACTTGGAAGAGGTACCCACGCAGTAAACCACAAAGCGGGCTAAAAAGTCTCAATTGATTGAATATAAGTACATTGGGTTATGAAATAAATGAAGTGAAGAAGTTACGCACCGCCGGGTAATCAACTTAATCGAGAAGCAAGGGATATGTGCTTAGGGTGTTAGCTAGGGTGTCATAGTATTTCAGGCACCTACAAGTGTGCAAGCCCCATAGATAGACCAAGACGGGTCAATCTTAACTACTTTATGGAGCCCTGGGGGATTTTAGCTTTTCCCGAAGGTCTGGAGAAAGCTGCAATCAATAGGGAGAGCCTATTCCCTGCACCACTACGACAGCTGCACCAGGCAAATTTAACCGGGCGTGATTGCACGCGCTGTGTGTGCGATCCTGCCTGGTTTCGTTGTTGGACTGGTGACTGGCCCCTCTTTTTCTTCTTCCTTTCTCCCGTACTTAATCGACTAAACCGATCTCTTCTCACTCCTCTTCTTAACTCAAATCTAGGCATCGACCGAAAGCAGATTGATTAAATTGGTTCATATCAATCGTTGGAACAAAAATCCAAATTCGGGCGGAATATGTGGGTTTTTGCCAGGATTGTTGGCCATCAGTCATCGGTTTCAGATCCGGTGCATTGAAGGAGCGTTCTAGAAATGGGCTTATCATCCATGGACGAAACGTTAAGAAATTCGAGATCCCTGTATATTTCTTTAGACACCGAACTGCGGTGTTGGCGAAGAACACAAATTATTCGAAGTGTTTAATTATGAGGAGGAGCCTGATGTGATTGGTACAGGTTGTTTGAGATTGGGGAATGAGACGAAGCAAAGGTCCAGGTTGGTATTGAATGATTGGAATAAGAGTGTGAAAACTATTTTTGGAAACCTATGTTTTGGAATCTGGAGGTTGAAGACGAACAAGAAAAAGCATATATGGAAGAGAAAGCAGCGGAGAAGATGAAGTTTGTGCCTCTGTTGCTGTATTTTTTTTTAATCCAATTACTGTTTAATTCTTCTCCCCTTTGCGGAAATAAATGGTTAACATATTGATGAAGTGAAAGTAAATTGAGAATAGAGAATCTTGAAAGATGTGTATCTCATTCATTGATAGGAGTCCTTTATATAGGGAATTACACATTACCAGTATGGTAAGGATATGAATACATAGATCTAGTCTAACTACATATCCTATTGGCATAAGGCAAAGACACACATAAAGAATATCCTAGAACACTCCCCCTTGTGCCGCGCGTTGATATGCCAGTGGTGCTAATCTGTTGCCTCGTCAAAAACCTCGTCAAGTCACAAAAACCCTGTGGGAGAAAAACTGAACCTTGATCGTAGGAGAAAAAGAGTACAACGCACCAGCCTACTTCATTGAGATGATACTCCCCCTGATGTGAACATTATTCAGAGAGACTTGATAGCCGACGCATGCCTATACTTTTCACATGTTTCTCAAAAATAGACTTAGGCAAAGACTTAGTAAATAAGTCTGCTGCGTTTCCTTCGGAACTAACTTGGTACACTTGAATGTTGAGAAACGCCTGTTGCTGTTGGTTGTAGAAGAACTTAGGTGAAATGTGCTTTGTATTGTCACCCTTGATGAAACCTAACTTCATTTGCTCAATACAAGCTGCATTGTCCTCATAAATGCATGTAGGTCTATCAGTTGTAGAACTTAATCCACTAGTTCCTCTAATGTGCTTAATGATTGATCTCAACCAAACACATTCCCGAACAGCTTCATGCAAAGCTATAATCTCTGCATGAT
>NC_020496.1:12268204-12273067 GCF_000184155.1 Fragaria vesca subsp. vesca
TTAATTTTCAGTCACTCTTTAGCAACAATACAATTTTACTTAAAAGAATGGCGCAAACTTAATTTCAACAATATTTTTGTTCTATCATCTCTAATAACTTGGATTAGAATTTCATGCACGATAAATATTGGAAAAAAAGAAAGATACTTTTTCTTTTGTTTGAGAGATAATGCATGTTGATGTATGGTAAACATTAATTAATATGTTGTTTCCATTTAGTAAGGTAAAAACCCTTAACATGATTTGTATTAATTGGATTAAGTATTTGAATAGTATAAATTTTTATTTCATTCCATTATTGTTGAAGAATATTTAAGACTAATTAAAAATTTATTAGAGAAGAAGGGTCAATTTATGTTTTATTTCCATTGATATCCAATACAAATGAAGGCTAATTACTCTTTTTAAAAATTTGAGAGGGTTCAATTGAACCCCTTGCCCCCTAGCTAGCTACGCCATTGCCTCCGCAACAGCTTGACTGCTGTAACACATTATACAGAAAGCAATGTAGCTTAAACTGAACTAGTTACTAGAGTTTAGTTACTTCAATCAAATCGATAACAACTATAGACTGAGATAAAAAAGTCACATTACTCGAACAAATGATTAAAAGCTAAAAACTGACCCTTAAGGGCACTCCAATCTGTGGAGCAGCAAGACCAACCCCAGGAGCCTTCCTCATCACCTTCACCATGTCATCAATAATCTTCTGAATCCTCTCCGACCCAATATCCTCGACCTCAACATCTCGCGCCGGTTCGTGCAAAACCGGGTCTCCAGCTTTGACTATATCAGGCAGGCTGAGACCCTTCTTCTTCTCTCCGAGGCCCAGAAACCAACCAGCTTTGGCAACCGGAGAAGGAGATGAGCTGAACCTTTTGCGGGTGTGGAAGGCCGGTTTGGGGTTTAGGATGCCGGGGGTAGAAATGGGTAGTCGGAATCTTTGAAATTGCGGGGTGGTGGTTGGTCGTGTAAGGCATAGTGCAGAGAGAGATATGGGGAGGAGACGTGTGGATCGGTGGAGGGTCTCCATTTTGTTTAGGGTGTGTTGAATTGGAGGAGAGGGTTTAACCGTTTAACCGCTACTCAAATCCAACGACACAGATTATGGTGTCGTACATAAGTACTTCAGATTTGGTAAGACTTAAGAGGGCCTCCATCTATTTTTTGCGCAAATACTAGACGAGATGAGCCCATGCCACATAGTCACGCAGTTTTCCGCCTAGGGGTTCTCGTTTGACAAACCCTAGATCTAGGTTATCGATGTGGGAAACAACGAAGGGAAGAAAACCTATTCAACAATCGGCGGTGATTAATTGGTGGCTTCGATTGGATTGTTTACCATAGTTATTCGTCGACGGTGGTTTTTGGGTTCGTGAAGCAGTAATTAGATCAGAGCCAGAGTTACATCAAAGGTTTGTAGTTTGGTTTGGTTTTTCAACCTTAATATATCGAATCTGTGGCTAACTTATTGATTTTTGGCTGATCTGGAACCATTTCATGAAACAGAGTAATCATGCCAAAGAACAAGGGAAAGGGAGGAAAGAACAGGAAGAGAGGTAAGAACGAAGCTGACGACGAAAAGCGTGAGCTTGTGTTCAAGGAAGATGGACAGGAATATGCCCAAGTGCTTCGGATGCTGGGCAATGGTCGTTGCGAAGCAATGTGCATGGATGCAATCAAGAGACTTTGCCATATCCGTGGTAAGATGCACAAGAAGGTTTGGATTGCAGCTGGGGATATCATTCTTGTTGGCCTTCGTGACTATCAGGATGACAAGGCTGATGTGATTCTCAAGTACATGTCTGACGAGGCTAGGCTGCTCAAGGCTTATGGAGAGCTTCCAGAAAACACACGTCTTAACGAGGGTGTGATTGTGGACGAACACGATGATGATGCTCCGGATGACTACATCGAGTTTGAGGATGAAGATATTGATAAGATTTAAGCTAGGTTTGCGTATCGACTCTTTTTGGTTGTAACTGTGTTCAATTGCATATGTACTGTTGGAATAAGGTATATAGGCATTGCTTCCTTGTGTGGTTAGCATGAAATATGTACTGAATGCACTACATAGGGTTGTGGTTTGAAACTCTAAATATACAATATATATAGATCGTTGTTATTTTTTGCTCCATAATAAAGTTTTTTATGTCTCGTAACTGCGAATGTGTCATATCATTATTATTTCTTGATTGATTTCGTTTCAGATATGTTTTGCACAGCAGATTTAAGTACACTCTTGTAGTGAGCTATGCTAAGGTTAGGTTATGTATTTGGTTATTTGCCTAGCTACATTTGTGAGACATCGTTAATCTCTTGGCCTGGTTAGAAAACTTTTTGGGTTTCAATAGGCCAGATAGGGTTTAGTACCCAGAAGCTTTTTCATGCATGTAAATCCTATTGACGAAATGCTTTGATAGCTGGACTGACATAAGGTACACGTATGAGCTGGGTGTACTTGGAGATATGCCGGTACACCTAAAGCACCCTTGAAACACCTTATCTA
The DNA here is from genome assembly GCF_000184155.1 of Fragaria vesca subsp. vesca. NCBI lineage: Eukaryota > Viridiplantae > Streptophyta > Magnoliopsida > Rosales > Rosaceae > Fragaria > Fragaria vesca. The sequence continues at coordinate 12,270,714 of NC_020496.1, forward strand.
CGAACTAACAGCTGAGATGCATACCAGTAAAAGGTCGGGGTATTAACTGAAGTACTGAACTGAGTAGGACTTGTACTTCTAACAATGTTTTACATTCCTGTCAATATTGTACCCAATGGCGGTTTTAAGTTTTAACAAAAGATTAAAACTAGGGTGTTATGGGGCAGGTCTCATAAGGAGGTTGCCACCGACCGAAATATTTAAGATGTTGTTTTAGACTTTTAAGGTTGCTCGTGCAAAATTTGATTTTCACAAACGAATCTGTTTGAAAGTAACTTTTAGTCAAAATGTCTGTTTTGAGCGCTTGATACCTTTTGAGAATGAGAATGACGAGATCTTTGATCAAGAATCATTCATATCCGATTTTAGGAATCTTTTATTTAGGAATATTTGTTTCCTTTATAATTTTTAGATTTCTTTTAATCCATTGGCTTTAGGCTTAGTTATTAGTAGCCCTAGGGTTTATTTTCTTTTATACAAGGACCCTTAATCAGTTGTAATCGACATATTGATTTCAGATTCTCTCGTTGATTCGAGAAACCCTAAGCATATGGTATCAAGTCTAATAAGAAAATTCTTCTCAATTTTGTACTCTCATTCGTGTCGACATTTTTCCGTAGTGTATTGTTTGAGCAGAAAACAAACAAGAATACGGACGCCCTATGTGACGATGAACTAGGACTAATCTTGAACTGGGTCAAGGACTCAGACGATAGAAAATCAGTCTCTTAGGTCCGTAAGCACTGGTGGGTAGTGGAGAGTCAGAACCGGTCATCAATTCGTGTTCTGGACCTTAATCTTCTCCGTGCGTTACATAACTTACATAGATTTCCCAACTTAGTCATTCCAAACACCCAACTCTATAAGCAACGACAACCTCGAGTTATTAGCCAAATGATGTCCTAAACTAGAGGTCCTAGACCTCACAGCACAGCCTGTTTCAACAGTTGGGGCACAAGGTCTATTCACACTCGCAAATACGTGCCCAAAATTGTCCAAGGTATTGCTTCATTGGAGGTACTTTAGGGATGAGCATGACCAAACACCTGCGTCGTTGGAAGCTTTTACGGATAACTTGAAGCATTTGGATTTGGCGCACTGTTGGTATGTTGGTGACAAAACCCTTTATGAAGCAATTGGGTCCTCAAGTTGTTCAATTAGGGTTTTGAATTTGGTAATATGTAATATTACGGATTGTGGATTGAAATTTTTGGCAGATGGGTCTTGCTCAAAAACCGTAAAGGATCGGAATTGGTCCTTAAGGGGTGTAATATCATTGACTCTGGGGTCTCATTCTTGCGGAAGATGTGTGTCTTGGAAGAGCTAAGTCTGGCTACTTGTAAACGAGTAACTGACGTTGGAGGTGTTGCCATCTCCGCAATTGGAACCCTCAAGAAATTGAACCTTGTTTTGGGACCCAAAGTGACAGACACCACCATTGTTGCTCTTTGCCAAGAATTGCCTCAAATTGAAGAAGCTTGATTTGAGGTATAATGAATTCGTGACCGGAGTTGGGATTCGTGCATTTATGGGTCACAAACGCTTACGAGTGCTTGATCTACAATATATTCTAAATCCTGTTAGTGAAGCTGATTTGGAAGACCTAGCGTTTGCATGCCCATCTTTGAAGTCTATATTAGTGGAGAGAGGGAGACAGGTATTGGAACTTGTGTGGTATTTATCTCACATTGAAAAAGAATTAAATGTGTGAGTCTTTATATGGAAACACCTATGTGACTCATTAAATGGATGATAGGCCTAATATGGGCTTGGTGGGCTTTCTATTGGGTTTTTTAATAGAAATAAATATATATATATATTTATTTAATAAAAGTCAAAGATTGGGCCTTGGGCTCTGTTGATTAAATCCGAATTTAATCTTTTAGAAATTAATATTATTTAATTTAATTATTAATTCAGATAAATATCAAAAAGACATAACTGTTCAAACAGTTACAACTGTCCAAGCAGTTGTGTCTGTCCGAACAGTTATACCTGTTCAAATTGACTTTTATATAAAGACGACTTCTGTCGTTGTTTATCATCATCAAATCTATTCTTCTTCTTCCTCCCCAAAACTATTTCTTCTGAAGCATAAAGTAAATTCACCAGGTGCAAGAACTTGAACCAGATAGTTGTATCCTCTTGATAGACGTCCGAAACTGCAGCACAAGCGGGGACGAATTTCTTCTTAGGTCACTGCAAGGCAGGCCTCTATCTGATCAATCAAGTTAGTGTTGTTCGTTTAATTTCGTTGTTATTTTCAATTTTATTTAATTTCGTAGTTATATATATATATATATATATATTGTTGTTGAACGGATATTGGTATTGGTTCTAACAATAGGTTGTTG
>NC_020496.1:12273087-12280002 GCF_000184155.1 Fragaria vesca subsp. vesca
CTTACATTTTGTTAAAGTAAGGAACATACTTAAGATGAGTTTAACACAAACAAGTCAAGACATGCAGATTTGCATATGGAAACGGTATCGGCCATGTGCAAAAGCTGTAAAGGTATAGAGCTTAGTTCTCTGCTAAAATCACAACTAAACAAGCTACAATTGCAAATATGTTGGCATGCTAGTTATGACGAAAACATAAAAAACTGGTATATATATGTGTCATATTAATATTAACAGGGTGAAGAACAGACCTGCTTCATAGATATGGGGTTTTTCTTCACTACCGATCTCTAGCTCACGCATGCATATCCAGTCAACCCTAAGAACCTATTCATCTGCGACTCAAACAACCTAGCTCCACCTTGTGGATGGCTTTCGGATGCCTTAGTCATGAACAGAGAATTTGACAATCTGGTAGATGATCTTAGGATCCCGCAGTGTTGGTTGGAACACAAGGAATCGGTTTGTCATCATCTTCATGGGATCCGGAGATGGGTTGAACTGAAAAGAGAGCCTGTGCCGTTACTACTGTACACAATAACATTATTGATAACTCTCATGTACATGAGTAGTAAGTGCGTAAGCTCACCTAAAAAAAAAAATGCTTAAGCTCACCTTCTGTGTATTTATTCACCATCAAACCAGTGAGTAAGTCACTAAGTCCTCATTGATAATAATTAACTATCAAATTGATGAATAAGTCCTTAATGAACACTTCAGCCTTTGTTTCCTTTAGGGTTTGAGCCATGCATATATGCAGGCGTTTCGATCATTTTAGTTATAGCAGGCAACTGATTTAGCAGCTATCTTTGTTACCGCCCTCATCATGGTGTAATAGAGAATCGAAACTTGCTCAGAGAATCGAATCGAACTTTTCAAATAAGCTTTATCCCCCTCAAAATAATCCCCTAATACGGCCTAATCCATATCATATATTCACTTTGCCTACTTTCAGTTATATTCTCGATCAAGTTTTAGGCTCTAACTACCTAGCTTCTGCACGTTTCCTATTCTGTAAGAAATTCTTGACCAAAACATAAAAGAAGACAAAGTTAAAGGGCAAAAGGGGACGAATGCCGAATTCATGTCTCTTCAACCCGATCCAATCGAACTCTTGGCCATCCCTCAAGTTTTGGGCACCCATATGGTCGACACCCCCTGCCATACCTTGTTAATTACAAAAAACATGTCTGTGCCTTCTACTGCTTAAAATTCAATACAAAATTTGGCATAGAACGTGTGCATATGCAGTGTATCGTAGCAAGGCAGCTAATATTAGAGATCGAGTTAGGTCAAGATGCCCCAATAACCCATACTATTCTTTATTTTCGAGTCAGCTAGCTGCTGGAAGGTTCTTCTTCTTGATTGATCCAATAATACAAACATAGAGATATAATTAAACACGTAATTTGCATTTCAAGGTATCTAGCTAGCTCGACATAATGCCTTGATTCAACAACTATGGCGCCTAACAAGGGACCTTTCGGCCTTAAGCTCCTTCACTTAAGCCGCACGAAGTATTGGAAAGCTCGATCTACTTAATTCACATGCTTTGTGGGTTAACAAACTACATGCTACTATTTTGAGAAAAAAAGAAAAAAAAACTGATGGATTTATTGGAGGATGATCGATTTGTCATTGGCCATAATATATTGGAATCTATGCTAAGCGAATATCACTTGTATTATAATTAATTCCATGACAGATAAACTAGTTTTATTCCATGTGATTAGCTAGGTATGATATTCCTCAATTGATCTACCATTTGCCTAACTAATAAAAGGAATGCTGTTCTTAAGTAAAACTGGAAATTAATTAACTAATTTAACGGATTAAAACAGATACTCGAAATTCATGTAATTGATATGAAATATTCTCCGAAGGGTTTTGATCATCAAGCGGATAGAATTTAAAATTAAGATGAATCGGATTAACTAGGCTAGGGTTCCATTAGTCCGGTCTATTCTTGCAACTCAAACTTAAAATAAGAGGTTAGAAAATCTTTGGAGAAAAAGCATTTGACAAGTCCCTCAAGCATCTGCACTCTTTATCTAGTAAAATCAGTATCTTGCTTTTTTTTTTTCTCCCTATCCTTTTATTCAAGGTAACTCTATACCTCAGATGTCCTTATCTTATATAATTAGCAGCTAGCTTGCTTAAAAAGAAAATAAGAAAATGAATATTATAACCTATACAACTTTTTCCCATATAAATATGGAAGCAAAGGAGCTCAGAAAGGCACCATTGATCTATTGTTCATTTCAGAAAAAAAATAATTGAAGATACAACAATGAAGAAGAGTTCCATGCCTCCTCATTCTCACTGCTCTCCCATTCTCGAAGAGCCTGAGAAGCAAAGCTTTAGGGTACTCGAGAAAGGACCTGCTGCAAGGTCTCATGCTCTGGATCAAACCAAAGAGGCAGCAGCCGCAGCACCGAAGAAGCTAGAGAGGAAGACAACCGAAGACATTAATGCAAGCGCCGATGCGTTCATCAAGAAGTTCAGGAAGCAGCTGATGATCCAAAGGCTGGAGTCGATCGAGAATTACGAGCAGATGCTAGCAAGGGGGCTCTAACAGATCATATATAGCATATCCTAAAACTTCCTTGATGCCTATTCATGATCTACTTGAACTACTATCATAAAATTCTGTACGTAATATATAATTGATTATATATATAACACTATTTATTTGTTTTTGGCTGCATCGATCTCTCTTGCTTCTGTAGTTGGCTCAATCTGGAGATAATATGTTACAATGTTGATCGCAGGTTAAAGGGATTCACATGTAAGGATATGCATAACTTGTTGTAATGAAACTTAACTACGCGATCGATTTTCTATTCTCTTGTATAGCTTTATCTGAATACCTAGCTGAATAAAATCTACAACCATTAACAAACTAGGTAGACCCATAAAAAGTAAAACGCTCAATAAAATTTTAACGGATGGAAGCTAGAAGACATGATGCTCATATAGAAGAATCTTTATAAACAAGCCCATGCCAGTTTTCCAGAAGTTATGCATGATGCTCATCGTTCAACCAAATATCATTCACACTTGCCGGCCAAGTTCTTAACATGTATATAAGCAACCAAATGTCACAGTAGCTAGATTCAGCGATAATCGCTCCCTCGATCTAGTGACTACTCTGTACTTGCTGGAGGCTTGGAGTCATGATTTCTTACCAGGTGCAGCAAATTCTTAGTGGTTAGTAGAGATGAACAAAGATAAGGCGATGAGTTTGGCATCCTTGGAGAGTAAGCAACATTGATAATGTTCAGCCGGACTCATTACGACATGTGAAGCTAGCATTGTGATAACTAAAACAAGAACATGAATCGCGGGCAAGAAAGCTAGTATCAATTAAGCATTGTCAAACAATTAATCAAGTTCATATATTTTTTTTAAAATGTTTATTTTTAAGAAATAACTCAAAAGCTAACGATCAATTCTAATAAAACAATAAATTGAATAATGTACACAACCAACAAATGGTGAGATTCACTCATCTCTAAAATTTTATGCGTCGTCACACACAGAACGAGCAAAACAACTCCGTCAAGCACTTGAGCAAATTGATGTCTCAACTTAGAAGCTAGAACAAGACTCCAATCAGTCCAATGAAGTGAAACCTGTTGGGATAAGATTTGGACTTTTAAACAGAAACCTCAACAAAATATCCTCAAAGTCGTAGCCCTAGTTCAATTCTGATGTGGAGGATACCAATGGTTACACAGTTTCACTCTTGTACGTTGAATATTATTCAGTTATTGACTCTTATTGTCAGAAGGAAAATCAAATCACGGAATCAGTGAATTGGCTGCATGCCGAGCTCGGTCGCTCAAGACCTTTGCTCTCTACCCGGACCCGATGAAAAAAAAGAAACAGATCGATTACTTCATATGGACTTGTTGAGAATGATTCTGATCTCATGGCCTAGTCTATTAAAAGTGGGTGACGTGATGGAGATAGAAACCCAACTCAGATTGCTTCTGCACCAGTGTGATACAAGTATACAACTCCCTTTTACAAGAAGTTAAAATGCAATATGATCTCCTTTGCATGATGCGACTGGTGTTAATTTCTAGCTTATTTACAAGAATATAAAAGCTAGGTTGATTAATTACAGTCAGGAAGAGATAAGATAGGTACGTATATCTGTTTAAAGAATATTCAGGAATGCGGTGAGTGGTGTGAGTTTTCTTCATTTGTATATATATTCTATGAAAATGATATATCAGTGGAATAAGTACGTTTAATTAGTAGGTCATTAGGTACAATGTTGCCTAGTTTATATTAAAAATTGAACCTATTAGATATTTATCCCACATCAAAAATATAAGACCTTACAGAATTCGAGCTACTTCATCTATTACCAATTAGTTTTGCATCCGATCCGTAAAATACTTTATCACACGCTAACTGTGAACCGCAGAATACTTTATCACAACTTAATTAATTTGAATTATGAGATTCATGATGAGCATACTACATTACAAATCTTAAGCCAATTGTATATTACTATATCATTGATCGAGCACCATTTGTCTCAACCTAAAGATCGTTAAATATAATCAACCATGCACTTCAAAACAAACGATGACATCTCCATCTCCATCTGTAGCAACTCAAACAAAAGGATAAAAGAGCAAAACAAACTACATATCCAGGAAAGAAAAAAACAATGATTTCAACATCCCACAATGCAAGCCAGCTCAAAAGATTCCACACACTACTTTAAAGCCACAATATATATAAACTAAAAGAAACCGCATTTCGCTTTCTGTTAATTAAACATCAATTGGCGACGATTTGCCATATCATGCGAGTAATTAACCCCAGAAAATGTGATTCCTCTAATGTTTGCGCACTCGAATGGAGCTAAATTTTATTACAAAAACTCATACTTAAAACACAGATATTATAGATTTCACACAAAACAAGTGGAGCCTGGCCGGAGACGGAGTAGTACTAGCAGCAACGTGCTGCTATAGCTTGTATAGGCACTAAGAATCCGACTACTGTTGGGTGACTCGTATCTGCTGTTGATGCTGCAACATCGGCAGGTTTACAAGAGAACATGACCGAGCCATCTCGCCGGCAAGAGGAATCACCGGGAGGTTGTCACAGTCGCATATTTCGATCATGAAGCCGTCCGGGTCATGGAAGAACAACTGATCGACGTGGATACCGCCTTCCTCCACCATCGAACGTTTATATTTCAGCTCCATCTCCTTCAGCTTCTTCTCCACGGCTCCCATGCTCTCACACTGCAGGCCATGTCACATGAAAACAAAGAAAAATCATCAGCAACCTTCATATATAGATGAAATGATAGTAAACCAATTCAGATTTCTCATGCCATTTTGGTAATTTGATAGCGTTACGTGTTAAAACTACGAACATTACGTGATAGAGTAGTGAGCCTTATTGTCCTTATCTGTCTTTGCCTTTTGGTACTGATCGATTATATTCAGGAGATCGAAAAGAGATCTACATTATAAACTGAGTGCTACTTAGATCTCAATCTCCACTCAAAGATATCTAAATTAAGCATCTAACAAATTACAAAAGTTCAGTCCAAGGAGAACGACCAGATATGACATATTTACCAACTAAATTAATGATCATACCTACCTGAAAAGAAATGTGATTATCTTTGGGATTAATCTCAGTTTTCTTGGGCATCTTTTCCGGCTCCTCAGACTGCAAAAGATGGATTCCGATTCCATACCCGAATAACCTAGAAGACAAAAAGGATTCAAACAAAGTAACAAAGAAAAGAAAATCCCCATCAATCTATATTTACATTCGAAGTAGTTCTGAGAGTTCAAAGGTTTTTTAGAAAATTCTATTACCATGCCCCATCAAAATCAAAAGATCCAGGCCTTCTTATTGGGACAAACCCAAGAACATTTTGGTAAAAAGCAATGGACTCTTCAACTGATCTGCAGATAAGTGAGATGTGGTTCAGAGATTTTAGATGAAGAGGGTTTCCCAGGGTCTCCTTCATTATGATCAAAGAGCGAGACTGAAAGGGAGAGGGAGAGGGGTAGGCAGACAAGCAATAGATTCAGAGGGGGCCGGGCGAGGAAATGTAGAGAGAAGCAGAAGAAATTAAACCGTCTGGTTGAAGAATCAGAACGCAAGGGGAGCCTCTCTATATAGAGGGACTAAGACCTTCATGGCTGCCACATGTCCATTTGCATGCAACGTGTCATATTGGATTACTCTTACACGTAGATTCCAGGTATAGCTGATGACTTGGATCACTGACAGTTAAATAGAAATTCATCAGTAATTATTAAGTGATCCGAAACTACTATACGAGGGTGATTCTTATGCAGGACATGCGTGTCACGTGGTTGTAGAAAAAGTCTTATTTAAAAGTTATCTACTATGCGATTGTGATTCCGGTTAGTATATACAATATCGAAACATTTAGACGATTTACATGAATTAATCAAGCTTGTCTTTGAAGCATGATAGTTGGAAACTAATCGCATGAATTGAAGTCTCCAAAGTAGGCTGCGCGCGAGTCGTTTTCTAGGTTTACTGCTCCATAAGCATAGTGGAAATATTCATTCTCAAAAAAAAAAAAAAAAACCAATTGTGGAAATATTAATTGGTTAATTTACCTGGTTTATCAATTAGCTTTCCATTGTGGTAAAGGCGGATGCTACACGTATTAAGGAGACGTCCTCCTTTCAACTGGAAAAGTAGTAAGTTTCTAGAGCCTTCGTCGCTTCACTTTGGAAATGAATAGTGGAACAGCTAGAAGTAGATCGAACATTACCAAAATGATGTTTCTGGGTCGATTGGTCTGCCACTGGTGTGTTGCTTTTCACTTTCTTACTGTTCTATGTGGTCGGTGGATATGACTAAATAATATGAGTGATGAATTATTCAATT
>NC_020496.1:12280456-12301850 GCF_000184155.1 Fragaria vesca subsp. vesca
ATAATTTTTTTTTCCATTAATTTCATTAATGTTGTTTTAAGGTTAATTTGTCGGGATCCCGGTCCCGACCGGGATCGGGACGTACGGGGCAGATTTTTAAAAACGCATTCCCTTCCCGTCCCATCCCGTTCTTTTATTTTCGGGACGGGACGGGATTCACCAAATCTCAACCCGTCCCGTCCCGTCCCCAACCCTACTACGTACTGATCGATCGGTCCTCTCCGGTGAGTCGGTGACTACCAGTTACCAAGTTCTAAGAGAAAATCTAGAACTGGAAACTCAGCCACACGCATACTTTGCGAGGGAAATTAACTCTGTACTGATTAGAGCTAGGCTGGAATGCGATGAATGGTACGGTGGCGCCAAATTCTGCTAATGATATGATCTTATCCATGTTCATTGCAATAGTACTAGTGACACTATTTTGTTTCTTGTTCTCAGCTAGGCTTTTTGAATACATTGTTTCTCATGAAACATATATATTCTGCAAATCTTGTATTTATTGGATTTATATCATTGTGTTGTCTTCTTTTTAAGAAAATGATTAAATTGATCAATTATTATGTATGATTACGATTATTAAAAATTGTTACCTCCATAATTGATTCAGATAATGTGTTTATCTTATTGTTTGTATCAAGCACATTACCTTTAATTCCTAGTTATTAGTGATAACATAGAAGAAAACTTAGGATGCCCTAGAAGATAGATTTGTACATAAACAATTTCGGAAAGTTTATCGATCACTAGCACTAATTTGTGTATGGGGATAGTGATCATGTTCATGCATTGATCGGACCGAAGAAGAATTCGATCATCTGAACACAAATCATTTTACTACCTCTTAGACCCCTAATAATTTCCAGCATCACTTTCCCCCGGCCACCTTAATTTGTTCACATTCGATTGCGATCAATACCTAATTTTAAAGTTTATCGAAAGACCTAAAATTACCCAAAAAAAGAAGAAGAAAGACCTAAAGCCCGGCTAAAGGGTGAATGATAATAGACTACTATAATCATAAGATAATTAACCTCTTACTTTGATTTCACATTTAACCCATGTCCTTTAAATTGAAAAGAAAATGATTAAATTCAGTGTGCTCCTTAAATTTTGGATCATTTATCAGTTGTGTCTCTCATTTTTTTTTTCATCAAATGTACCCTTAAACTCTCAAAATCCATGAAGCTGGGAGAAAAATTCAAATTCACTTCAAACATTACGTCAGCGTCCTGTGTGGAGAGACAAAGATGGCCTACGATTCAACTTCTAAGGACAAAAACGTCATTCTAACCCTCATTTTCATTTTTTTTTTTGCTTTGCCTTATTTCTTGTTCTCCTGCATTGTCTCTGGAAAAACCTCTTTTTCACGTCCACCAAATCCAGCCACCACCTCATTTTTTCCCTTCCGCTTTAGAAATCAGAAAAAAAAAAAATTCCCAACTCAATAGTCAATACGGTTATACCCAAAAACTCACCAGTACCTTCGTCGGCGCCGAGTGTTCCTGGAACCTTCTGGAAGGCATCGATTGGGTCTGACCCCGCCGCCGTCGGAGGAGGATTGACTCTGTGCAAATGGTCTTGGAATCGAAGGGATGGGCTTGGAGGGGGAGGAGAGTGAGGGTTTGCGGTAGAGGACTTGGGCCAGGCGATCAGACTCGAGTATGGCTGCAAGGATTCCAGATTTCTAGGGGTGGGTGAAGCAGACACGGTGGTTGGTGGTGGTGATTGAAGGAGACGTCTCCGCACTCCACCCACAACTGGCGGCGTACAGTAGGTTGAAATTAGGGTTGGATTGGGAATGGGGATTTTGATTTTGAGGGTGGTGCCGGTGGTTGTAAGTGAGAGAGTGGTTGTGGTGAGACTTGAGGGAGAGCTTGGAGGGCTGGCCATGGTTGGAGCTGTAGAGATGCACGAGGGAAGGAGATAGTGAGAGGCAATGAAGGAGAAAAAGAAAAAGAAATTAGAGAGAAAAAATTATTGTCATAAGGGTAGTTTGGACCTTTTGTTTAAACTAATAATTAAAAATTAAACATGGGTCCTGTGTGTTTTCTCTAAGTTGGATCATGACGTCATTATTTTAGAAAATTTTCAAATTTTCTCTGTTTTGATAGATTTTGAGAGTTTAAAGGTACACTTGATGAAAAAGAAAAATGAGGGACATAACTGATGAGTAACCCAAAATTCAAGATAACACACTGAATTTAATCAAAAAGAAAACGACTAAAAAAAAAATGTTAAACCTAAAACACGTTGTTGTGCAAGCTCTATTGATACTCTCAACACGTATGTTCCACGTTGCTGATGACGTAGCAAACAACTATTCGGGTCCCCAAACACGTAATAAGTTGCACATTGTTCTTGTATTTTTACTGGTTGTTTTTAGCAGTTACTGGGTTTAATTACTATAATTTTCATAATACAAAAGCAGGAAATGACAAACGGTCCTGCTTGTTAAAGTTTCTAGGGCCTCTATCCCTTAAATGGGAATGAATATGAAAGGAAAGTTGATCGAGACGAATCATAAGAGTGATAGGAAGAAGAAGAAGAAGATGTCGAAATCGAGCTGCTTACTGGGTGGATTGTTCAGTGTTGCTTTTTTCAGTACTTTGCTCGATCTGGTTTTGATGTGGATGGCGGATATGATTGAATAAAAGTGACGCTATTTTCATTACTCACACTAGGGTTTTAGATACAGCCCGGTACCGGAAGTTTGATCGTGATCTATGTTTTGTTGAAACTCGGGTCATGCTGGTCACAGATAGGCTGGAGTGCCGGACCCTATGGTGCCCACAGGGGCCGGGACCGCCGTACGTGGTGGGTGCCGGTTCTGTTACATGATCATGTGATCCATGTTAGAATCATTGTGTAATGTTTTCTTTTCTTCTTCTTCTTATAATGAGGTCTCCTTCTGGCCTCCCTAATCGTAATGGTGGTATGCCTAGCTCGATCATTTACAGTATTCATGACCTTAACAGTGTTTCTCTGTACCGACTGTACGTAAGAAGATGATGACATTATTCACTTTTAAATCTGTACCTAACTTTTAGTAAAGTTTGGCACTCACCCTGTAATTAATTTGTTTATGTTTATCATATGCTTGCACACAATTAAAAGAAGAAATCGATCAATTGGTCTTAACTCATCATTTGAGTGCATAATTTCGATGACTAGCTACCCCCACCTTTGTTCCCATTCGATTTCAGTTTCCTGGCTTCAATCTACGTCCTATCTTCGTCTAAACTCTAAACTCTAAAGGCCAATGTTGTTGATGAATAATGATTAATGTCATTTTATTTTGCTTTAACATCTTTAACCATATTTTTCATAGCAAATAACAATTAACATGTGTAATGGCTATATATAATTCTGGATCGATCTGCATTCTAATTAACTTTAAATTTCGGGTAAAATATTGTATAGTCCTTATGGTTTGAAGTCAACATTTGTTTAGTCTTTATGGTTTTATTTTAATCTGAATAGTCCTTAAAGTTAGGATTTTTCATTCAAATAGTTCTTATGGTTTTATTTTAATCTGAATAGTCTTTAAAGTCATGATCTTTCATCCAAATAGTTCTTATGACCTTTAATTGAGAAAATTGTCAGAATGGCTTTTCATAAGGACTATTTGGATGAAAAATCTTAACTTTAAAGACTATTCAGATTAAAATAAAACCACAAGGACTAAACAGATATCGACTTCAAACCATAAAAACTAAACAAATTTCAATTCTTAAATTTACTTCTTATATTAAGTTGAGAAACAGAAAGATGCTTCTATTATCTAGGCTAAGAAAGATGCTTCTTATATTAGAACTTATTGTAGTTTACAATTATACTGCAAGTCTGCAACTACAAACAAAACAACAACAACGTAGAGAGAGAGAGAGGCCAGCTATTGGAGTTGCTAACTGTAAGCACGTTTTTTTATCATAGCAAATGTAGATCGACAATATCAATTTGGACTTCTGCAAAGTGTTTTCTACTAAAATTTAGAGACAATATATAAGCCAAAGCTTTCACCCTCAAGCGGAAGGCAAACCAAAACTCCTGCCAATTAACTTACAAACATGCTAACCTATACATATATATACACACACACGCACACGCAGACGAGCACATGGTACACATGTTATACTTATATATACCAGCTACCTTTGATTCTCAAAATGAATCTCTGGGTACTGGATCTTCGTTAATTATGATACATAATATATTCTGGAATTTTCGCATACAAGTTTATAGTATAGAGAAGCAGGCTCCCTGCTCGATCATTCATATAATGTCATTTGCTTTTCGGTATATACAAAAGAACCTAACTGCATATTCATGTGGCCTACTGCACTCTAGCCAGTTGTATATATAATATGAGCACAGAATGCCACATTATCGTGTTTTGAATAAACATAATTATGTGAGTATGTGATGACCCAGATTGTCTAATTAATTAACACTTCAGCTAAGCTTTAAGAAGATCTACAATATTCTACATTGATCGATCAAGATTATTCAATGTGCATCGTCCAAAAAAAATATTATTCTTTGTGTTGTTGATCATCAGCTCCGATCTGGTTTTGGATTCTTTAGAGTTTAATATATATCTTGTGTTGGTATATATAACTCTACAAATATATGTATCTTATGTCGATCGAGTCTATCTACTCCACGCACATAATAAACTGAGAAAAAGGCCGATCAAATTCCATATCACTGGACTATGAAAGTGACTAACATGGATGTATGATGTTAGTAAATTTTTTTCTCACTTAAGAAAGGATAGTTTCATTGATTATTCTTGGCCAAAAAGTTCATGCATCAGTGACTTATCCCAATCTACGGTCAGAAACTTTAAAAATGATATAGCGCACAAATGACTTCAAATTATAGCTATATATCTACGATAATATTAGTCACTTAGAAGTTACGACCTTAATTGGTGTACAACCAAATACTACACCAAAAATTAAACAGATATAGTTTTCCACCATAAGTCTAGGTAAAGAACAGAAAAATTAAGCTCACTCCCTGCCCTAACTAGACTAGCCTCATCCCAGTTATGAAGCTTTAGGGTTGTTAGTAGAGGCAAAGTAACCAATTCCAAAAGTCCTAATGCCCTTGATGTTATCATCATCTTTTCGGGAGGTCTGCCTCCTCAACATGACATTGTTGACGAAAGATTAATTTCGACGATGAATCTCGAACAACGCATATGTGAATAATAACTTCACCACCAAAAACATTGTCGAGATTTGAATAACATCGTCATCGACCGGAGTAGGATGGGAAAGCTGGTCACCACAAATCAAAGAGATGATTGACATTGTTAGAAGAGAAACATGTCGCATGCCTCGGTTAGTTCCACTGGGAGGGATCTTCTGCTCAGGTCGCTAGGATCGGCTTGTGCCGCTAAGATGACATTAAGCGGCGTTGGGAGGACGTTGAACACAGTTAATTAGGAAGGCGACTAGCGCTGCCGGGAGGGCGACTAGCGCTGTTGCGAAGGCATTGCAGTGCCAGAGGAGAAAAGATAGTGCGGCTAAGGTTTTCATATTTTTGTGTATGATGTCTCCAAAAAAAAAATAGCTCAAGCATATTATGGCGCATTTGGACAAAAGAATTTTCTTTTTTCTTTTTCTTTTTTATCAAATTAAACTTCACACTACCTGGACAAGCATTTTAGCCGACGAAAAAATTTCGTCGGCCTATTAGCTTAATTCGTCGGCTAAGATCTTAGTCGACGAGCCTTCGTCGGCTATGGTTTCGTCGAGAAAAGGTCGTCGGTGATGATTTTAGCCGACGACACTAGAAGACGTCGTCGGCTATTATCTGGGACAATAGTCGACGAATATCTTAAATGTTTAGCCGACGATATTTGTCGGCTAAAGTATGTAATAAAAAATTAAAAAAATAACTATAGCCGACGAAATATAGTCTGTTTCGTCGGCTTAACTTCTAAAGCCGACGAAACATGCCATAATTCGTCGGCTAAACCTTATAAAAAAAATTAAAAAATATTATAGCCGACGAATATCTTCGGCTAAAGTTGCTGGTTTTTGAAAAAAAAAACTGCAGAAACTTTCGGCCATCTCCAATCACCACCAAAATTTGACAGAATCTTCCTCTCAACATTTCGAACAACTTTCTAGAAAAAGTCGAAGCCCAATTCTAAGCCTAACAGGTCAATTGAATCAAAATATAAAAATCCATAATTTTAAACCCTAAAAACTTCAAATCTTCGATTCTCCTCACACACACCGAATCGAGCTACCAAATTCTAGGCGAATGTAGTACTAATCAAACTCAACTTATCAATATATAGAACTCACCAAATGGTGACCTGAGGGAGGAGAAATTCGATCGACACCGAATCCGAACAGGCGGAGTTTTGGAGCTCGATTTATCTTTCACGAAAATGCTCATACCTCCCTCTATATTACGTAGTTTGGTCAAACCTTTCACACTAAAAACTTTCACGTAGATGAGACGTAACCGCTTATATAAAAATTTTGAGACATTTACCTTCCGACGATAGGGCTCCCCATAGAGAATAATAACGGTAAATAGGGTTAACCGCTACTATCGGCACCGAGACATTTCCCGATTTACGTGATTTTTGAACCATAGCCGTATTTCACCATTCTGAACAGATCTTATTTCACGAGATTTTTGATAATTTTGCTTCCTATGTAGAGTTGGTTCACAAAGTTATATAACCTACTAAACAAGTTATATAATATTAGTAGACATGTTGTGATTCTGATGACTAAAATTCACAAACCAAAATTCGACCGTCAGATATGATCATTATGACGAAATATGTCTATGCTAAAAAATTTAACTGGATCTGACAACGTTAAGGGCTCGATCGAAACGGTCAACCCTAATCCATCGTCACTTATCACACGAAAACGCTCATATTTCCCTCTATATTACATAGTTTGGTCAAACCTTCCACATGAAAAACTCTCACGTAGATGAGACGCAACTTCCCATATAAAAATTTTGAGACATATACCTTCCGACGATAGGGCTCTCCATAGGGAATAATAACGGTAAATAGGGTTGACCGCTGCTATCGGCACCGAGACGTTACCTGGTTTACGTGATTTTTGAACCATAGCCGTATTTTACCATTCTGAACACATCTTATTTCACAAGATTTTTGATAATTTTGCTTCCTATGTAGAGTTAACCTACTAAACAAGTTATACAACATTAGTAGACACGTTGTGATTCCGATGACTAAAATTCACAAACCAAAATTCGACCATCAGATATGATCATTATGACGATAGATGTCTATAGTAAAAAATTCAACTGGATCCGACAATGTTAAGGGCTCGATCAAAACGGTCAACTCTAATTGGAAATAAGAAAACTACATTTTGAAGCCCTAAACGGACTCGGATGGCCAAAAAGGCCCATATGTCATGGAAAAGCGATGAGTTTGACTCGTATGGCAGTTACGCTTCCAGAAAGGTATCACAATAGTCAATCGGACACCGAACGCCAAATCTGCAACATACCGGGTTTCGACTGTTCTACATCAGAGACGTTACCCGATTTACGTGAGTTTTGAACCATAGCCGTATTTCACCATTCTGAACACATCTTATTTCACGAGATTTTTGTTAATTTTGCTTCTTTGTAGAGTTGGTTCACAAAGTTGTGTATTTGTTTAAAACCTACTAAGCAAGTTATACAACATTTTATTGTTTTTCTTTTAGCCAACGAGATTTTTTTTCGTCTACTAAAATACTTTACCCGAGGAGTAAAAACTTTGGCCGATGAGAGAAAACTTTGGCCGACGAAAAAAAAATTTCGTCGGCTAAAGTATAGTATAGCCGACGAAAAAATTTCTTTAGCCGACGAAATAAAATTTCATCGGCTAATGTGGACTTTAACCGACGAAAAAATAATTCGTCGGCCTGGTTTTTTTATTTTTGTCGGCTAAAGCCTTTCTTCTGATAGTGTCATTGAAACATGAATATCTTGCAGAGATAGATTAAAGAACCCTATAGTTATTTTAGTCTAGAAAAATATTAAATCTCAAGATAAACTCTAGACAAAAAATACCTTCTAGCCTAGAAAAAGATTAAATCTCAAGATAAAATCTTTTAAATAGTTATTTTTTAATAAATAATAAAAATACAACAAAAATAATCTAAAACTAATTTAAAACTGATAACAATCTAAAGATTTTCACCATTTACACGTGCATACATGGGTATTAGGCTAGTTTTATTATAGGGTTAATGCCCACTAGCTCTAAATTTAAGATTTTTTTTTCCACTAACAAAATTAAAATTTTAAATTCTTAAGAGTCAACTTCAGCAAAGAAGACGTACGTACGTAGCTCATGTCGGTTAGAGAAACTCTACTACCTCTACAGCATCCAGTAAAGTTCCATTCTGCTCTACAATGAACGTTCCTTGTCGAACTAGGATTTTTGAGTGTCATCAATAACTCTGATCACTATCTCGATTACTCAAAATAACAAATAAAATGATACAGTTTTCTGCTTAAATTACCAAACGTGGCGGCTAATAACCATTGGATCCAACTTGAGATCGATCATATTTATTACTAAACATACAATTTAATGTGCAACCACCTCTCCATTCATGATTGGGATTCGAATCAAAGTATTAAACCACCAGCCAGCTCTACTATGACCACCAACGTTAATACTGGACCCTATAATTTAAGTTTCATATATATATATGAGGGCTCTTCCAATGAGGGATCCCTTTTTTTGTTTATTTCTAGGGATAGATCATTTGACGAACTTTTCGATCACAAAATCAAATCTTCACCGTTCAGTTCATTGGGCTATATGAGTGGATCATTTCTACAAATTTTTAGAAAATTTGATGATCGTTAAGTTATCCAAATGAGGGATTTATTTTTAATAATCTTGAACGGTGTAGGTTTGACATAAGTGTTAAGTTTTTTGTTTTAATCTTAGTCATCCAAGCCCATTAAAAAACAGATCTAATGGTGTGGACCTATCCTTAGAAATAAACAAAAAAAAGGATCCCTCATTAGAAGGGCCCTGATATATATATATAGTTTCAAATAGCTAGAGTGAATTATTTAACGAATAGCGTATCAAGATCTGATTAAAGAATGGAGATTTCCCTGTTTAGCAATAGATTCCAAGGTACTCTAGAGCACCAGGTATGAAATCCAACACCAACCAACATGTTTTCTGAGGTTATGGTCCGTTTTGCCATCTTTTCAAGTTCCATCGATCATAGTTTTTCTTCATCTCGGGGGCATGATGAAGTTATGAGTTCAAACAGGTGTACGTGATCGATACTCGATACTCCGGATGCCCAAAGATTGCTCAAAATTAAATAGTGTATCAGACATGTAACGTACGTGCGATGCTCTGTCAGCCTCTTTACGGCTACCTACTACTAAGTGTTGCATTTTAATCGATTTAAAAAATTAGCATGTATTTCTTTTGGCTTTTTCTCTGAAGTAGTGAGTAGTGACTGCTCATTTTATTGGCCTCATATTTCCTTGCTAATCCTTGTCAACTAGCAGCGACCACTTCATCTGAACCAGATATACTAATGATTTAGGACCAGATTAATCTAACTATATAAGAACGCGCATGCTGGTATGATTACATAAACATATACATGCTTCTTCTTTCTTTGGCCACTTTCTCTAAAGTTGCAAAGCAGCCGCGACACATGGGGGGTTCAAAATAGATAGAAAGAAAAAGAACCAACAAAGAGGCCTGCCGGTGTTATCCGCAATGGTGGACAGTCTGGTTTTCACTATCAAAAAGTAGTAAAGGCTTCTGCTTCTTGATAAGCAGGTTAAAAACATGCATATGCATGGATTGCATGCGTGTTTGAAATGGACATGCCAAAGCCAACTTATACTATAAAGCTTCCAGAGTGCGCATGAGATCGAAGATCGATTGGGGACCCTTGATCATATATAGCAGCAACTTGAATAATTCAAGGTTGTAATCGAATTGGCCTACTGGGTATCAGGTAACAATAAACTTGATAAAGCTCGAAAAGGCAAGGACGTACTTGCATTTTTGTTAGTGGCGTGCGAGAGAAAGCCCGTATGAACGACTACCCTACTAATAAAGACTTTGGATTCTGTGTATAATTACCTGGGGCTGGCTAGCTCCATCTCTCTTTCCCTTTTCCAGAAATTTGTGGAAGCAGTGAAGGTTGTAGAGGCATGGATTGTTCTTTTAATTTGAAAACTCTCTATGATCGATGCATATACTGATGTGACTGATCAGAACTGCCAGAACAAATTTTGGAGTGGGGCTTGACTTGATACGTGATCAGAATCGCGATACAATAAGCTCACATACATGATGAAATAATTATTGAGAGGGAATGGAAGAGAAGATAGAGAGGCTTTCTCACGAGCTATATGAATATTTTCTCGATTCATATATACGAGCGAGCTATATGAATATGATGAACGAACTTTTGTACTGAATTAAGGTTGATTATTAGATACCAGCGTACTTACTAGATAAATCGAGATGTCCAACAAAATTAAATTTTCATTCTTGAGCCTATCTGATAAAGCCAAAATTTAGACCTTAATTCCTGTAGAAGGAAATCAATACAAGTACTTACGTTACAATCAACTCGTAACATACATCGTCATCGACAATAAGCATGCCAAACTTCATTTGGATTTCTGGACCCCACGAAAAACTTGCTAGAGGTCAAGTATGACTGAAAAGACCTAACTGTATGAACCATCTCTATATGCCAAGGACATCAGTTTGGTGGCAATCAGTTGGTTGCCTAAGAAAATTGGAAGCCCAAACCAGACTGGTGCCCATATTTACCGGGATAATTGGTCAGTGTTGGGCATCCAAAATAGTATGGAATGTTTCTTAATTGGACAACTGTGGAGCGAACTCCAGGTTGAAAGAACGGAGAAGCATCAAGCTGACTGTTGATCGGTGCTTGCAGCAGGATTTCGACAATGGGTTTGAAGTCTCTGGCATTCGAAACTGAGAGAGATCAAACTCCGATTGAAATTAGGCGGCATAATCAACAATTAGAAGTCTTTTTCTTTTAAATTTCGTTTTCCAGGTGATGCACCAGTATTGACGGTGAACCACGGCGGGGCTGTGCGGCGGCGTTCGTTGTTGAGTTTCCCCCAAACCTGGTGTTGGGTGCCCAGATCAGTGTCAAGGCCCAAAGTTTGTCAAAAGCCCAAGTCAGCTGAAACGGTATCCACGGCAGTTTTTTGGGCTCATATGTGGACCCAACTAATGGACTCTAACCATTTAGGGTTCCGTACTCGGGATTCAGAAGATTTCAATAGTGCTATTGAATTATCTGTAGTACCGAATGACAATTCAAGATATTCGGCGAAGCATATATGAAGTGAAGAAGGAAGATAACACGGGACATTGCACCGTGGGTACTACCAAAACGTCTTGTTTGTCCATAGATGATAGCGGACGAGTCCATCGTGTATACTATGGAGTTGTGCTAGCAGTTTTTTCTCAAAATTCGAGAACAATCCAAGAATGTTATCTGGATATGTTTCAAAATTTGTAACCAATCTCTATCTTGTAGCCCCTATATATCTATAAAGATTATCTTTTATTACAAAAAAAAAAAACAACAACAATTGTGGAGCAAACTAATAGATTTTTGTCCTACAAGATTTTGTATTTGAAAAGTCGAAAGATTAAGCCGAATAACTACCATATAACATATATTGTTTTTTTTTTTTTTGAATCAAAAGTCAATCAATTATATTATTCAACAAGCAGTATTAAAATAACTCACTCATAAAGGCCGACAATAAGAAGTTATCTCTTAAGGTTAACAGACCTAGCCTAGACTAGACTTAGACAAATCAAAATACACCCACATTTTCAAGCAGTTTATATCACCTTTATCTACATGTACTATTAGTCTATTAGACTTCGAAGTGGTATGAAAGGGAGTCGTCTACACTATTGTGGTTTCACCGCACTCTTTTGCGATGGAACGGTTGTTAATGATGAAAAGGAGGAAGCCAGACGCACAAGTGGTCATTGGAACGCTCACCTCTATTTGTGATGTCCAAAAATTGATTGCAGATGTGTGCTCAAACAGACAAGTTTCTTCTCTGATTTATCAAGGAGCGTAAAGAGCGCTATGATATTCTAAAAGGCGTGGTTTTAAAGGTGGTCAATGTTTGTGGTGGTGGAGTTTGATAGGATGACTCTCTCCTTATTAATTTTATCACCTTTCTGGTATATATAAAGATCTTTGGGTAGCCGCTGGTTCTGATCAATAACGACACGGTAGAGTTGGTCGGTATGACACTAGGAAGGGAGGAGTAGCTTGACAAGTTTGGTATCTGGATTTGGATACCAAATTAAAGAAGGCCAGATTTTCGATCTAATTAAAGAAGCATGCCCGTTGATGACCTTTGGATTTGGATGGTGTACTTGCTAATCCTTCTTTCAAGTATGAGAGGTTGTGGGATTTTATCGGGTTCACGATTTATTGGAGCACCTGACTTTGGGGTATCGTGGTCCCCCATATATGTCCAACATTAGGTCCTTGGTGTTGGTCCGGCCAGCCTCATGGTGGTGTTGTATCTAGGATCAGTTTTAGTGGTGCAAGTATAACCGGTGTGCTAAATCTTTACCATAGGCAACTTTTCACAATTCCTAACCATAATCTCTCTAACCCTAATTTTTTAGGGAGTGGGTTAGGACAAAGACTCAGAATTCAAAATAATGGGGGAGGGAACCCTTTTCAAGCAGGGACGATGTCGTCAACCTTCACTTTCTCCATGTCTGTGTTTCGGCTTAGGAGCTTGCTACTCAACTACAGAGGTTTAGTGCCCCTCCTGTTACACCTGTTATCCCAAGGGAAGTGGCGGTGGTGGAGGCTATCTCAGGTGTTACGAGAGGAGTTGCAATGAGTTTAAAGGCTATGAGCAAAAGAGTGAGATGGCTATGCAGAAAACTATTCATTTTAAGCTTCCTTTCGCTCCAAAGATGGTTCTACCCCATGAAAATGAGAATTTGAAGTAAAAAAGTGAAAGGTCGGTAGGCTTGGGATTCAAGAATAAGCAAAATTTGAAGATGTGCGACCATGGAAGTTGGGTGTTGCAATAATTTCAATATGATTTCAGTTGTAGGATAGAAACTGATCATAAATGCTATATCAACTAATAACTCACTGCAAATTTCACCTTAGCCTCATGTCCGAAGAAGGCTCAGGAAGGAGCTGGTGTTGCATTAAAGGTCTGCTTATGGGTCAGACTTGGGCTCTAGCTCAGTTTCAGGTATTGTTGTGGCGGAGTTGGTGGTGACTGCTCTTGTTTCACTATGTGGGAAAACATCCTTTGTGTAGGATGGTTCTAGATGCTCTAAATAAGTTAGACTAGTCTAAGAGGTTTTTGTTTATTGATCATGATGCTTCATTTGATGTTTGCAATACTGAGACAACTTAGGATTCTCTTAGGTTGTTTCACATGATTCAATTTTTTTCATAGTCTATGAAGGTGAGTTGTGTTCATGTTATTACCTACATTTGTTTAATCAATAAAATGACTTAACGTCTAAAAACAGAAAAATCTATTTAGTTAAATGTAACTTACCATTTTCGTACAATATATCATGGTCGAATTTTTAAGTGAGAAACATCATAAAACCGAATGATATCATTATATTTCAAAACGACACTTTTATTTTATTTTATTTTATTCTTTATTTTTTCTTCTAAAACGAGCACATTTTGCCTTAGAGAAATTTTAAATACACATCTCTAATCTCTTAATACACACCCCTATTATTTTATATTTCACATCAGATTTTATAGGTATGTTTAATTACAAAAACATACATCAATTATTAGGGGAAAAAAAGAAAGAAAAAAAAAAAGAAACTTCCTGAATTTGAAAAATTATGTATGTTCAATATTTTTCATCTTTTTCCAGCAAACATAAAAATATCATATAAATTTCGACTACTGTTGTAATCACATGTACTATATATTTACCGATTTGTTTTTTTAATCAACTTTGAAAAAAATTTGTATTTTCAATATTTTTTTTCTTTAAATTCTAGCCGATTGATATCATATTAGAAATTTGAAGTTCGAATAAAATATAAATCTTTTGATTATAAATTGAAAAATATAAAGAAAAAATTGCTCACCCGACCAAAAAAATCTAACAGAAAATAAAAGAGAATACGTAAAAAGAGTTGTGAAATAGTAAATATATAATAATTATATTAAATAACATATTATTATTAGTATTAGATATTGAAGATATTTTAGACAGTTTGGGATGTGTATTTAGAATAATATTGAAATAAAAAACTAGATGTGTAGTGTATTAAGTGAGGGGTGTGTATTAAAAGATTAGGGGTGTGTATTTAAAATTACTCTTTGCCTTACTACTATTTGACAAAGAAAGATACATGAGGTTCGTTATAAAACAGTAAGCGATGCAAAACGTTTGAGACAACCGTGTGATCTTGAATAAAAAAAAAAAAAAAAATTAACTATTTGCTATCAGCAGATGTACCTTGGGCCGACTAGTGTTGGGGCTGGTCCCTTTTATCGTTTCGGACCGAGCACTTTTTGGTACTTTAGCAGTTTAAGCCCGCATAAATACTCGAAATCAATTTCGAGCAGAAAACAGTAAAGCTCACCAAAAAGGGGATTAGGGTTAGGGTTTTGAAGCTTCAGCTGTTCCACTCAATTGCGTTAACACTGCAATGGAGGCCGTTGGAGAGATTACCGAGGCTATGAACAACGTCAACATCAACAACTCCGATTCGCACAAGAAGAACCGTATTCAGGTCTCAAACACCAAGAAGCCCCTCTTCTTCTACGTCAATCTCGCCAAGGTATAAATCTATATTTTTGCGTATATCTATGCCTCGTAGATTAATTTGCTTCTGGGTTTTCTCTATTTCTGTTCGTAGCTTTGTTTGTGCTGAATTTGGATTTGGGGTGAATTGAGCTTTATCTGGATATAAGGGGAATTTTTGGGTTTACAATAGATGAAGTATTGTCTTGTATTTCCTGAATTGTTTCGGAGTGATAGTTTGTTGTTCTGAATTGATTTGTTTCATTAATTATGTTTGTGTGATGCAACTGTTTGCAGAGGTATATGCAGCAGTACAATGAGGTGGAGCTATCTGCCTTGGGAATGGGTATTACATCATTCACCTGTTTTTGTTTCGTTATGTTCTACTACTGATAACTGTTTTTCTAGATCTGTGAATTTGATTGTTCATCCTGCTGTTAAGTTTTTACTATTATTGATGTCTATGTAAAATTGACGAAATGGTGACGTGCTTAAATATGCTGCTGAAGTTTTGAAAATTAAATAGGTCATTTGTTTAGGTGTTAATAGGGTTTGTGCTATGTTATTACACAATTTAGTTTTTGGAAGCTTTACAAGTGTTCACAACTCGGTATTTGCTTTCTATTGGTCATAGTCTGTGTAAGCTGGGATCTGTAATTGTTGATACTACAGTTGGCGAACCTGGGAAGGGTGATTTATAATTTTTGAGCCATTCTGTCTGTTGACCTTCCAAATAGTATTGGGTTATCTGGAAAAGAACCCTTTGGTCTGTCCTTTGTTCCACATGATGATTACTAAACCTGTAATGGAGGAGGGTTATGGACTCCACTTTAAGGGTTTACATGCTTTCTTAGTATTGGAGTGGTTTACTTGCTCAACTACAGAATGAGGAAGTTTAGAGCTTATAGAAATGTACAACAGAGAGAGATTTTGGACAACTTATCATCTTGAAATATATCACCATGTTCAACAGAAAGATTACCGATGTTCAACTGGAAGGTTACAGAAGGTGTCTAGTAATATCTTTTCTAGCATTTTTTTTTGTGGGGAGTGGATGCCAAGAATTCCATACATCACCATGCAAGTGGTTTATATTTGGAAGCATATTTCTGTGTGGATGGAGATGATTAGGATATCAATTTAAGTCATATATTTGGAAGCATAAAAACATTAATATGTATTTACTAAATTGTGTGGGTGCATCAGGAGATTGGAAACGGACCTTCTCCTTAGGTTTTGTAAAACTCCCACTTGCTGTGATTTGGATATCCATAGGAACCCCCCTCATTGCATTTTTTTCAATCTTGGCAAAAGAATCTCATCCCTATTTCCACATGATTCAAAAATAACTAAGAATATTAAAATAAGTAATTTATTTTGTCGTAGGCAGGATCAATGCACTGATTATGCTCTTGATCATAGTTTATGTTCCTTTGGTATCAATGCTTTATGCACGGATTAATTTCCTATTGTTCTATTGCAGCTATTGCCACAGTTGTCACAATTGCAGAAATTCTGAAAAACAATGGGCTGGCTGTTGAGAAAAGTGAGACTCCATTCCTTTTTATCTTTCAGCAAAGCAATTAGCAAATTGTCAAACATATTCATTTTTTTCGAATATTATGCAGAAATCATGACATCAACTGTTGACATAAAGGATGATTCTAGAGGGAGACCAGTCCAAAAAGCCAAGGTATGTGGATATGATAATCTCATAGGAAACTCCCTGCTTGGAGCTGAGTTTGTGTTTGTTAACTCCTGTATCAGGTCTTGTTTAAACCAAAGTCACTGTATATGAAAAGTATTATGTTCTTTTTGCAATTATCATTGACTTATTGGGTTGGTCGTATTTGTCTACATAAATTTATATTATCATCTTGTTCGGATGATACGAACAAACTCTATCATTCTTTCTCCATGCAAACCACAAGTATTTGTGTTTCGGTGTACTGAGCAATTTGAGTTGTAAGGTTAGTCAATATGATGGACTTTCTTGACCTTCTAGTGATAATAGGTTCATTTCATAATTTATATTGGAATCTTCTTATCATGGTTTTACGTAGCTTTGGGGTATGCTTAGGATTGCAAATTGGAGCATCTCAACAGTTGAAGTTATATTGGAAGCTATTCTAGCTTGAAAACCCTCAAAAAATGATTTAGCTAGCTAACATTAATAAGTCTCATCTAATGAATAACGCTGGTCGTTATTTGGTATTGCTTATCTATGTGTTGATACTTTTTAGAAGCTGGAGTAGACCTATGCTAAAATTTGTTTATTTAGCTTTCAAGTATAACTCTTTTTTGAACCTCATCAGCTACTGTTTCACAAAGCTAGTTTAGCTTTTCATTTAGCTATTATGTCGCCCACTACAGCACCTACCCCCCACAAATCCAGATTTCCAGACCAGAAGACCCCTTCAATAATCAATAGTACCATTGTTTGGATATATACCCACTACAGTACCCCTACCTTGACACGTCCTTGACCAGAATGAGCCTTGTTCTGCCTCTCATGAATAGAAATACAAGAATAGTACCTTTCTTTGGAGAGGCGTGGGAATTTTGTCTTGTTCTGCTAGTCTCTTGAGTAGAAATAGAACTGTTAATTCATTACTTAATGATTGTTGTTGTTGGGTTGTAGATTGAGATATTGCTTGGGAAGACAGCAAATTTCGATGACTTGATGGCCGCGGCTGCTGAGGAGAGGGAACTTGCAGCAGCAGAGGCTGAGGAGCAAAGCTAAAAGAAGTTCCTTCAGTTGTTTGAGGCTTCTTTTGCATCCTGTTTCATGTACTCTAAATATGGTTATGGGAATAAATTTTGCTTAAATATTTTTGAATCGTAGAATATGTATGAAGAAAGGCGTTGTATGCATGTAACTTCTTTTTGGTCCATATGTGTACTGCACCCAGTATGAGATTAAGGACTTTAACCTATTGTTCTCTCTCTATGTACTGTATTTGGTTGGTAAGATGGTTGTCATAGCATCCCGAAGTGACCATGAAATGAAATCAACCAGGATGATGGGAGCCTTTCTTAGATGTTTAGTTGGCTTTCTTCACAGAAGAGGTGGGTTTACAAATGCTTTTGCGATGAAGGTTTCCATTTGATGTTAGGAGAAAAGAGATTTGAAACAATCTGGGGGTTTGGAAGAAGAGACTTGAAAATTTGGATAAATCTGGATTGTATCATCAACCCGGGAGTTTTGGATTGATTGCAGAGTTCATATCGATCCCCATTCTGGGGAGTTCAAGTTGGTCCTGATTCAAATGTTAGTTTGATATTTGTCCACCCGTTATAGTGAAGCTTAAAGACGACTTGAAATACGAAGTTAAGGAGAAAGAAGCTGGTGATCAGTTTACAGACGAGAAGGCTGTTCAAACTGCAGGGGATCGCTATCGTCTGGAGGTCGGCATCACGGCATGCAAAGCTGGAAGCAGGTACCAAGTCAAGAAGCTGCTCCACGTAGGTGACATCGAGAGTATGTGAGAGAAGTGGAGAGGGAGGACAAGAGAAGAGGGAAGGAGCCTCCATATCCAATTTGATGTTAAAGGATCTCCCAAACGTTATATTTGTTGATATTTGATTCGAATTCGTTTCGTTTTTTGTTTATATATTGTTGCTATCTGTTTCAACTCTATTGAATGGTTTCCAATAAGAACATTTTTGACATGAGAAATTCGACATTTCCATGGGGAAGTTTATAAACTTTATTCGAGGAATGATTCAATCAAGAATGATGAATGAAACCAATTTGTGCGGTTAATGTATACTAGTCTTCCCACACGCGTTGGCGCACGTGCGGAAGTGCGTTTTCTGCCAGTTTGATAATTATTGTGAAATTTTTGCTGTGTTCACTTCTTAAGATGTATTGTGCAATGTTTTTATGACAAATCAATTCATCTACCTATTGTTATGTTTTGCAGATCAGCTTTTGCATAAATATTTTAAGCTCGGCTGATAGAATTATACAGAAACTAAGAACTAATTCTGGAAGCATAACTAAATTTCCAACAATGCGTGTGTTTAGGAGTATGTATGCATTTTTTTTCTGTTTTGCATCTATTGAGATTTATTCTTAGAAAGCTGAAGTTTTGTTCCTTCTGTAAACTTATTTGATTTGATCACTATACATCTTGCCCTCTGATGCATTTAAAGTCATCATAATGATCTTCATATAATGGCAGTGTTCTTCTTTCCATGCTGCGATCAGTTGCCAAAATATTATTATTATTATTATTTTTTGTTTGTTTGTTTTGCATGTCTTATGCAAAGGCTTGCTCAGTTTTATTGACTTTAATTATGGCCTTACGGGAGTGAATGTATCTGAGACCTTAGAGTTCGGCAGTCCTTAAAGGTAGTTTTGGAACCAGCTGTTCTTGATGCCTACTGTTTGGTACTGTATGGTTATTTACGTGAGACAATTGGTTGTTGTATACCAGGTGGAAGAGCTGAATGTATTAAGGCCTATGCTATATTGCTTCTTTAATATTCTATATCCGACTATACCACTCAATACTGTGATGACTTGGTCAGAATCACAGTGCCTCTGTTCCTACTCATTTTCATATAGCAAGTATACTACCTCAGGAAGGAGCATTTGATAATTGGAGGGATCATTCGCTTCATTTTTTGTTATAGTTTCACTGTAAGTATGCTCTTCTATAACTTTGAAGATGGTGTAATATTTAGAAAAAGGAAATTACATTTATTATGGTGCATATAGAAAACTTTAATAGAAATGGACATGTGTATTCAACTATATTAATTGGTTTGTCATGGTGATTTCAGGTTGCAAAAGCATATTTGGAGCAGCTTGAAGTTTCAGAAAGAGCTGCAGAGTTAAATGCCTACATGTGCAGAACTAAAGCCTTGGATTTTGTAAACTTAGGGAGGTAGAGCACTCCAACACCCGCAGCAAAGCGCGGGTACATTTCTAGTAATATACTGCCAAGTGCCAATTAACTTTCTTAGTGCAAGCTGGTCACTATATGTCTATATTTTTGCACACCTCTCAAACCTTTCAAGCTTCTCAAAATGTCACTTAAATCTCTTGCCCCAAAATCCAAAACCCTCCACTCTTTCTTCAACTCTCTTCTCCGACCCACCAAACCCAACACCCCCTTCCACCCTTTCTCTTCTCTCACCCACCAAACCCCACCATCTCCACAACTACCTCACCTGGTCAACGAAATCTCACGCATTCTCAGCGACCACAGAGACCCTCACCACGACTTGGAGCTCTCCCTCAGCTCTTGGTCCATCCAAATATCACCGAACTTGGTTGAACAGGTTCTGAAACGCTGCAAGAATCTTGGGTTTTCAGCCCACAGATTCTTCCTCTGGGCTAAAACAGTTCCGGGTTTTCAACACAGTGATGAAAGCCATCACATTTTGATTGACATTTTGGGGAGTAGTGGTCAGTTTGCATTGTTGTGGGATTTTCTCATTGAAATGAGAGAGTCCAAGTGCTGTGAGATTGGCCCAGAGTTATTCTGGGTTATTTTTAGAGTTTACAGTAGAGCTAATTTGCCTCGAGATGCGATTCGAGCTTATAGTAGAATGGTTGAGTTTGGAATTAAGCCTAGTATTCATGATCTTGATCATCTTCTATATACATTATGTAAAAGAAAGCATGTCAAGCATGCTCAGGAGTTTTTTGATAAAGTTAAGAGCGGGTTTGAGTTGGGTGCGAAGACTTATAGCATTTTGATGAGGGGTTGGGGAGACATTTGTGATTCGGATAATGCACGCAAGCTGTTTGATGAAATGACTGAGAAAGGGTGTTTGGTGGATGTGCCTGCGTATAATAGTTATTTGGAGGCTTTGTGTAAAGGTGGAAATGTCGATGAGGCTTATAAGATATTTCGCGAGATGGGTTCAAAAGGAGTTGAGCCAGATGCTGGTACATACTCGATTTTCATTCGGGCATATTGTGAAGCAAATGATATTCATTCGGTTTTTAGTGTGCTTGATAGAATGAAGAGATATAATCTTTTGGCTAATGTGTTTACATACAATTGTGTTATCAAGAAACTCTGTAAGAATGAAAGGGTGGAAGAGGCGTACCAGCTTTTGGATGAAATGATCGAAATGGGAGTTAAGCCAGATGAATGGAGTTACAATGCAATCCAAGCTTATCATTGTGAGCATGGTGAAGTTAATCAGGCTCTGAGGTTGTTATCTAGAATGGAAAAAGATAGCTGCATGCCTGATCATCATACTTACAATATGGTACTAAAGTTGCTGATTAGAATCGGGAGATTTGATAGGGCAACTGATGTGTGGGAGAGAATGGGGAAGAGAGGGTTTTATCCTTCTGTTTCAACTTATTCTGTCATGATTCATGGTTTGTGCAAGAAGAAACATAAACTAGAGGAGGCTTGTAAATACTTTGAGATAATGATTGATGAAGGTATACCACCATACTCTTCTACTGTTGAGATGTTGAGAAACCGGCTATTAGGTTTGGGGCTACTCGATGATATTGAAATACTTGCTCGTAAGATGGAGCAAAGCAGTTCTTGTTCAACACAAGAGTTTGCAAAAGTGCTGAGAG
>NC_020496.1:12304358-12321812 GCF_000184155.1 Fragaria vesca subsp. vesca
GGAATTGTGGTCAACATGTTTTGTTACGACTCTATGGTTTATTTGGAGTTCAAGGAACAAGATTAAATATGAAGGTCTTAGGGTGGATGCTACACGTGTATGTTCCCTCATTTCAGGCCATGTTATTTCATCAAGTAAGTTAGCCACTGGATGCATGTTTAATTCTACTAAGGAGCTTGTGGTTTTGAAGAAAGTTGGGGTTCAATGTCGGCCTCGGCGTGCACCAAGAGTAATCGAAGTTAACTGGCACCCTCCTCCGTATGGGTGTATTAAGTTGAACACTGATGGGGCATGGAAAAGTAGTTCGAACAAAGCTGGTTATGGCGGGGTATTTCGTGATTACAGTGGCAAAGTTATGGGTGCTTTTTGCTCTAACTTGGACATTCCAAGCTCTGTTGCTGCTGAAGTTATGGCTGTTATCAAAGCTATTGAATTAGCTTGGGTACGAGAGTGGAAGCATATCTGGTTGGAAGTAGACTCAGAGCTAGTTCTTAGTTTCCTTCGCTCTCCCACTTTAGTGCCTTGGCAACTAAGTGTAGAGTGGAGCAATTGCTTGTACCGAATTTCTCAGATGAATTTTCACTCTTCTCACATATTTCGAGAAGGTAACAGAGTTGCAGATGTATTGGCAAATGAAGGGACAACGTCTTCAGGCTTGACGTGGTGGGACTTGCCCCCAAATTTTGTTATTTCTCTTTGTAATAACGATGGGTTGGGGCTTCCCACCTTTCGTTTCTGTTAACTTTTGTTGTTTTGTTGTGAGTTATAGGTTTGTTTTTATTTTTGTTAGGAGTGGAGTTAGGTCCCTCCTACTATGATGTTTTCTTCTTTTTTCTTCTCAATAAATTTCCCTCGCTTCATCGAGGTTTAAACAAAAAAAAATTATCCGCTTCATCGAGGTTTAAACAAAAAAAATTATCCATCGCTTACACAAAGTTACTAATAAAACTTATTGATACGTACAAAGAAAGATTATATCAGCAAATCGAGTTTTATTTATTTATTTTATTATTATAATTATTATTTTTTTTTTAGAAAAATAAAATTATAAAACCGGAACTTTGAATTTTAAGAATAGCCGGTGTACAATGAGCCCGGTTCATGTTCCAAATCCACCTGTCTCTCCCCCTCACATATTTTAATACCCTCCGAGATCTTAAAAAACACCAATACGATCCAACAGTGTTTCTTCTTCTTCTTCTTCTTCTGCGCTCAATCCTCGATTTGGCAAGCCAGAGATGTTATGGCGGTGATTTCAGTGAAGCCCATGTTCACCGTAGTGGTGGTCACTCTCTCCCTCATCCTTGCCGTCCTTGTCTTCTTTCCCAGTTCGCCTTTCTACCAGTCCCCGCTCTCTCTCGCTTCACCCCAGTATGGATTTCCTACCTCTTCTCACTTTTTCCTCTTTTATTTCTATACTTTTCAATTTGTTTCAGCAGGAAATTTGTTGGTTTATGTAATTCATGCTTGAACAGGTATTGGTTTTTGATTTGATTTGTGTTTTATGGATGCAGGAGAAAATTGGATATATGGAGTGTTAGGAGGCTGGTGGAGTGGAGACCTTGCAAGTGGTGGCTACAAGGACATCTCACTGGTAATTTCCAACTTACTTTGCTGATTCCTTTGCATTGGTTCTTTCTGCAAATTGCGTTGTACATAAAGATTTCATTAAGCTTTCGAGCCGTAGGGTAGGGTTATGTGGAAAATGTGGAGAATCATTTCGATGAAATGAACAAATAGGTTATAGAGTATGCAATGCTGTATCTGCATGACTCAATTTGGAGGTTATCCCAGAACTATTTGTGGTTTTTTGGAACTGCCTAGTCTTAGGGAATGCATTTGAAATTTGTTTGTTATGTGATAATGCGAATGCAAAGAAAGATTAAAAGGAAAAAATTCGTGTCTATTCTCAGTCGAATTTAATTGACAATCATTGCAGACAATTGCATTGGTTTTTTGTTGAAATGCTGCAGCTCTGCCATCAAAGAGTAATGGATTCATTCGAGTGGATTGCTATGGGGGACTTAATCAGATGAGAAGAGATGTATGTGATTGTTCTGCTTATTAATATAATTACTCGGTTTTAAGTTACCACTTTGCTAAGCATGATTTATGGTTACTGCAGTTATGTGATGGTGTTGGTGTTGCCCGTCTTTTAAATGCAACCCTTGTTCTGCCAAAGTTTGAGGTGGCTGCTTATTGGAATGAATCAAGGTAATCAGCTCTTCATATATCAGTCGCAATTTTATTTCATAAATCATCTCTGATAGATATCAAAACCTTAATTAACCACAGGGTCTTTCAATGCTTTGAGGCAAAAAGAAGTTTTCACTTTATTGGTCAAAAAATGTCTCTTGCTATTCTTGAACATTCTCGTGAGGATTTAAATGAGCTCATTTGGGAACTATTGACTTCTCCTGTTCTCCATGCATTTAGAAGAATGACAATGTTCTTTATGTGTTATCGTGCAAGCTGTATCCTCATGTAACTTTTTTTATCACCTCAGTGGTTTTGCAGATGTCTTTGATGTCGACTACTTTATTCAACGGATGAATGGCTTCATCACTGTTGTCAAAGAGTTACCATCGGAGATTGGTTCAAAAGAACCCTTCCATGTGGATTGTAGCAAGCGCAAAGGCCAATTTGATTACACAGAAAGTGTTCTTCCATCCCTATTAGAACATCATTATATTTCAATCACGCCTGCTATGAGCCAAAGAAGGGATAGGTATTTCAATACGTATTTTCTTTTCTTCATATTGGTTGTTCTGATCTTACATTGGTAGACTAATTACTGTGACTATATACCCTACCCCTATGGTGGAGGTTGATTGCTTTATATTAAGTTTAGGGTGAAGTACAAGTCCTAGCTTAGTTGTTGTTTTAGGGCTGTTAGCATATCTGAAAGTTATCTTGTTTATTCCGTCACTTTTGAGATGCTTATGAGATTGGATTTTGATAATTGATTCACCATTACTTATTTTATTTTGGGATGCAACTGTCTGTGTACAAACCTCAGTTTGATGACTAAAAGAACTTAACGAGCTTTCTGATCTTAGAATAGCATTCTTTCAGTTCACTGATAGGTTTTGTTATATTCATTATGTAGGTATCCTACGTATGCAAAAGCTGCACTTTGCCAAGCATGTTACAGTGCTTTACGCCTCACAAAATCCTTGGAGAAGAAAGCCTCTGAGCTTCTTGATGCCATACCTAAACCTTTTCTCTCACTTCACCTTCGTTTTGAGCCGGATATGGTAGCCTACAGTCAATGTGAATATCCCAACCTAGCTCCTGCTTCTATTGAAGCCATCAAGGCAGCACAGGGAGATAGAAAGCCGTGGACTGGAGAGCTTGCTCAAATTTGGAGGAAGCGAGGAAAATGTCCTCTTACGCCTAATGAGACAGCCTTCATACTACAAGTGCTTTCCATCCCAACAAATACAAACATTTATCTGGCAGCTGGGGACGGTCTGATGGAAATTGAAGGATTAACATCCATTTACACCAATGTAGTTACCAAATCTAGCCTACTTAGTGGTGAGGATTTCAAAAGCATGCATGGAAACACAAAAGCAGCATTGGACTACTACGTGTCTATTAACAGTGATTCATATATAGCAACATATTTCGGAAATATGGATAAGATGGTTGCAGCAATGCGAACTTTTAATGGGTTGTACAAGACTCTTTTCTTAAGCAGAAGAGCTTTTGCTGACCTCACTTCTCAAGGGTTAAGCAGTAATGAATTGGTGCATGCACTGTGGAAGGCTCACAAAGATGATTTTGTCATGGGAAGAGGATCTGCATTGCCTGATTGCTTTTGTGAGTTCAAATTGTGATTTCTGATGTCAGTTTCATCTTTCCTTCATTTATTTTGTATTTTTGTTTTTAAATTCTTTCTAGTTTTGTGAAGTTTGTAGGATTAGAATGTCTAGATTACTAAACAGTACTGAGATTTTATATCTTTGAGAGCTGACATTGCGCCTTCTTACCCCAACATCTGAGCAAATGGTGTCTAAAAATCAAATTGGATTTCTAAACGTTCCTGTTATGCGTCCTTATGGTTGTATATGCAAATTCAGTACGTAGTTTCTTGTTTGGACTTTAAAATCTCCGGTTAGAGGTGCAGTTCAAAATTTCGGTGAAATACCATTGTTTTTTTCAACATACAAGCATCCATCAATTTATGTTGATTTAATGGTACTCATGTTGTCTTGTTTTAGAGGTCCTCACTAGAGTTTTACCCTTGAATTCAGACTAGCTCAAGAAAAACAAAAAACACAAATCAAGTTATTTACAAATGCTACATCCTTTTTTTTGATGGCTGGGACCCAATGGGAGGCTAGGCCATCACGCCTGTAATGTCATTATTATTACAAATACACAATAGTTAAATAAAACAGGGCTTTACCAGTTTACCCTCCTAAAAAAGATACATCTCTCTTTTTTACGTTTTTGGTTTTCTGTTTTTGTGTTTGTTCTTTTTCTGTTTTTCTGTTTTTTTTGTTTTGTTTTTGTTTTTAAATCAAACAAACTACCTCACTCATCTCATCAAGCAAATAAAGGGAAAATAAGAAAACAAAAGAGGCTGTAAGGCCGCTTACTTTGCCAACATCGAGGCTTCCATCCCTCTTGACTTCCCTGCAGGTTATTTATAAAGCCTTGTTAAGAATCATGATTAGTTATGGTTGGATGCAATGATATCACTACCAATTTTTGTTTTTCTTTTCATCATATTGTTTTAAGCTGTAGAAAGTAGAAAGCAGAAACCATCTCAAGCAAAGTGTTGATGATGCGTAATTAAAGATAAACGGAATTGCTGTATTAACCTGTTTGTGTAACTCCAGAAGCTTGGCATCATTCCAAAGCCTTCTTTCCTTTAGATTTGTTTCCTGCAAATTCAGACAGGAAAACAGTGTCACTGGTCTGGTACTCTGGTTCAGTACTGGCATAAAATTCCAATTCTTGGTACTTTATTTTAGTCTTTTGCATTCTTTTATTTGAAGTGGACGTGCTCGTGAATTTCAAAATCATGTTTCTTTTTGAAGTCTCCAGTTTTTTATTTTTTTATTTATTTATTTATTTTTTTTTCTGACAAGGATTGGACAATATCAGCTTCTCTGTAAGACCGGTACCAACCGCTCGTCGCTTATGATTATAAACTAGTTAAATTATGATTACAAACTCTAAATTTAATTATTGTACCTTTGCGGTTCCTACGAAGATTGTACCAACTTGCTGAGGATGAGCTTGAAGTTTCGGTAGATGGCGTCTCTATTTCCAGATCCGGGATGTCCTTGATCTTTGGCCAATCATTGCAGTCTTTTCCACAACTTCTTATCAGCGACGGGCATCCTTGGATAGACAGATGCTGGACAGACGCTGACAGGCCTTCCTTAGGCAAGGACTCGAGTGCTGGGCAATCTTCAAGGTAAAGATCAGTAAGGGATGTGAGTTTTGCGAATACTTCCCCGGGGCCGAAAGAACTGAGACTTGCACATGGGCCAATACTCAAAACTTGTAGGCTGGTTGGGAGGCCTTCAGCTGGCAGCGTCAGAAGTTTAGGACAGTTACGGATGGAGAGATGCTTTAGAGAGTTGAAGCACTCAAACAACCAGTTCCCGTTCTCTTGGTTGGATAGATACGCAAGGTCTGCGCAATCACGGATATACAATGCTTGGAGGCCAGGGAGACTAGGCCACTTTGGGAGACAAATGAGATTTGGGATGTTAGATATCACCAAGGAATATAAAGTCTCAGAACTTGGGATCATACCGACTAAAGTTTCATCATGACATGCATCCAATGCTAAAACCTGAAGCCGTTGTGCATGGTTTGCATCTGGTAGGGTGCGCAGTTTCTTGCACCTGCTGATTTCCAGTTTCTGTGGATAAAGTTCGCTTGGCAACGTCTGCAGTTCAGGGCAGTTGATAATGTTTGCTTCCAACAGAGAATGACTTGTCATGCCATGACTTATGACTGGGCGACCATCGACAACGCTCCTTGCAAATACATCGGCTTCAGTCCAGTGCTTCAGTACAGGATTGCCAGCAAGTGTTATGAATTGCACAGGGCCAACTGGAATGGTATCCAATGATTCACAATTCTTGATCTTCATACTGCGTAATGCAGAAAACATGCTGGGCAGTTTTGTCAGCTTTGGGCAGCCACTTATATGTAGACGCGAGAAGAAAAGGATTCTCTCTTCCTTCCATTCCATCATTTCTGGCATGTTTTTGAGACGGAGTTCTCTGAGGTTGGGTAACTCGCCAAGAGAGAGGATTTTGATCCCTGTGCAATGATTTAAGTATATGGAACCCAAATTTTCATACTTTCCGTATCTGATCCAAATTGGAAATTCAGAGCTCCTGTAGTGACAGATTTGGATGTCTTGGACCATTGGGTGAGGCTGCAGGTCTTCGAGTACCTGCTTGGCGTCTTCATCTTGCAAGTTCAGATTGCTGCTGCTCCATTCATATACCAGTTTTTTAATCATTTCTTTTTCTTTCAAGTTGGCCTCCCGTGCATCTACTGCGTTTTCCAGGTTTGAGATGTGCAGGAACCCTGTAAGGTACTCCATTTTCTTCAATTCTTGAAGTTTGTATCCTGTATTGCAGCCAACCTGAATGTACACATTTCTTGTTACATGAGAGATGAAGTACAGAGAAAGAACAACCTGAACAAAAGAGAAAAGAAAGGACAAGACGAACCTGAAATTTGTGAAGATTGTGCAGACCGGTTAGACACCCAATGCTTTCTGGAAGCGTCGATACTGTGTACCAAAACATTTCATCTAGCTCCAGATGTCTCAGGTTGACAAGAGTTTTGAGCTTCCTGGGCAAAGTGAAAAGCCAAGGGCAATCTGAAAGTTTCAACGTCTCCAATTGGTAGAGGTTGCATATTGAATCAGGAAGCTTTTTAATTTCAGTTTTTGATAAATCAAGGTAGTGCAAAAGCTTCAAATTCTCGATTGAGCCTGACAGCTCTTGAAGTGTGCTTGAACTCAAGTCTAGCGTGCGCATGTACTTGAGTGAATGGAATATTTCACGGTCAGCTTTCCCAAAGGCTTTGAACTGTTTATTTGGCAATAAAAGCGTGCGCAGCTTCTTTGATCTTTTGATTATTTCTGAAAGGGGCTGCTCAACCTCGTTTGAAAGCAGTGATACATGGCGAGTAACTTCCTCAAATTTGTTTGGCACAACATCTTTCACTTGGCAGCAAAAGGGAGAGGAGATGGATAGCGCCAAGTCATGGACAAGATCATGCATTCTGCCCTTGTTCTCGTCTTCCGCCAAGATCTCAAAGAAGAACCTGTCTGACAGCTCTTTGAAGTATCTGCTTCCTATGACTTCTGTCCTGTGTCTTTCATGAGGTTGAATGAATGCTTCTGCTGTCCATAATTTTACCAACTCAGTTTTGTCAAAAACATGAGCTTTCGGAAACAGGGAACAAAATGCAAAACACTGCTTTAGAGCTGAAGAAAGATTGTTGTAACTCAATCGAAGAGCAGGCAGTACTTTATCTTTTTTTAGTTCCCATATTTCACTTTTAGCGATATAACTCCACTCCTCTGCCTCAGTGATTCCACGGAGCAGACCCCCAACTTGTTTTACTGCCAGAGGTAAACCGTTGCACCTGTTTACAATTTGCTTTGCATATTCCTTCAACTCATCTGGCAAAGCACTTTCTTTAAAGGCAATTTTCTCCAATAACGCCAATGATTCATTATCATTAAAAGCTCGCAAGCTATAGGAGGCTTTTGCACCTGTAATCTTCCACACTTCATTGTTCCGAGTAGTAACCAAGACCTTACTTCCACGGACGCCTTGTTTCAGTAAATTTTCTAGTGGCTGCAATTTCATATAATCATCGTTCCATAAATCATCTAGAACAAGTAAGAATGGTTTTTCAACCAGGAGCTCACGAACTCGGTCTTGCAGCACCACTAATGAGATGTCGGCATCAAAAATACTCTTATTAGACTCCAAAATTCCTTTGAGAATTTTCTTCTCGTCATAATTTTCTGTAACACAAACCCAGAATTTTCTTTTAAAATGATCATGAACTCTTGCATCATTATATACGACTTGAGCAAGAGTTGTTTTACCCAAGCCGCCCATCCCCACAATTGGAATAAAATCAATATCGCCTCCATTACTGGCTTCTTCATCTGGTATCAGCAGTTTTATTATGTTCTCTACATCGTCTCCCCTTCCCTCGACTATGTTGTTAGAAAGAGAGCCAGTTTCCCGTGAAAGGCTTTCAGTCCGCATTGGAGGATTTCCAATGATGGTTCTATAGACTTGTCCTTCTTGTAAAATCTTTTTTATTCTCGCTGTAATTTCTTTCAAGTCGCATGCTTCTTGGCGCTGAAAGGAAAATTTTGAAGCACTAAATGGAAGAGAGAGTTTTTGTACCTGCTTCTTCGTCTTCCACTGGTGATATTCTGCTGCCCAGGACTCGATTAAATCGCCTGCATCATAACCTGCTATTTGAAGCTTCTTGAGCCAATTGTTCATCTGGTGGAAACCATCAGAAGAATTCGTCCGATTTCTTTCCAAAACTTCAAGCAACTGACAAATATCTGTCAAAGTGCTGCAGAGGGTATCCATGTCATCCCTGACATTGGTGAATGCAAGAAACTCCTCGGTAACAAGAGAAGTCAATTTAGTGAGGGCAATCTTCACAACAGGAGCTGCAAGGGTGATGATGATTGCTTCAGCCATGTTGCTGTTTGTTCTCAAACGAAGAACTGGAGACAGCAAATGCAACAGAAAGTAGAAACGCTCATTCTTCCTTACAAGAGGAATATCATTTGAAACAAGGGAAAAACCAACTAGTATTTATGATGTGAAGTTCACTTCCCTTTTCTCGAGGTTTTTGCAAGAGAAAGATGATCGGAAGAAAATGAGATAACTAGTATAGACTGTATAGTTGTATCACTTGTATGTAGGCTACAGCTCATCATCTAGACCTTCCAATGTTCTTGATACATATGGATTATCATTATCTACCGTCTTTTTAAAGTGCAACTTGTATATTGACCCTCTATTTTTTTTCCTTTTTCTTTTTGACCTTTAAGTTGGTACATGTAGATAGTTGAAATTGCAGCAATTTTTTTATCATTATTATTATTATTTTTTTATCAATTAAACAACTCAAATATTACAACTTCGTAAGTCAAACCCAATCTCCCACCAAATAGTACTAGAACGAAATCCTTCATGGTGTCCCATGGTATTATATCAATCTTATTTTAATTTTGGCGGACCTATGATTAATGTTGGCTCGCTACCTAAGATCTTTTAGAATTTACTAAATGTGTGGGGATGATAACAGGGTTGCGAGTTGCATGCGCAACATTCGAGCTTTAACCCGGAATAGAAACGTGTTGGGGACTTTTGTTAGGGCTGATGAGGTAGTGTTGCAGCCTAAAGAGTTTGTCTAAAGGATACAGTTGAATCATGACATTCGATATTGAATCTAAGCTTGACGAATGTTTCAATTCTCGTCGGAATTGTCTGTTGACCTAGGGTTCCAGTTCGTGAAATGTCATAGCATTTGCAAATGATATGGTTTCTTCATCCATGAAAGCAATGGTTGTGATAAAGGATTGGCGACAAAACAACTCATTGGATCATAGGCAAATAGGACATGTCCAACCCTTTTCCTAAAACCTATAAAAGGTTTAGGTTTTTTCAATTTTGCATCTACAACCTAAATACAACTTGAGCAAAAATAGGTTTCACTTAAAAGGAGTCTTATTTTGTAGTCATGTTCACCTAGTCAGTTACTGACCAAGTAATTCATGGTCAATCATCATTAGATCTACATCTAAGGGTTGAGAACAAAACAACTCTACTTAAAAATAATTCTCTCCACCATTGGATTTACATCCAAAGGTGAATGACCATGAATCTCTTGGTCAGTAACTGACCAGGTGAACACTACTGACTCAACTATTCACTCATCAATTGAGTGGCCTCCGCATGGTTATGTTTGGTTAGAGATGCAAAACCCATATGAAAAAAATTGTTGAGTCAAATTTTAAATTTGGGTATAAGTTATAGGACAATTGTTGGAGATGCCCTATGGCACGGTCTTTAATCTATAAAGGATATTATGGTAACTTAATACCTAAATAAATCAAGAAAAAGCCAAAACTTATTATGAAGTATCGATATGATAATCCAATTTGGATAAGTACCTAAGGACGTATACCAAGTTACTTACTACAATAGGAGACTTCAGCAGTTTAGCCAACTAAAAGTCAGCTGAATTTTTATTTGCAAAGTCAGTATTTTAAGGGTAAGACTATAGTTTGTTAATGCGTGACATGCATCAACTTTATTATAAAATTGTAAATTGAGTCCTCAAAGTAGTAATATTAGTCCTTAAAATTGTAACATGAGTTTTTAAATTAAGTTGTAAATTTTTAGTTACATAATTAGTCTTAAGTGGTAAAATGTGTGCTCAAAGTGGTAATTGAGTCCTTAAAATGATAAAAAAAAGTTGATGCAATTTTAAGGACTTATATTACCATTTTGAAGACTAATATTATTACTTTAAGAACTCATGTGGTAAATAATAATATGAATTAAATTTAGTTTACCTCCCAAATCTTTGGTGGCAAAATCAGTTCAGTCTTGCAATTTTTTTTTTTTAAATCAGTTCGCCCCTTCAACTTTCATAAACACATCAGTTAGGTCCAATTTTTTAATTCTCCTCGAAATATAATGTCACCAAAGCTGTTGGAACTGACAAGAGGACCAATATATAATTTCAGACATTTCGTTGAAAATGAGAGGATAAAGCTGAATTATGGGTCCTCTTGTCAGTTCCAACAACTTTGGTGACGTCATATTTCGAGGGGAATTCAAAAATTGGACCAAACTGACGTGTTTATGAAAGTTGAAGAGGCGAACTGATTTAAAAAAAAAGTTGCAGGACTAAACTGATTTTGCCACCAAAGATTTGGGGGGTAAACTGAAATTCTAATAATATTTACAAACTATAAGGACTCATATTTGAAAACTATGAAGGTCTTTAATGAATATGTAGGGCTAAGCCCTGCAAAAAAGGTAAACCAAAATGGAAGAATGCACATCCTTGTTATAGTGGTCATTTTGATTGTAACAATATTGGTGTTGGTTGGTCTAGTTTCTTTTGGATTCTTGTACTACCGCAAGAAGAAGAGATTACTGGACTACTCTGAAGAAATCAAGGAAGAGGATGATTTCTTGGAAAGTGTTTCAGGAATGCCCATTCGTTTCAGTTATAGCGATCTTAGCACAGCAACAAAAAATTTCTCCACAAAAATTGGCATAGGAGGGTTTGGTTCTGTTTACCTAGGTGAGCTTCCAGATGGCATCCAGCTGGCTGTAAAAAAATTAGAGGGACAATTTCAGGGGAAAAAAGAGTTTAGAGCTGAAGTTACTATCATTGGAAAAATTCGACATGCACATTTGGTCAAGCTGAGAGGCTTTTGTAAAGAAGGGATTCACAGGCTTCTTGTTTATGAGTACATGGCAAAAGGGTCTTTAGATAAATGGATATTCAATAAAAAGAAGGATGACCATTTATTGGATTGGAACACAAGATTCAGTATTGCATTGGGGACTGCAAAAGGGTTGGCTTATCTCCATGAAGAATGTGAAGAGAAGATTGTCCACTGTGATATAAAACCTGAAAATGTTCTTCTTGATGAAAATTTCAATGCCAAAGTTTCAGATTTCGGTTTGGCTAAGCTGATGAACCGGGACCAATGCCTTGCACACACGACGCTGAGGGGAACGAGAGGGTACCTCGCACCAGAATGGATCACCAATGCTGCCATATCAGAGAAAAGTGACGTTTATAGTT
Source organism: Fragaria vesca subsp. vesca (assembly GCF_000184155.1). Lineage (NCBI taxonomy): Eukaryota > Viridiplantae > Streptophyta > Magnoliopsida > Rosales > Rosaceae > Fragaria > Fragaria vesca. The sequence continues at coordinate 12,316,224 of NC_020496.1, forward strand.
ACGGCATGGTTTTACTTGAAATCATTGGTGGAAAAAGGAATTTTGCTCCAGGGGAGAGTTCGGGAAAATCTCACTTCCCATACTATGCCTTCAAACTTCTGGAAGAAGGAAACTTGAAAGAATTCATTGATCCTAAGTTAGATGTGGATGAAAAAGATGAGAAAGTAGTGGCTGCAATCGAAGTTGCATTGTGGTGTATTCAGGATGAGATGCAAATGAGACCTCCGATGACTAGAGTGGTGCAAATGCTTGAAGGTTTTTGTGATTTACCACCACCGCTAACATCCTCCCCGCCCATCAGGTCCTCATTTAAGTTTCTTACGTTGGAACAGCAAAGAAGCTACTTCACCAGCAGGACTCACCGGTTACTATAGTGATATGCCCATGTCTGGTGTTCGGCTTTCGGGGCCAAGATGACAGAAGCTTATATTATCAATGAAAATGTGTGCATGGGGTTTTAGGATTTCAAGCAGGGTGTAATGTCAGCTTATGTATCATTGTCAGTTAAAAGTTTTGATGCCTCATGAATTGCATATGCCATTTTCAATATGATTCAGTTTCCACTTCACAGTCTGTGAGCTGCATTTCTTTGCATCTGTAAGCTTGATAGTTCAAATCTGGATCCAAATTCAGCTGAGAAGCCGAACCTGCCACCAATAAAATTGTCAAGAATGGTGCCTATGTCAACAGCTAAATCAAGCTCTACCAGTCACTCAGATGTCTGTTTTCACTAGGACACCACTTTGCGTCATATACATGGTGCTTGTAAATTGTAATTGACATTCCCAAAAGAGAGTAGCTTTCAGATGTGACTAGCTAATACTTGGAACATTATTACGGATTGAGCTCCTCTGCAGTAACTTTATATAAAGTTCATAAAATCTTAATTATTCATCTAATCTTATGGTCATATAGTTGCCACATCTAATATCACATTTAGATGTTTTCTCTCAAACGGACGTTAACGTTAATCGAAATATTAGCACCACCATTGCAACTAAAGCGTCGTCTATCTTCTTCTTCCTCGCCTCCTTTCTCATACTGATCTGCTGCCATAACTCACATCTGCATGACTGCAACCAAGAGCCCAAGGCCCTCTACGCAGATATAATCCCTTCTGGGTTTTGCTCCTTCTCCATTGATCTAGAAAAAACTGTTGCCACCATTATTAATTGTTAGGTCACAAGAGCTAAAATCTGGGTCTTATTGTCTTGCGCACGTCCAACAAAATGAAAAATCATGTTTGGGTTTCCTCATTTCATCTCCTTTTCTCCATTAATTATCCATTTCAATCTTCTGCTGCAAAAAAACTTCATCTCCCAATCTCTAATTTCTCCTAAATTAATCCCCATTCACCTCAGATGACTAAGTTTTTCTCCAATTGATGGTGAGAAGATAGACAGAATGTTTTTCATCTCCAAGAATCCAACAGCCTAATTGATGGTGAACAATCACAAACATAAAAAAAAGCAGTAAGTTCGGTAAAAGAAAGAGGGTTCGATGAGAAATCCCAAAGTTTGTTGTTGTTGTTGCTAGAGTTAACGGGGCAAGTGAACCTACGGTTTTTTTTTTTTTTAATTTTTTTTTAAGGGTTTGAAACTCAGCCAAGCTTACGCCCGGTTCCAGTTATTTTATTGAAAAAAAAGAACAAAAGAGTACATAAAGGGAGAAGGGGACATAAACCAAAACCTCTCCAAAACAAAAAAAAAGAACAACACAAAAACCTGTGATCTACTAAGGACAAAGAACAACAAAGAACAAATTCGTTGATGCTGCTGCCTAATGAATTACAAATCAAAAAACCAATATAAGATTAGAAACTAAAACGATAGTTGAGAAAGCCTGCTAAATCACGTGAATAAGCTGTAATTGCACAAGGTGGACATGAATCCCACCAATGAACTCCCGCATTATCCGCACCAAAATTTGCTAAGCAGTCAGCAACGCTGTTACCCTCCCGATAAATATGAGATACTTTAACAGTCATAGTAGTAAGAATAGTCCGACAGTTAAACCACTCAGTAGTGAAACGCTAAGGAACATCTACTTGAAATGAAGAAAGAAAATGAATCACTAAAGTAGAATCACTTTCAATCCAAAGAGAATGCCAATCTCTCTGCGAAGCCATTTGAATGGCGTGAATGACCGCCTGCAGCTCAGCTTCTAATGCATTAGCAATGCCAAGATTTCCTGAAAAACAACCTAAAACCTGACCCAAATGATCTCGAAAAATGCCACCAAAACCTGCCAGACCAGGAGAGCCATGAGCCGCACCATCAGTGTTAAGCTTGACTTGATAAATAAAGGGAACATGCCACATAACTTCAACAATTTTCGGAGCTTTTGATGGCCTACCCTTAATACCAATGCGATGTAAAATGCAAAGCTCACCTACAGTATTCTTCATTGTGCCCTTACTCAAAAAATTAATCTCATGAAGTTGCATCTTAATAGAATGGAGTAAGGAACCTGGCAATATGATTAACTCTTGAAAGCGAAGAGCATTCCTTGCATGCCAAATAACATAAAAACTAGCTCCAATCATTCCCCACCATAACAAAGTCAATTGAGAGCTATAACCATGACGTACTGGGTAGGTAAAGAAAGAAATAATATCATTGAAGACACCCCGAACTTGAAACAAATCTAAAAGATTCCCCCAGATATTAGTACGTTGCAAAAGAACAATGCAAAAAGAGGTGCTCTGCAGTCTCAACAGTATTATGACAGAGGGAGCAAACTGAAGACAAATAGCAACCACGAAGTTGTCGAATATCATCAGTAAGTAACTTTCCATGCATGTATTTCCACAAAACTACTGAGTTCCTAGCACGAAAACATGAATGCCAAACAAACCGAGCCCAAGGAACTCTAGGAAGATGAGGACGTTTTAAATCATAAGCAAGAGCCACTGTTAGCTTACCATCCTTTGCAGACTTCCAAACCAACCTGTCCACGAAACCATCTTTGAAAGGGAGAGTAATCTTGATGATATCTTCCCAAAAAGGCGCACACAATGACTGTAAGTTAATGGGACAAACCCAGCAACCATTATTAATAAAATTTGACAACTTCAATTGTAGAGTATTAGCTATTGAAACTGGAATATTCAAGCGCTCAATGATTGAAGAACCCAACCAATTATGATGCCAGAAGTCAAGGGTTGTATCAGAGCCTATAATCCATTGTGAACCATCCAAAATATCTTGGAAGAGAGGATGAAAACCAGGCCAGATAGAAGAACGCTTGTAGTAAGTGCATGGCTGTCCAAACTTATTTAAAAAACGACGTCGAAAGAATGTAGAAGCCATGGAAGAAGAAGTAAGAATATCCCAAAATTTCTTCAGAAGAAACGCTCTATTAAGAACTGGAAAATTTTTGAGACCAAGCCCCCCTTCACTGATTGGGGAACAACATTTCGCCCATGCAACAGTAGAATATCCACAAGAAAGCACATTTCCTGTCCAGACAAAATTCTTTACCCACCTTCGTAAATCAGATAACACTGTTTGAGGCCAAGAATAGACAAAAAAACTATGAGAGAGCATACTAGTAATCACTGAGTTAACCAGAACCACTCGACCAGCCATCATAAAGGGAGCTTCCACGCCATTGTGAGAATTGACTTTTGACCCTATCAGCAAGCCCCTGAAAATAACGCCTCTTCGGTCGACCAATGAAAATCGGAACACCCAAATAAGTGAATGGAAGTTTGCCAACTGGAATGTCTAACCATCTAGTAATTAAAGAGCGTCGAGCGATTGCTGAATTCCCCAAAAAAACCTGAGACTTTTCCTTATTTACCAACTACCCTGAATTTAAGCCATAGTCCTCAATAAAACTAAGCAAATTTAAGAGGCCTTCCTTCTTACCCTTGCAAAATATCATTATGTCATCAGCATATAAAACATGACTAGGAGCTTTCATACCTCTAGAAGATGAAATGGTCTGAAGTTTACCAGATGAGACAAGATTGGCAATGCCTCTACTAAGCACTTCCTCTGCTAGATAGAATAAAAGAGGAGACAATGGGTCTCCCTGGCGAACTCCTCGACTACAATTAAAGAATCCCACCGGAGAGCCATTAAATAGAATAGAGAGCTTTGCTGAAGCAAGGATAGTGCCCACCCACTGAACAAATGTAGCATGAAAACCAAATGCATTAAGAGTCCGCTCTAAGAAGCTCCAGTTTAGGGTATCAAAAGCTTTGGCCACATCTAGTTTAATAGCAATATTTCCATCAACACAAGAATTCTCCATTAGATTCACACACTCAGAAGTAAGAAGAATGCAGTCAGAAATTTGACGACCTTTAAGAAAGGCAAATTGATTCGGCAAAATGATACGTGAAGCAATAGGAGAAAGCCGATCAGCAAGTATCCTTGTGATGATTTTAAAAATAAAATTGGCCATTGTTTATACCAAGAGAACAAAATTATGCAATAATGATGTGTCAATATTCAGAGCCTTTAGATTAGACAAAAAACCGAGATTTAATGAACTTCATCTAAATTTACAGACTCCTCACTTTAGAGGAGCCGGATCCCATTATTACATGCTTTGCCCCAAACAATTATATATATACTATAGTCACGTTAGTATGACCATAACACTTGAAAAATGAACGGTGCTAAAGGAACCAGTGTTCTATTTCCAGTCCACATGACGGTCAGTCAATAAGCATATTGCAAATGACAGAAATTGGGTTGATCTATTCAAATCAAAACTTTAGTCCTAGGGGAGAGTTTTTGAGGTAGCAAAATTCCTTGTATAATGAGTTTCGATGTAACTAAAAAGTAATTTTGAGATGACCTTAAAACGAAATTCGGTAGAATAGACACTTATGAATGAAAATGAATCACTTAATTATTTTTAATTTTTTAGCAGCTTCTCACAAAGCTACCAAAGTTACCAAACCTACCATTTTGGTACCTATCGAAAGTTATCAAGCAAATTGTCGGGCATCATTGTGATAATATAAAGAATTTTGAGCATCAACTGGATCACTAAGAGGCAAAATCCAGTATTAACTAATGTTATCATGAAGAACCATCTCTTGCTTATCGTTACTACTAGCCTTTCTCCATCTTAGGGCAACTGACCTTAATAGTATGTCATATTCCAATACCAATGCAATCGGACTATGCATTTCTGATGGAGCTTATTGCAGTGTGCTGGACTAATAAACTCATAGTTGACAAGTAGACCACGTAATACACGCAATTACACAATTGAATACGTCTTAGTTTGTAAGTAGATGACACGAAAAGAATATCGTTTGTTTACATTCATAATAAAATCATAGTTGACAAGTAGATGTGCCTAGTACACTTAATTACACAATAGAATACGTCTTAGTTCACAAGTGGAAGACGTGTTACCAATATCTTTGTATACATTCATAGTGAAAACTCAAATACCTAAATATACAGAGAGTACTTGAACCATGTGTATTATGAAGGCCCAGATATAATAATCCAATCTTGACAAGGTCGATCCTTGGAACTTATACCAAGGTACCTACTACAGTAGTAGACTGCTCCGGGATTACCAACTTAGCTGTTTTTTTTTTTTTTTTTTTTTTTTTNT
>NC_020496.1:12322364-12323304 GCF_000184155.1 Fragaria vesca subsp. vesca
TCTAAGTCTTCCACTAGGGGGACACGTCCATTTTGACTTATTTTTCTTCCTCGTGCCCACACTACGTAGATGACAATGCTTGTACTCCAGCAAAAGAGAAGAGGACCAATCCATCATGTTGGCAATATTATAGAACTGTCCTCTCCATACCATATTATTTCTCTCAACCCAGATCACCCATAAAGCCATCAAGAAACCCTCTAGCTTTTCACCACTCAACATCTCCACCATATCCCAGAACCAGACCTCAACACTTATAGAAGGATGAGTACGCAGATCTATTTGTACCATACCTTGTTGCCAAAAAGGTTGGAGAGCCTCACAATTCTTGAACAGGTGCAAACTATCTTCCACATTCGTCAAGCAAAACACACAGTTGACGTCTGGGAGTTGAACCTGTTTTTTCACCAAGGCAGCCCGAGAGGGTAATGTTCCCTTTACCAAACGCCAAGCATGCATACGCACCTTAGGAGGTACTTGAGTACGCCACAGCTTGCACCATAGTCTCGACCATTGCACATCTGAGTCAGAACCCGAAGCTTTCCGATTCAAACCATCCAACAAACGTCCCACAAAATACACACTCTTCACATTATAACAGCCTTTATTGTCGAAATGCCATACCAAACGATCCTCACCCCCATTTAGGCTCAGTGGAATTTTTAAAATGATCTCACTCTCCATTGGAGTAAAAAGCTCCTCTAGTAACCATTCATTCCATCCACCAGTGCCTTCCTCAATTAACTCACAAACCCTCATTCCTTCAGAGCCATGCATTGGCAGAGAGAAGGGTTTAAATGTGTAAGGGAGTGGTAACCAGGGGTCATCCCATAAATGAATATTCTCCCCATTCCCTACTTGGAATCGCAACCCCTGCTGCAGCAATTCTTTCCTCTCATTAAGCTCCTCCAAGAATAGGAGATTCCTTTACCCACCTCAG
>NC_020496.1:12323324-12326563 GCF_000184155.1 Fragaria vesca subsp. vesca
GTCTCTCCAACCTTGAGTACGTTTCCTTACCCTATCGATCAAGTACCGGAAAGCTTCGTCTTTAGAGTAGCTGAGCTCGGTAGGGAGACCGAGATACTTTTCATGCTTCTCTACTCTTTGCACCCCTAACACGGCTGCCAAATCATGTTGTTTCCACAAAGGCACGTTTCTACTAAATGAAACGCTGCTCTTCTCATAGTTGACCTGTTGACCCGACATCGTCTCATATGTCACAAAAATATCTTTCATGCACAGCATATCTCTCTCTTCCGCCCTTGAAAAAATGAAAGAGTCATCGGCAAAGAAAAGATGACTAATTGATGGAGCATCCGTGCATACTTTGACCCCTTGTATCTCACCATTTGTCTCAGCTTGCTTAATCATTCTAGAGAGAACTTCCGCACACAGGAGAAACAAATAAGGAGAGATTGCATCACCCTGCCATAATCCTCTGGTTGGAATCAGCTTACCATATGGTTCTCCATTGACAAGAAATGAATAAGAAACTGTTGTTATACAATGCATTATCCACCTCACAAACGTGTCACCAAAACCCAGCTTGCCAAGAACCTTCTCCAAGAAACACCACTCTACTCTATCATAAGCTTTACTCATGTCTAACTTCAAAGCACAAAGACCCACCTTACCACTCCGACGACGTTTAAGGCAATGAGAAACTTCAAAACCAAGAAGAGAGTTATCCGAGATGAGACGGCCCGGTACAAAAGCACTTTGCTGTTGTGAAATGATATCGTCCAATAAAAGCTTGATCCTATTAGCTAAAACCTTAGAGCCAAGCTTGTAGATAACATTACACAACGAGATAGGTCTGAGTTGAGTGACATACTCCGGAGACTTAACCTTCGGAATTAGTGTAACCCACGTACAATTGATTTCTCGGAGAAGTTCCTTGGAGTTTAAGAACTCCCTCATTGCTGCAACCACGTCAGTGCCCACAACATTCCAAAATTGTTGATAAAAAACTGGGGAAAAACCATCTGGGCCAGGAGCCTTACTTGGATGCATCTGTTTTAACGCTTTGAATACCTCCTCTTCCGAGATGGTGCCATTCAACCGCCTGTTAGCATCCTCAGAGATAACCTCGGTTACAAAACTCAGGTCTTGCTCTCGCAGTTGAGGGTTTGACGACGTGAACAACTTCTTGTAATATCTCAGAATAATCTCCTCCATTTCGCACTCATCATTACACCACACCCCATCTTCATTAAATAAGCCTTTTAGGGTATTTTTCTTTTTCCTGTTCGAAGCCCTCTGATGAAAAAATTTTGTGTTGAGATCACCCTCTGCTAGCCACAGCACCCTTGAACGTTGTTGCCAGAAAGTCTGCTCTTTATGGAGAAGTTCTTGTAGCTCTTTTTCTAAACTCATCCGCTGCATTGAACAAGGAGAAGAGAAAGTTGTATCATAGGACTCTGCAAGCTTTTCTCTAACTGCCTTTATCATCTCTTGGATAGGAATATTGTTTGTTTACATTCATAAAGAAAACTCAATACCAAAATATAAGAGAAAAGCTAAGACTTATCAATGCAGAGAGTACTTCCACCATGTATTATGAAGTATCAGATATAATCAGGGACGAATCTAGAGATGGGTTAGGGTTTGCTGCAGCCTACCTCACTTTTTTGATGAGAAAAAATTAGGTGTATATCATGGATATAACTATATGTATATATAGCAATAATAGCACACCTCTCATAAGAAAAACAACATGTTGTTTAAAGAATAACAACGACAAAACGACTTAAATCTACCTCGACTACCTCCCAAGACAAAACATAAAAAGTCGCTCTCTGTGCGTGATTGCTGACAATTCTTCTCTGTGCGAAAAACACAACAGCTAAGAATGAACTGTGTATACATATTTGAGTGTTTTAGTACTTGTTATGCACTAATTTGGCTCCAACTTTCTATTGTTATGATATGGAGGGATTGCTCTAATGCAAGTTTTACAGAGACCTAAAAAATTTTTGGGTAGGCTAAAGTTCCAATTTGGATATGATAATCCAATATGGATAAGGTCTATATTTGTGTTCGGACTAGTATGTACGTGTGCATCTGAACTTTCTCTTATTTATATGCCTTTGCTAATGTAAATCATAATCTTAACTGTTAATAGTTGAATTAACCAATGAATCAAGATCACATTTGCAAAACATCAACACAAACAAAAATTGTTTGCTCAGCCGAATGAATCAACTTAAATGTATAATTTAAAAATTATAAGTTAAATCAGTTAAATTATAATCTTATTGGAAAAAAAGCACTTAGGAGACGAAATTATTTCGTCTCCTAAGTGACAGGTTTCGTCTCCTAAATACAGAACGTTCATCGGCTAAGATCCGTCGTCTAAGTGTGGTGAGGTAGACACTTAGGCAACGGAACCTAAAATTCCGTCTCTTAAGTGGTTCTTAGGAGACAGAATACTTTCATCTCCTAGGCACTTAAGCGACATATTTTATTTTATAATAAAAAACATTATCCACTTAGAAGACGGAATTGTTGAATTCCGTCGCTAAAGGCTGAAAAAAAAAAATTTTAAAAAAAACGCCACCGCAAGTTTTTTATTCACACACTTCGACCACCTTACTAGGATCTCAAAGTTAAGAGACGAAGCCATTTCATGGCATAAGAGACTATATTCGTCGCATAGGTACTTATGCGACGAAATTGTGGTCGCATAAGCCACGTCGCATAAGTGGTGTCGCATAAGAATCTATGCGACGAACATAAGTTTTTCGTCGCTACAAATCACATAGTGCGACGAAAATAATTCGTTGCATATAAAAGAGGCGACGACGCCTGTGCCAACTTATACGACGAAATCATCGTCGCATAATTTTTTCCGACGAATTTTATTTCATCGTATTGTTGTTCCGACGAAATTCTTTTCGTCGTCAGCCATTCCGTACCGACGAAATATGGTTCACTTGCCGACGAAAGCTTTCCTAACTTATGCGACGAAAGGTACATATTCGTCTCATCATGTTTTCCACTGAGGCTAGTCTTATTATGTCTGTGTGCTTTCCCTCCCTGTTTCACTACTAAATAGTTTTTTTTATAGAAACAGAAAATATAAAACTGCAAATTTAGCAAACAATAATATTTGAATATTAATAATTTGTTCATACAAAGTCACACCTTGAAAGTAAACTTTACAAAACCATTCATTTATCCTAGCTAGCCTATCCCCTTCTCCAACTATACAAAACCAACTGCAT
>NC_020496.1:12327538-12332834 GCF_000184155.1 Fragaria vesca subsp. vesca
ATAAGATGATGCTGATGTTTATCCTTAACATCATCACCAGCGGTACTACTGGTTCTACTGCTGCACTTCAAATATATATAAATGAGGTTTTCATCCTTGCTAATTATTTAAATAAAGACAAACTCATTATGGTTCATCATCATTAGAAATGTGGAAGATGCTCAATAATCTCTCCAGATGATCACTTTCTGGGTTCAAATTCAAAAAAACTCTAACCTTATTTTATATAAGCCATAGATAGATATATCGATCTGCAGCACATTGAAAGAAGCAAAAAGGAGGAGGAAAAATTATCAAATTGATATTAACGTGTCACTTACTTGAATTAAGCTAATAAAATCTTCCACTATTTTCCAACTTATATATATGAATGTGTAGGGCAAAAATAATAAAAGAAGGAATTATTCTATACTACTAGGCTTTTTTAGGAGAGATGTCTGTTTCAGTTCACAGGATTCGTTTTAGTATGGAAAACCAATATACGGTAAAAGATGCAAAGAGTCATGCATACCATTGAAGCATTTGAATCAGATATCTTTCATTTCACAGATGTGCTTAAATAAAATATTGTTAGACAGATGCCATTTCATAGGTCACGGGGTTGCAATACATTAATGTTAAAACTACTCAAATTGTTAATTAAGCTAAAACTACACATGACTTCCACACACACACAAAGCTAACAATGACCAAATTTAATTAACTTACAAGATTCTTGGTAGCTTTAGGGTCGTTGATTGTATCATACGACTCTGTGTAAGCTGGGATAACAGGAAATTCCTCACCCTTCTCTTTGTGATGGACCACCCTATAGATGATAGGTAGCCGCCCTGTGTGGTGCTCCGACTCCTTCTTACCACGGTTAGTCGTGTTAGCCGCCGATCGTGTCTACCAAATATTGAACCAATCAGTAAGCAACAAACAAAATTAGAGAAACATGATGCTTTTGCCAATTTATATGAATTATTTACCCAAAAAAAATAAATTATTATTATATAACAGGACTTGATGAATAAAATTGAGAGAAAAAGAAAGTAAAGGAGACTAGCAGCACTCAAACACCAACAGATTTAACCTATACGATGTGTGTTTATAAATATGATCAATGGAAGAAGTTTGAAAAGAGTCCAAGTACACCAGTCCAGCTACTTATACAACCGCATACAATCTGCACAGATGATGTCCATGTATGTACGTTGTGCTCTTTAAGATTATAAACTAGCTAAGAACAACCTCCAAATAAGGGTGCCGGCCTCAAGCCTCAATAAAGGGGACAGCTTCACATTAATCAAAGGAAATATACAGCCCCTAGAATTTTAGAATATTGAAAGTTGAAACATTATGAAACTGAAACCAAGGACTGATTAGTGCTAAAAGACACATGCAGCTAGCCTTCCTTTTCTTCTTCAAATGAATTTTGACAAGCTAGCCTTCCAGTTAAGATCGATACATAGGAGAATCCGATATATGCATTCAAGTAAAAAATTAAAGATACATACAAGATGTGCGCTTAAGTGGCTTAACAACAAGGACCTCTCAGAGACTATGTACATAGGGTTTTTACATATGTATAAGATCTTGCATAATGATCAGTTAGGACCCCAACAGCTCAAGTACATGACAGTGCGAAGGACTCTGTATATATATTCAGCTCAAGTACATGACAGTGCGGAGGACTCTATATATATATTTAGAGTGGTGGAAATTTCTATGATGCATGCAAGAAGTCTTTGGAAAAGAAAGACATGAGTAAAATTTTACTATACCATTCTACTGTCTGGTTCTAAAACCTACAAAATGACCAACAACTGAAAAATGAAGCATAACCATGGATATGTGTTTCAAAGAATTGCATACCAATCAGCAATTACAAGCTGATCAGAAAGACACTAGAGCAGATCTGATACTAGTTCTTTCAAACTCAAATCACCACTGATACAAGGGCTCTTTATCCTCAGTTGGGCATGAAAGCCTCAAAATTAGCAGATAACTATAAATTTGTCATTTGAGTAAAATTATTGTATAACAGGACTTAAACTGTTTCCAACTACTACTCTAACCAAAATTAGCATGCCAATCACAAAATCAACAAAAAAACTACTACTCTAACCAAAATCCAAAATTTACATAGGAACTCTAACCATTCAGCAAAAAAAAAAAATCAATTCTAACCATTATACAACTCTAACCATGAACTGCCATCCGTCATACATTTTACAACTCTTCAACAATCATTAACAAATATCAACTCATCTCACAAATTCACATTCTAGCCAAACATTATGTCAAAGTGGCAGGAAAATAAATTTACCTTAAAATCAGCCAACTCAAAGTGCTAGCAAAGCCAGTCCCACTCATCCCGCCTGTGTATCAAATCTGGCGGGATTGTTCCTCTCCCATACTTCTTATAGTGCCTTGAAAAGTCCCCCTTCCAATCTCTCTATATGGTACCCGCCTTATCTTCAAGCCACGCCCACATCCGTTTATCCCCAAAATCAATTTTAATATACGGCTACAACACAAACATTCACCAACTCACTAAACATATAATCATATAACCAACTTATTTCACTAAACATAATGACATAATGAACCAACTGACTACACATATAACCACATAACCATATAACCAACTTCATTCCTAAACATAACTACTTTCTGAACCAACTGACTACACATATAACCATATAACCAACTTCATTCCTAAACATAATGACATAATGAACCAACTGACTAAATATATAACCATATAACATAATGAAGAATAAAACAACTCATTCACCATAAGAGAAAGTAGGACTCTTACCGTAAGCCCGTCTATCAACTTCTTCTTCTCAAAGTCACCAAGGCATTCCCAGTTTCCCGTCGACAATTTGACTTTGGATCGAATAATTGCACCAATGCTATTGACCAGAAGGCTGCTCACTGATGATGAAGATGGTCCTCTGATGAACTCGTCATACACTGCTTCGATCTTCCCGGTACATTTCACAATTCTTTTCACTTTGTCCAAGTTGCCGAACCCTCGTCGGCGTTTTGGGGGAGGTCCGGTGGACTTCTTAGTACCACGTCGAACGCTACAACCATCAGACAACGCCTCCTCATCTTCTGGTGCGACATCGTCGATCTCGTCCTCATCCAGTGGCGGAGCTGTTTCGGCAATCGATACTGGTGGTGGAGGTGGAATCGTTTCACGAACAACATCTCCCGTCGGCGCCGCCGTATCTTCCGTTGTGCAGGATCCATACTGGGTTGCACAAGCCGCTCTTAATCTCTCACTTGCAAGCTCTTGGGCTTTTTCTTCGTCAATGGTGGCATGCCGGGGATAGGGTGGGAATGAAATTGGGATTAGATGGTAGGGGGGGGGGGGGGCAACAACACAATTGGGTTTGAATGTAGTTGTTGGGATTGAAAGAGAAATTCTCAAAGTAATGAGGAGAAGTCGGGATTAATTAGGGTTCGAATGGGGGAGATGAATCACTGATTCGAAGTCGGTAGGGTTTACGGTTTCGAAATTGGGGAGGCGCTGGCGAATTTCGGGGATGGTGGAGGAGTTGCGAAACGGGGAGTAGCAGGAACCGATCAATTTGGGTATATATACTAATAGATGTTGCTACGAAACCCGGCCCTTCGTGGCCCGACACAACTTTCGAACTCGGCCCAAATATTTGGCGCAAAATGGTGCCGCGCTAATTTTTGGACCTTTGCTAAGAGATTAACGTTTTCGTCGCTTAGGATATGGAATTTACCGACGAAACTTATTTTTTCGTCTCAAATTTAGTCGCAATATTTGAAATTGATGTATATTTTCATTAAATACATTTCTTTAAATTTAATTATTTAACAGTACAAATACATATGTTTTACAATACAAATACATATGTTCTTGTGCACACCGAAATATGTTTCAACAATATAATTAAGTACTACTCAATCGCTATCCTCGTAATCCGGATCTTCTAGATCATCCTCAGGAATTTCATCTTCATCTTCATCTTCATCGTTAATGAAGTCGTGACTAGGTGGGATGTACGGCAGTGAACCGAAATCGAACTCTAAACCTGAAATTGGAATGTACTCGCCTTGTAGGAAGTGGATGTCGTTGTTGATGCGAATAGTGCTTGTGTCGGGGATGTCAGAATTTAAAGGCTCTTGATATGGTTTAAGAGCCATATTCTCAATATTTTGTTCTACTTGGCCCCCTTGAAGTGTGGTTGCGTTAAAGATACTTCTATGCTCCATCACGTTAACTACTTTCCAACCCCCACCAGCTTTCGGATCATTAAGATAAAACACTTGTTTTGCTTGAATGGCAAGTACAAACGGGGCATGCTCATACCAGCTTGTGGATGTATTCACTGATAATAGCCCGTGATCCATCTTCATACTCCTCGAAAAATTTGGGTCAGTATTGAACCATCTACACTTGAACAACACAACTGGCATACCTGCTGGATTCGATGACGGCAACAACAATTCCGTAGTATGCAACATTATCCTTACCACTACCATGATGCCACTGTTCTGTGTCTTCCGGCGTTGATCTCGACGTTCTCTGAGAAACTTAACACCGTTGACTACACAAGCCGCATAAACATTATGTCCTTGTGGCATACACGCCAAATGATGCAACTGCGGAGAGTAATCCTTGTTTTGACGTTCTTGCATCCTCGTCACCTACAAACAAATAAAAATATATAAGTTATAAATTATGATCGAAAATGGCATAATTTTTCCAAATTTTGAAATGGGGAGATTAAACGTACCCATTTTAGGAAATATACAGGAAACGTTTTCTTATGCCTCTCTTCATGCCTGTTCTGATACTTAAGTTGAATAAGTCCCAAATGAGCATCTATATATTCCTTGACTTTGTCACAGTGTTGCAGTACCCACCAATGAGCCTCACATAACTCATCTTCTCTTAAAATTTCTGAATTAGGTAAGTTACCAAACATTCTTATATCTTCAGAGACAATTGAGAGGTTGAATGTAGGTGTTCTTGCCGGGTCGAGGCCCTTTGTGCCGTCTGTATTATGGAGATATGACTTGCAATACGTTACACACTCATGTGCAATGTATGCGTTAGCTATTGATCCTTCCGACTTTGCTCTGTTTTTAACAAAACCTTTATACCCACCAAGTTGTCTAAAAATAAAATAGTTAGTACAAATGAAAATACAGGAAAAATATGTAAATAATAATAATGTATGATTAGGGATTTAGGGTTATAATCATACCTTTCTATGGGAAACATCCAAGTAAAGTGTACTGGACCAGTAAGAAGCACTTGTTC
>NC_020496.1:12332934-12350928 GCF_000184155.1 Fragaria vesca subsp. vesca
CCAAATTAAACTTATTTACTCAATGATCGAGACGGTAAAATTCTTATTATAATCACGCTAGTAAATAAGGTAAAATATAAGGGTCGGGATGTGACATTAATGGTCCATTCATTTAGAATAACAACTTTAGCTCTGCGGATGCTGCAAATAACCCTAAATACATTGTCAAATTCATTTACAGCAGACTCCAGAAAAACCACAGCTTTTTCCAAACTCATTAAATTCCCCAGATTTTGGATATTCATCAAATTGCCTTCCCATTTCAAATTCTTAAGATTTGGAGCAGATATGTTCAACCATTTTCTGCTAGGTGGAGTCGACGATTTTCTCCATGTTATATGTATATCTTCGATTTTCTCACCAAAGATGTTGAGATGGAACATGTCCTTACTCCAAACCTTGAATGATTTCAACGATGAACTTTCAATGGTGATCTTTGGCAACCCTCTAACATGATCAAGCTGCAACTCCTTAATTGATTTGCAGGAACAGGATATCCATTTGAAAAAGCTCTCATCTACAATTTTAATTTCCGTCAGCTTCAAGTAATGCAGATTACATAAAAGAGACAAGGAAGGAGCTTGAAGAGTCACCCCTTGCAAGCGCACTGATAGAGACCCCAAAGATTGAGAAACCAAGACGTCTGATGGCATCACAAACATCTGTGGAGGTCCATAGAAGAAAAATTAATGTCAAGAACTTCAACATTACACCTTACTGCATTTTGAATCCAGTCAATTACTTGAATATGCTTATGAGAAGACTTTCGATCCAAACTCCAGCGGATACGAAAATGTTGTATCCTGTTATCCCCACGATTAAAAAAGTATCTGTCCATATGATTCAATAACTCTACTTCCTCCTGACCCATTCTAGCAGAAAGCTCAGTTAGACTCTCTGTTGCATCGCGATCTCTTCTAGCAGAAAGATCATATTGATTGAGTTCCAATGAGGGAATTGATAGATAAAGTCGTCTGCATCTCTTAGAAACTGTGCTCACTCGAACAAGATCTATAAACTCGACAAATGCAAGAATATGATGAGCAACTTCATCTGGAACTACTGGAAGGACACTAAATCTGTCTACTCTAGTAGTTGGCCGTGGTCGGAGCTTATACTTCCGCACCATTGGACTAATAATATTCTGTGGTTCTATGACAGCCTATATGACCATTGGAACTGGGATGGAGCAACAAGCTTTGTCATTCTCCTGCAACATAAAAAAAAGAGCAAGAGATTTTACAATATTTATACACAACCCAAAAAGAGAGTCCAGAAGTCCCCTGATTAAATCCTATTAATCCAAACAACGATGATACACTGTTAAAACTAAAATATCACTACTGAAAAGAGGAAAAAAAAAAAACAGTTCAACTCATAACTAACAACTATTAGAAAAAGAAAGAGTCTAACTAAAGCAAATTCCATCTTTTAAGTACCTGTGCGACTACATTTGTATACACGCTTGACCAATAGAAAACAAAAAAAACAAAAAATAGAGAAAAAAAAAGAAGAAAAAAAGCCCTAACAATAAACCTATAGATGAGTAGCTGGTTTGAATAACACACTGCAGTATCCGATCCAAAAACTAAACCGAGTGAACAGGTAAACACTTCCAATTCACTAGATTAGATAAGAAACTAGACTAAACATGATCATTTAAGGATGATAAACACAACGTATTTCGAAAAAAAAAAAAAAAGACAGAGAAATTGGACAACAATAATGCTAATAGTTGGACCTAAAGGTTCAAGTAAATGGATTGGAAACTTTAATTTAAATTGTTTATCTCAGCTCTCAGAAATCAATTTTATGGCTGCCAAACGGAGAAACACGCAACATAGACCAATGGTCATCAAAGACTAAACCCTAAATTACTTGATACCAAATAACTGGGTTATATGAAATTGTTGATGGATTTATGTTCATGGGTTATATGATTAGACTAAACCCTAAAGTAAACACTTATCCTTGCTAATCCTATACTTTTTTATCCAAGGCTTCGACTTTACCCAACCATAAAACAGAAAATTAGGCAAAAACAGAGAAAGGGTAGTAAATTCCAAACCTGCTGAGCGAGACTTGGAAGCTGTGGATGAGTGGATAGTGAAACTCAAAGTGGTGATACTTTCCAGCTTTTTTCGGCGGAACTGAAAAAGCAAGAATGGAAGTGAGATAGTGATGCGAGGGAGGAGAGTTGTTTTACTTGTTTATGCTCCCACAAAAACAAGGTCAGACTAATAGCCCACTAGAACAGAGCCCAAATGCTGTGTGCCAGTGAAATGTAGATGAGTGGATGTCACGAAAATAAAAATAATAAAAACTAAAGTGATTCCAAAGATGAGAATAAAAGCAAGGAAAATCATTACTTTTTTGTGTTTGGAAACCTAAGAAAAATAGTGGGAAATGAAATTGGTTCCCAATTGAAAGAAAAATATATGGGAAAGTTGTTCCCTCCACTCAACCCAATGAATCACTTTCTCTCCCAATTTCTTGCAATTATTACACCATTTTTTTTTATTAAATTGACCCCACTAAGTTAGTGTTTACTATTTTTAACCACATGTTTTTTTTGAAAATTATAGGATTTTGTTTCCTTTTCTTGTGAGTACCAAACACTTGAAAGGAAAATAAATAGGAATTATAGTTTCCCATGGTAATGGAAAATGCAAAGAATTTGGTTCCTCTCCCTTCCTTTCCATGAAACAAACATGGCCTTAATGCATTTGCAAAATCCTCTCATCCATTATAAACGTAAAAATGCAAAATAAAGTAACAATAGTTTGAAAGTTCACAGGACAACTCATAGATCTCAAAGATGTACGAAAACAGTCTTGAGATCTCATCAAGTAGATCGATGCTAAACACTCATATGAAACTCGAATACTCGATCAAGCACTTAAACATTACATGTACGTTCCAGCAATATCGATCTATGTGTGATACAGTGGATCAAAAATTCAACTTTGATTCAAACCATCAAAGTTTGAATTTTGATGGTAATTAAACACAATTATATGTTGACACTTTTGAAATTATTACCAATTTTTAATCGACTTTGTTAAAAACAATGGAAATTTTTAGGTGTGACACCCCCAAACTTAGTTGCTAATCTATTTGACCTCCCGATTTCTCAAATCCTGGCTCCGCCACTGAAAGGAAGAGGAGCTACCATTTGGTATAGTGATATGAACAGTTAATATTGATTTTCCTTATCTAGTATTGCAATCCAATATACAAGCGCAACAGAATGCATGGTCAATTGCAGAATTACTTTTGAACATGCATTTCTCACTATGCCTCCCCCAAATGTTTAAAAAGAGAAGCTGCATAATGATTTAATGGGTGCTACGCCTCCCTCAATAAGTTCCACTATTGTATTATTTTCTGCAACTCTGGCAGTGACGCAGATCTTTCTATATAACAAATCGAAACCCAGTCTTAGCTAGCATTTTTTTTTTTTACAGACTCTGCGTTATTCTCCAAAACTTATATCAAAACTGAGCTGAACAGATCACTAGCTACAGCATAAATTAGAATATTAGAAATATAGAACCTAAGAAATATACCAATGAACAGATCACTAGTTAATTGGTACAAAACTGTCATATCTGAATCATCTTGATTAGCAGGCATTACATTATCACCTCAGTCGAAGACTTGAGCAAAAGGATCGGAGCTAATCCAATATGAAAAAGAAACGGTTATTCCCGAAAAACTAACACAACTTATGAACAATCTTCAGAAATTCAAACATCTCTAGATCAAAACATTAAACCGTTGCATCCACGAATTGATATAGAATCGTATCATCAAAATGACTTATCCATGAAGATATTGATGAAAGGTTACTGTGCCATTGGAGATCATCTCGTCTCGTAGCTTCATTACATCATCAAATTGATTGGGAAAAATAAATATGTCCGCCCTCTCCAAATTCTGAGCATGTTTGATGATATATCTTGCAAATTCAAAAACATTAGATCCATGGGTCAGAGAAATGGCTATTTTCTTGAGGTGATCGATGACAGCAAGGTTTTGCAGTTTCCAGAATTCCATATCAAATCCGCAAGACTGAAACACAAATAACAAATTAACCATGCCAAAGTGAAAGAATATCCCAAATATATAAGTTGGTAACTTTGCAAATGCTATTGCATTATATTTTCATCTAACTGATTTGCAAGATGTGTGCCTGAGAGCTAATGATATGTACCGGCAACGCACAATCACTTACATTTGCTAGACCCTTCCTAGCCTTCCATGCATTTGGGCGAGAATTTAATTGCAAAGACCTCAAACTAGGCGTTTTTTGAAGAAGAGAGATCAGTCCAGGGACTAGATCATCTGTTAAGGAACATGTCACTTTTAAGAAACAAACATCATTTAATGAGGCAAACTTGAAACCAACTTTGCTGGACAGTGCCTGCAAAGTTAAAGAACAAAAAATATATAAAAAAAAATAACTACAGTATACAATTTACACAAAATCCTAATTCAGTTGACATTCTTAATCTGTAAAGTCTAGGATGTCTTACCTTCATTAAGTTCAAGAGTTTTAACCCAGCGCATGCTACAAAGAAGATCAGCCAAGGTAGCAAACTCGGTTACTTGACTTACTTCACTATAGCAAGATATCTGACCCAGATTTAGGCACCTCATTTCTCCGAGATTTTGGTGACACGAAAAACTCCCATTCCATTGGAACCATTTGATATATGGAGCAGAAATGTCTAATGATGTGTTGCTAGAAGCATAGTCCCAGTCAATACTTATCCTTTCAAGTCTGTTGCCCAAGATGCTAAGATTGCAGCAGACACCCTCAAGACAGAAACTGTTTTCAAAGACGAGCTACTAATTATTATATTCTTTGACCCATGAATATTTCTAAGACTCAAGGTCTCAAGGCGTTTGCAGGAACATGAAATCCACTTCCAGAAGCTCTCGTCTATTACGGAAACCCTTGCCAAGTTCAACGATGTAAGATTAGACAGAGAAGGGAAAGATTACTTCACCAATCACACGCTTCATGCGCACGGATAAAGACCTCAAAGACGCACAGAGAAAAATAGCAGCTGGCAATGAAAACAATGAATCAGCTGGTGGTGGAGATATATTAACACAAAGCTCATCAACGTTGCACCTCACAGCACTGTTAATCAACGCGCTCAATTGCAATCTCTCATAGCTAGATTTCACAACATTACTGTCAGTGCCATCTCTTAAATGAAAATATATCAACCGAAATCTATGTATCTTATTATCCCCGCGCTGAATCATGAAACTGTTGAAAGAATCCAAAATCGTGTAAGCTACATGATCGCCGCTAGACACACGAAAATTGATGAAGGGAATTGAGAGTTGAAGGTTTTTGCATCTTTTGGACACACAACCGACACAAGTGAGGTCTTTGAAGGAGAGAAGAGAGAGAATTCGATGAGCAATTTCATCAGGAAGATCACTAAATCTATCGCCATTGATACTCTCTTCACTACAATTTCTTTTAGCATCTTCACAGATTTCTAAGGCCATTCAAACAAAATGAACTAACCTTCCGTCCGCCCCTGGGTGAATATGTCAACCACCTTATTGAGGAATCGATACACCATGATGAAATCCTCCTCGATCAAGATAGAAATAATCAGAGGCTAGCTGATGTGGCCGTTGTGCTCGATGTTCTTGATCCTTGAGGGCCAGAGATACGGAGATCGAAGAGAGAAGGGGAAACCTAACTAAGGGCTTATACCACCGTGCGTGAGACTTCTAGGGTTTTCTGGGCAGGTGTTCTGGGCTTCAAATCTTCTGTCACCTAATTTCCAATCACTCTCCCTGTTACCCACATATAAACTGACACGTGTACTTCCACATCACCACACTTAACAGCCACTTAACAGGGTCTATTCCTTAAAACCTTTACTACTTTTAATTATAATTTGATTGTTTTTCTATTGAAAAAACAACTAATGTCGACGCCTTTGAGGACGAACTCGGATCAAACTTATCATGTTCTTTCCTCTCAGGATATCTCTGTTCAACAAATGCAAATTTCCAAGTCCCATTCAAATCATCGACATGGAGCTCTATTACATCCTCTATCAAAATTTCTCTGACCATGAAACCCAAACGATCAAATCAATTACGATCTTCTTGTTCATCTGATAGTTATTACGAAGTAGGATTTGATTTGGCTTCGTTCATCTATGTGCGTAGAATTTGATCTGGGTTCAAATTTGATTTGATCTGGGGAATTCGGATTTGGAGCAGCCAAAGCCTTTGAAGGCTTATTGATGAAATGATGAGGATGGCGTCATCACACACGAAAACAAAAGGTTGAATTAATCTTGCATATCCCCTTCACTTTCTTGGTGATCTTGACAATGATGAAATGGGGGAGACTTGGTTAATTATCTAAACATGGTGCTTCACCCAATTAGGCCTCATCATTTGGATCTTCGGCCCTAGCCCGCCCTAAAACCCGCCCTACCCTATAGGACCGAAACCCTACCCAGCCCTCCGTTAGTGCGGGCCAGCCCTAGCCCTTTTCAATTAGGGTAGGGTAATGGTTAAACAAATGAAACACGGCCCTACCTTACGGCTCTACCCTATTGAGCCCTTTAGGGCCAAGCCCGGCCCTAAAAGCCCGTCCTTTAGGCCCTAATAATTACTTATTTTCTATTATTTTTAATACGTTTCTTATTTTTTATACAATACAACTAATCTTGTAAGTTTTATTTCTTTAATTTGCATTTTTCTTTGTTAAATAACGATTGATTTTTGATGATTTAGAGAGATAGTTAATGAAATATATGAATATAACTACTTAGATTAATAATTCTAGATGTTTTAAGTTAAATATAATGTATATGTATGTTAAATATGACTAAAAATAGGGTCTTGTATCATATATATCCCTTGAGGTAATATTTGAGAAAAAAAAATTAAAACTCATGAATTTATTTCGTTAAACAAAATAAAGTCATATTTAGCCATTTCGGCCCTATTTAGCCCTGTTCAAAGAGCCGGCCATACCCGACCATATTAGCCCTAGCGAAATGGGTTTTAAGGGCGGGTAAGGGTTTGCATATTTGAGCCCCGGCCCGACAATACCTGCCTGACACTACCCGGCCCTAAATTTTATTGACCAAGTCAAAGCCCCACCCGACCCTACCCTAAGCCCTAAAATTTAGGATAGGGCCGGTCCTAGCCCGGCCCATGATGAGGCCTACACCCAGTATACACTATCCAGATCTAGGCTTCAATATTAGTTTTCGTTTTATTTATTATTAAAAATAAATTCATTCTGAAAACTTTAACACCGTGAAGTTGCTGTTAGTTAGGGTGACGTGGCAAAATAGATGGCTGTAAATTAATGGGTTACAGTGAGAGAGATAGGAAAAAAGTGACAGAAGATTTGAAGCCGGTGTTCTGATAAGTATCCTTCTCCACAAACCCAAAATTAAAGGTGCTGAAATTTACAAACCCTAAAGGGTGCTTCTAAATGTACCCAGCAAATGACTAAGTAGACCCAGCAAATTTATTTATTTAAAACATTTCAAAATAGGTCACTTGGTTTCTTAAGTTACCCTTGTCATGTACCCAGTAAATAAACACAGATGAGCAAAGGAACACGGAAGAAAATTCCCAACGCAGATATGGGTGAGACTGTGAGATAGATGAAGGACAAAAATCTAATTGTTAGCATTTGGTAGCAGGTTTGGGGTTTTGGGTGTGTTGGATTTGGACTCCAACGGTTTCTTTAGACTAAAGAAGTTGTGGTTTCGAGAATGGAAGTCATTTCCAGAGAAGGATTTTGAAGCTGGGAGAATTTTTACAGTAGAATAAAATGATGAGGTGTTTAGCCGAAGGCAGAGCAATTGCCCGCCATTAAAGACAATTGCAAGAATCCAATCAGAAACTCTGCAATCCAATTGCATGAATCCCTCCCTTCTCTATAAATTGACATATATATTATATCCTCCAATCTCAATCAACATGAGCACTCTCTTTCCCACAAAATCAATTGAGTATTTTGTTTTCGGCGAAAAAAATCAATTGAGTTTAAATCAGCGTATACCCAAGAGTCATGATCAGTAAAACAATTGGAATGCACCAAGCAATTTCAAGCGAGAGTATGGTTTTGATGGGTGTTTGCTGGGTTTAACAAAGATAGGGTTATTATTGGAACATTGCTAGGTTTAGGTAAAAAATTTATTATTTTGCTGAGTGTAAAGAGTTTGCTGGGTCTATTTAGTCATTTGTTGAGTACATTTAGCAACATCCAACCCTAAATTGAAATTTAAGGGCGTCTATTGTCACCTTATAAACTGTTGATGATTTATTGAAAGACTAAGATACCATGATATAAAATTACAACAAAGGACAATAAGTTATTACAAATTACAAATTTTTTGTTTTGGATGAACACGTACTTCATAAATCCTAACCTAGAATTTATCATATTCGATCGTTCTATAGAGTCTGAAGACACTAACATTCAACCTGAAAATGAGGTTAATTGTTTGTATTTCTTTTTTTTTTCTTCTCTTTTTTCCTTTGTTGATCATTTGTTTGTCTCTTTACTCATTATTTCCCATGTCAATTTTGTATGTAAATTTATATGTCTAGTCGCTCACTATTATTCGATTTGCTTCTTTTCCATCGGTGTCGGAGCTTTTTCCAAGTAGAGATACATTCACAAACATTGTGCATCTTGATATCAACTAATATCAATGAGTTGTTAAATTTGAGAGTTTTTTTTTTCTTTAATTAGGATTAATGTGATTTTTGTTGTTCAGCCGGTGATTTTACTTATTTGGAACTTATACTTTCAGAACATATGATAATAGTTTTCTTCAATTTCTTTTTCTTTTTGGAGTTTAATGGCTATCAGATGAGCCTGATATTACCAAGCTTCTAAAAGGCCCCGCCTAGGACCGCTTAGTCCCCGCCTAGGCTCTAGGCTGCAACAAGCCGCCTCGATTTTCTTCCAGGCCTTTGTGCCAGGCTGTGGGCGATTAGGCGGCCGCCTAGCTCGCCTAAATGCCGCCTAGCCCGCCTAGGCTGCTAAGCTCTACGGCTATTTTTGTTTTCTTTTTGTGGTGGGATTGTTATATTGTGGGGAGTATGAGAGTATAAGAGTTAATTGTGTGTTTAAAATTAGAAGTGTATATGTTTATTGCTGTTGTTGCTCACTTTTACAGGAAGTTATGCTAAATTTTAGTTATAATTTATTTTATAAATGAGTATGACTAGATTATGTTGAATAATTTATCTATATTTGACCGTTTTCAAATTTTAAATTGCATAAAATATATATTTTTAATTAATAAATTTAAAAAATACAAATCGCCTAGTCCCCGCCTAATCCTCGCCTAGGCTGTCCAGGCTTTAGGTTATGGGTTACCGCCCGCCTAGCGCCTAGCGCCTTTTAGAACATTGGATATTACGTGTATTACGAATGGGTGAACAAAGCAAATCTAAAACTGAAAAATATATATATAAGTGGGGTGAAAAGAGAATGAAGGGTGAAAAAAGTATAATTGAGAAATGGTATTTTAGGTATTGTAAATGGGTGAACAAAGTAGACCTATAATTACAAATATATCAGTAAGGTGTGAAAAGAATGTGAGGTGAGAAAAGTAGTTTGTGAGGTGACAATAGACGCAGCCAAATTTAAACACTCTTTCAAATTTTTTATAATATTTTATCTCCACCTTCTTCGATCTTCTTTTCCTGAATTACCCTCATATTTATTTATAGGTCCTTATTTATATTATTTCTTTTTTTTTCTCTCTTTCTTCTCCGAAACTTGGTTCAGTTTTCATTTGTTCTTCTCTTCATCTTAGCTATTTAATTTCATTTGTACATCAATTATGTTGATAAGAATTTTGGGTTCAAAAGAATTAGGATTGACAATGAAGGTTAGGGGCTAAGTTGGTTTTCAATCTTTCATTTATTCATAGGGTAGGGGTTTAGAGATGGAAGAGAAAAAAGAAGAAATTTGTCGCGAGTTTGAAGAAGAAAAAGAGAGCTTGACCCAAAAAAAAAGAAGAAAAAGAGAGGAGGGAGTTTCGAGCCTTTCTGTTGCGGCCGAAGATTTCGAGCACTATGAAGTAGGAGTGAGATGTGTGGGAGAAGCTAAGTGATTGAACCCAGTTGAAAAACTTGATGGCTTGGGAGGGGGTTTTGATGCGTGTCACACCCTGACATTTGGATATGACTAATGTGATGGATTAATTTAAAAATAGAAAAATTTGTGGTATTTTTTTTTTTTTAAACCTTTTCTCTGTTGCCTCCAAAGACATAATCACTCTGTAACCACTATGAAATAAAACTCAAAAACTAAACATCTCATGTAAGGCAAGTATAATTTCTTTTCCAATGATATAAAACTGCAAAGTATCTCAATAAATGTACAAAACTTGAACACAGCTCCACTTCTTGTTTTCATTATTTTCAAAAGTTCAGAGCAACAATAGAATCTAATCTATGATAGAAAGAGCTTTTCAAATAATACAATAAGATGATATCCTTCAAAACAGTCTCATCACATTTGGTACCAAAAACTATAGCAGGTTTTTTCCACATAAATACTCAACTGTTCTAACCTTTCCAAAACCTGCTAACAGTAAAGCAACCTTCTCAAATGGTGGCAACGCATTCCAATCCAAGGTAACAAAGGTATTTGAACAAACAACGAAGCACAAAGAGCACACATCACAGATATACAACAACCTAAACTTCAGACCAAGAGCTCAAGAATATTAATATCATGTCCCCTTATGAACTACCTGAAATCAACATCAAAAATATAGGGAATGAGCTTCACAAGCTCAATAGATACGACAAAACAATCATTATAACAAAGACTCCAACCCGATATGCATCTGAATGTGAAAGACTGAAAATATGCTTTTAGATGCTCATTAGTTTAAGAAAATAACCACAAGATGGAGGTTAAAACTCACTAGCTACTGTTGTACTTTTGGAAGGAAACCAGAAATCCAAATCATTATAGCAAAAGAGGAACTTTACTCAGATAATAACATTGAAGCCAAAGAGATATGTCAAATCTTTAAAAACTTAAATAAGCCTCAGCAATATACATAAAACAAAGAAAAGACTGAGACTAAAGGTCAATAGGCAAAATATTTATGAATCCGATAGAAGTAACATCAATACTATAAAGTCCTTTTCGCTTCAAAGAACTCATTGGGAAATTCTGAATCCTTTCATCCTGGGAAATTTCCAAAAGAAAATCATCCATGAAACTTTCAAGAACATTTGATACTTGAATCCTTTAAATTCTTGAAATTCCGGTTATAGCCCACCGCCCAACTATACCACCGAGCAAACCCCGCACATACGGTCCCTTGATCAGGTTTTAGGTTAAACAACCCAAGGGAGGCACAATCGCCACTCAAACAATTCACCAGGCCTAACCAAATAAAAACCATTCGAAATCTGTTTTCTTCTCAAGAAACATTATCGCTTTTCCAAACTGAACGGGTCAATCAAAGGATTTTCAATAAGAACTTGAAATCCCTTTTCAAAATGTATTAAGATTTGGCCAAGAAAAGAGTGTACTTCAACTCAAACCCCTTTCCTTTCAAGAAACAGAATCTTACAGAATAAATCTTTTTATGAAGATCGGATCAGTAAAAAGTTTGGATTTGAACAATGTACTAATCTGAAAGGACGTACTAATCGAAGAAAGGGACTTTGTATTCCAAGTAAATTCAATTAGGCATATTAGAATAATCAATTTTCAATAACAAGCTAGACATGGGATAAGTATCAATACATGGATTTGAACAAAGCCAGCAGCAAGCAACTTAGGATTTTCTTTTCTAAACTGTTAGAACAATTGTAGATAGCAACAGACAATACCAACGGAAAGGAATAAAACTAACAATGAACCAGCAGTATGGCCTTTTCTTAAAAACATAATGCAAGGCATTGAGGTGTACTGAAAGTAGAAGTATCCTATTGCAAATAATGTCAATAAATTATAAACACCTTGAACAACGATGAAGTGGTACAGATTTGTCTCAAGTACAGCCATATATAAAAAGGATAGAAATGAAATAGTTCAAATGGAAGTTCAAAGTTCAACAGGAAACCAGGAGACATACTAAAAATTTTGGAATTTTACCAATTGCAGGGTAAACTTTGAAAAATCCCCTACTTTTCAATTTACATTGGAATAAGCTGAAACTTTCCAGATCTCTTGTAGGCTAACAAGGAAGCAACATGTAAAAGTTTCAGAAAATTTGGACATTTAAAAGTTAGCTAAACGAATTTCCAAAGTGATTGCAGAACCAAACAGTTTCTGCAGAATTTTCAGAATTTATATCTTTCCTTTATGTAAAAGCTAAGAGTTATAAATACAATGTGTTTTGAACAAATCCTGCTTAAAGAACTTCTTGGAATGTCTATTTTAAAGGAAGACAAAGCTTAACTGAAGAGAGTACTTGAAGTCGGTTCAGAAATTGATCTCAGAATTCGATAAAAACAACCATAATCTATTGATTGCTACAACGAAGAGAATGAAACAAGGTTCCACCAACATATATCCTTATCAAAATCTAAGAATTAGTAGAGAAAAGATATCACAGCATTCACACATAATACACATCAAATTAGAATCTAAGCTATAAGGAAGGTTTTGTTTTGCCTACCTCAAATCATAGCAACCAGCAGCCCAAATCTCCAAGCACACAAGCATCCAATAGACGACAACAATCCAAACTCAGACGCAAATACCCAGCTTGTACCATAGCAATCCAGGTCCCCTAATTGAATTTCACAATGCAAATCATACTCCAATTATGAACTTGAACGGTTCATATTTGACAGATTTGGTTCGTCTGTTAATTTGATCTAGTTTGTTATCTTAACGAACACCAATTTGGTTGAAAATTTGTAGAAATGATCTACTCATATAAACCTAAAAACTGAATGAATGAGATGTCAAAATGTGATCAAAAAATGAGTCTTTTAAACCATAAACCGAAAAGTCCTCAACTAGTCCTCAACTTAAGAGTCCTCACTAGAAGGACTCCCTTTATTGGAAAGCAGCTCAAACATGAAAACTAGTTTGAAAAGAGGAGATCGAACTTACAACAGCAAGTAGAGGGATAGATTCATCTTCTTTAACAATAGAATTCATGGGAAAATCTCTCCTCTTTTTCTTGTAAGCTAGTGAATGGGTTGTCGTTGCTTTAGAGAAAAAAGAAGAATGATCGATAATTGGAAACAAAGCTGAAGGGTCTAGAGAAAAGGAGAGAGAGCACGTGTACGGCTGGGAGAGGGAAACATAGCAAATAAATTTGATGGGTGGAGGGGATTAACCAACGTGTCCCATAATTTTGGAGGGACTGGATGCTTCTAATATTAACTAGGTATTTAACACATACCCTTAATAATAACGAACAACCCACTCTACATCCAAACCCAATTCGACATATATTATAACCCAAAACATGAAACATATTCCATGTAACGAAAATAAAATCCCTAGTAAAATTTAATTTAAGTCTAGGTCATTACAATGCGACAGAGGGTTTGGGAGACGGTGGTGGCAGAGGGGAATGGGAAAGGGCTTTAGAGTATTCGGGTGTAGTGATTTGGAGGAGGAGGAGGTGGGTTTTGGAGGAGAGTCGTACCTGAGAGGAGGTTTGGAGTTGCGGTTGGGTCTGAGGAATTGCTCTCGGAGGACTGTCAGGGGTGGACGTTAGGGAATGGCTTCGGTGACCATTGAAGAGAAAACAAAAGTGAAGAAGAAAAAGAAATAATATAAATAAATATGAGGGCAATTCTGGGAAAGAAGAAAGAGTGGTGATAAAGTATAAAAAATTGAAAGGGTGCGTGAGATCGAATAAATTTATTATTTAATTAAGGTTATTAATTTATCAAATATTTATTTAGAAGAATGAAATTTACACACGCTAAATTATAATCCACACATCCTGACCTATAACATGGAAAGTTTTGACATTTCCATATAGAAAAAGTAGGCCAGGGTGTGTAGATTGTAATTTAAGGTATGCAAATTTCACTCCCCTTTATTTATCTAGGTTTTAGAACATCTTCATATTTTCTTGAAATTCTTAATTTTAGGGAATATAGATCTGTTTTTAAGTCCAACAGCTTCCCCATCATATTCCCCAAAACGGGGATGGAGAAGAAAGAGAAGCACTTATTCCCTAAATTCGCAGCAAAGTCTTCCTTCCCCAAATTATCGAAATTAGCATCGCCATAAATTTCTCATATTCTCCGATGAGAAGAAAAAATATAAAATATATTATTGAGTATTTTATTGTTATAATAAGATATATAATATTTCTTTTTGTTATAATTAAAAATGATGTAGAATATTTAATTGTAGTAATAAATGCCAAAATCTTCAAAATGGGGAAGCTGTTGGAGATAGAGCAAATTTTTTTTAGAGATTTTGACTTTTGTTTCCCTATTTTGGAGAAATTTTGGGGAAGTTGTTGGAGATGCTTTTACTGTATTTACTAACGTGGCAAACGCCTGGAGTAAAAAAAAAAATTTGAATAATTATTTCCCTAACACCTAGAATAAGAACTTTTGTTGTTGTTGTTGAGAAAATAGACAATTTCATTAACTTGTCCACAACTATAATGCGCTTAAATCAATCTGCCTATTCACGACACGACCAAAAAGTCTAGTTGGCAACAAGCAATAACAAAGTGATAGATAATCCTCATTATAAATGTGCTTAGTTAAGCCTATCACATCTAACTTCTAACTATTCATATCTAAATTCCATGTACCGGTAATAGCCGTCGTTTGCGGACCTCAATTGGTGTACAATAAAGTAAAATCGAAATTTAAACAAGAACAATCTTCCATCAGATGTGCAGGTAAGAAACAAGGAAATTAAGCGACCTCCTTACCCTTATCAGTAGGGCTAGCCTCTCCTAGATTAGACCTCGAGTATGTCATGTGAGACGGAGTAGATAGTTTCTGTGCAAACTTCGGCTCAAGTCCACCAAAATGTTTGCATAAAAAGGAAAAAGCCCAAACTCGAGCCCAAAAGCCCAGATCGAACCCCAAACCTTAACAGCCCCAAACCTTTCTTTCTTCCAAGCTAACGATGCCGCTCTTGCCGGCCACCACCTGCGAACCTCCGGCGGCCACGATTTCCAATCACCAGTTCACCACCCGGTCCAATTGGCGCCATCTAGCCCCAACTGGAGAGTCGCCGCCTTGTAGCCCTCATGTCCAAACGACCCCGTCGAACGGAATGAGCAATCCCATAGGTATCCAAATCCAGAGACGACGAAATTAACTTGTTGTGATAGCATCAACGAAGGCCATGGAGATTGTGAGATAGATAGGCTTGGTTGAAAAGTAGAGATATGTGGAAACTTGACGTAAGGCAGAGATCGTAAACGCTAGGGTTTTGGAAGAAAACTAGATGAGCGAAGGCTCCTGGTTTCTCGGAGCAAACCGAGGGGATTTTTTGATATCTCTAGTCCTAGAATAAGAACTTTAATCTTGCGGATACTGCAAAAACCTCAAATACCTTGCTAAAGTCATAGTTTTCCTTGCTAAATTCATAGAGTTATGCTTCAAAATCAATGTCCAGAATTTGGTGATTCAGACACAATGCCAACTCATGTGATCAAATATATACTTCAGATCGATTTGGAGCAGATATATTTAAATATTCAATGATGTGCTTTTTCTATAGTGAACTCGATCCCCACTTTATATTTATGTCAACGTCCAACCTTCTCACCGGTAGCTAGCTAGGGTACCTGAGATATTTAGAAACGAGAGGGTACAATATATCAGATCTGAGAACCAGCCAAAATGATTCCAACGATGAGCTTCTAATGTGTTTGCCGGAACATGATATCCATTTGCAAAACACTTTTTATTTGTAACACTTTCCAGCTTTAAGTAATGAAGATGACAAGAAGCCGAAGAGGCTATTGATGAGAATTGTGTCCCAGTTGACAGATAGAGACCTCAAAGATCCAGAGAGAAGGATGCAAGATGGCTATTCTACTGTAGTACATTACACCTTTTAGCATTAGGGTTCCACGAGATTGCTCGTAAAATCTGACTGTATATATAATCGTTTAGGCATATTCAAACAAACAGACAAGAGTACTGCATCTTTCTATTTCCACGACGGTTCAAGAACCACTCGAAAGCATTCAGGCGATTCAGCAAGTTTGATCGCTGGCCAGACCAGCTCATTTTCTCTGTAACTGAGATCCCATAACAAAACATGTAAGACAATCTATCAACTTTCACCACACACGGCAACGATTTTTATTATTTCTATCTTTCACTTCATATTTTTCTCTTTGACAACGTATGTGTAATCTACTTTAGACGATAGCTGAGATCTAGAACTCAAATCACAAATCATATATATTCACTTTCATATCTATGAATGAATGAATGATGATATTTCGTTAACTAAAACTCCCTAGTTAACGATCAATGCTGGTTCAAGCCGCAAGCTCGCAACTTGTTCACCTATTTTTGTGAAGCTTTGTTTTTTTGTTTTTTCCTCTTTAACAAGGTGTATTTCAAACAGTAGCTCGGCTACTAAAACTTGGAAAGTCGTTTCAATCTAAAGCGAGACATGAGAGTTGCCCTATCGACAACTTCATAGATTTAAGCATAATCTCCTAAAAAAAAAAAAAAAAAAACTAATTTAGATGTCGGAATCAAAACATGTTTTATGCAACATTCATCATAAAAACCTAATATGTAAAGAAATTAAAAATGAAAATAAGACCATAGAATAAAAGACTTCATGCACAATTGTCTTCCCAAATCACCAAACACCCATTTACGCATCTGGTCACCAGTCTATGACCCAGACATGATTCTAAACGGTTCTAAACACCCATTTAGTTCTTATTTGAAACGGTTCTAAACACAAAAACATAGTTCTACAATGTCGAAAACACAGTTGAGTTCAAGCATTAGAAGAATACATTGTACCATTTTCAAACTACAGTCGGTCATTTCTCAATACAGTTAGATACCTACACGCATCAAGCCTGCATAATTTTGCTTCACCCACTTTTTTCTGGAAGATGATAGTTGGAGCAGAAGCCATCTTGCATTTCTTTACCCTCTGTTGAAGATTGGATTGGTGGGGCAAATAATATATCACCATTTTCTGCAAATTTTGAGCATGCTCGAGAATGTAGAAGACGAATTCTACTGTGTTACTCCCATGACAAAGCTCTATTTTTACCTCGTTAAGCTGATAAATGAAAGCGAGGTTCTGAGACTCCCAAAATTTCTTATTAAATCCGCACGCCTGGGAACAACAAGCAGAGTGATTAAAAAAATTTCCAAAAGATGTGTACCAACAAACAAGTTGTAAAACGGAAAGAATTAAAAGGTTATTCCCATAACAGCATTACATGGAGACATGATTATGCCTTAAGCTTTAGACATAACACTTCATACTGATAACAAGTTTTTACTTTTTAGAGATCGAGCCACAGACTTTAGCTTACCTCTGGTTTATCAAGGAAGAAGGAAGGGTGTGTGCTTATGTGCAAAGTATTCAAATTAGACATTCCACTTAGCAGAGAGACCATTTCAGGAACTATGCCATCATTCAAGCACCCGACGTGCAAAGTCAAGAAAGAAACATTATTCAAGGTAGAAGGCATGGATCTTTCGCTGAGCAGTACCTACAATATTATGGAGAAAGGCAAATTCTTACAAAGAATTAGCACACATAAGTACATAACCAATAAAACACTGGTCGTAAATTTAAGCTAAATGTCATATATTTCCAGCATATATTCATGAGATGATCAGTCAAATAATGATGCTTCCTAATTTTCATAACGGTCGATTCAATGCTTATATTTCCGGTAATATTCAAAAAAGGGAAAAAGGCCAATAGAGTTGTGTGTGTGTGTGAGAGAGAGAGAGAGAGAGAGAGAGAGAGAGAGAGAGAGAGAATACAATAAGAAT
>NC_020496.1:12350973-12358382 GCF_000184155.1 Fragaria vesca subsp. vesca
AGAGAGAGAGAGAGAGAGAGAGAGAGAGAATACATAGAATAGCTTTGGATTACGCTAACAGTTCAATGATTTTCAGTTTTTAATTTTAGAACCATATATTCTTCTCGACATCTCACATCTCCCCATCTTGAACTCTTCTGCGCTTTCTCACCAGTTTTGTTTTTGTTTTCTTTAATCACAATAAATTAAGGAATAAAAGTAGTACAAAGATCCCGTTATACAGTTTGCGGCAGAGGAATAATCTAGAACATTGTACATCAACTCTGAACAAAATATGCTGCAGTAATATGACTTCCAGTACAACTAATGTGACCAGTAATTTAAAAGATATGGCATGAAAACACTGTTTTGATGTTTAAGAAATAGAAATTAGCTTTCTTTACTATATACATCATGTAGCCTACGCCATACATTCCTCATAACCTCCATGAAAAAGATTCCATAAAGATAATCTACATAACTCCAAATTGCAAGATATCTTTATTTAATTTTAATAATATAAATCTGAAGAATAGTATATCTTTACCTTCACAGTTTCTTCAAGGAGAGTAAGAGCTTTAGTCCTGGATATACTGCCAAGAATCTCAGATACATTGTCAAATTTGTATTCTTCCTTATGCTCCAGAAGAATCTCAGCTTTTTCTAAGCACACTAATTCCCCCAGTTCTTGGTGATTCAACACTCTTCCAAACCATTTCAAAGTTTTAAGATTTGGGGCAGAGATGTATAAAGACCTGCTTCGTGGCTTGTAAAATCCCCACTCTATATGTATATGAGCAAGTTTCTCACCAGAGATGCTAAGGTTGCAGAGGATGCTGTAAGCATGAACCACATAACTGAATGATTCCAAAGATGAGCTTTGGATGGTAATGTTATCTGCACTAACCTCATAAAGACGCAAATCCTTAATGCATTTGCAGGAACTACTTGACATCCATTGACAAAACCTCTCATCCACTCTGACATGTTTTAACTCTAAGATCTGGAGACTAGTGAAAGAAGCATAGGTGGGCAGTTCTAGAAATCCCGGGAATTCAACTACTAGAGACCTCAAAGATCCACAATGAACAACTCAAGGTGGCAATTCTAAAGTCTCAGGTGCATACCCTTTCCTAACCTGAAATTCAAGCTCTTCAACATTACACTTTAATGCAATATACATCCACGTGATCATCCGATATATCTCATCAGAGATGCCAGAACAGAAACCCCAACCAAAAGTAACACTCTGCATCTTATTATACCCACGAAGGAGCAAGAACCTATCTATACAGTTCAACAAGCGCAATTGCTCCTTCTTGTTTCCTCCACAATCATCATAAATCCTGAATGATGGGGCTGTCAAATACAACTGTCTGCACCTTTTGGATAGACAACCCAGTCGAGTGAGTTCTCTAAAATTGATTAGTGACAGAATGTGATGAGCCACATTGTCTGGAAGACCACTAAACCTGTCAACTTTCCTATCCCCAGGAGCTACTTGAGCCGGAGAACCCCCAACTGCAGATAACATATGCTTATGTTCCATTCTGCTTTTAGGCTTTGGCTAAAAGCATCTCACTTTTTACACCTAAAAATCCAGGACATGAAATCAGATCCATGCATATATATAAAATCAACATCATCATGTCTAGGAAGAATTTAATCCTTCTATGGGTTTTCTTTGGGGGGCTTTCAGGAACCAAAAGAATCCCAATTTTACATTACTGATCTACCAATCAATTAGCAGCAACATATGATAACATGGAGAACAAGTTGATAAAACAAAAGAAGCTAGCTTTGTAGGAGATGTGCTTACCTGAGCTACATCAAAACCAGGAGATAGCTCTCTGATCCAACACTGCGTCACACAGAAGTCTGAGAATTTAGTGTTGAAAGGGACAGGATGAGAGAAACAAGGGACAAAATGGATTAGGGTAATTAGGCTCTCTTTAGTATTTATATACTTACTTTGGGTCAACTGAAACTTTTTACTGAAGAGGCCCAAGTACGAAAGGTAGACCCAAATCACGGTCCAGTAGTATATAAAGCCATAGAAGACGGAAAAATACAGAGAAGCAAGAACGTTTCATTTCTGGGATTTTCAGTCTTCACGATGGAGACGGTGTGCATTCCCCATGCTAGGAGACCATCCAGACGACATACACTCAGTATAGAATGCATATGGAATTGGTTGATTGAAAAACGGAAACAATTTCATCCGCAGTCTATCAAACCATAAAGATTTTAATGGTGATCGGCTAATCACTTGTGTATCGTGTAAATAAGATGCAAGTGACTTAACATTTATTACGTAATCTCAACTATTTATATTTATAGTTAACTATTTTATAATCAAATAGTGTAATAAATGCAATCCAACCGTCTATTCATTTTAGTTTAAATGAATATTGGTGCTTTGAATCCTCTCTCTCTCTCTCCGTTATTTTAAGTGAATGATGTAATTGAGCTGTACTTGTGACAACGTATAATTAACTTGAGTGTTCATCGAGTCATGCAAGTATTTAAGTTTCGGTCGAAGATTGGAAATGGGTCAATGTTCGTAGCATCATTAGTTTCATTGGAGTGACACGTCCCTCGATTTTATGATTCAAACATTGTACTATATTTGAGGCTCTTTTCTACAGGTTCTTCATTCTTTTCATCTTTGTTTGAATTTTTTCTATTTATATTAGAATTTTTCATATATATGAACTGTTGTAAAATTCTGGTGTTATATATTGATCAATCATTTGAGATTAGATTTTACGGTGACAATGTAGCGAATTCAGCTTCAAGTTGAGTGTGAGATATGTCCATTAGTTATGGCATGGTGGTTAGGCAGCCTAACTGATAACATTAAGGTTATGATTCAACCCTTATTGATTTATGTTAGGGTGAGATTGGCTGAGAGATTTTAATAAAAAATAAAAATAAAAATAATAAGAGTGTGAGTATATCCAAATGGCGTGTATTTATTGAAAAATAAATTTACATATAAATTATACAAAATCATCCCGAAAGTATTTTTTTTTTTTTGTTAAAAAAAAATCTTTAAATAACTCACACCTCTTAGATATATCAATTATAGATATATCAATTAGGTTTGAACTGATAATCACAAAGTGTAAAGCTATTTAGACTGGAAGCAAATCTCATGTTCCCAATTTCCCTGTGCCCATTATGTGCCTACAATAGAAATCTAACACGTGGAATTCCACTTAACTCAACTTAACATAAGTTTGACCCTGTTAATTCTAATAATTGTTATTTTTTTAATGAAAGAAAAAAAACTCCCAGACTCGTTTAGTCATTCGGCATCTTCTTCCTTGCTACCTCCTCTCTTCTTCATCGTCCATCAATTCTTCTTTTGCTCACTCATTAGATCTTGTGGGAAATTAGATACATAATTTGGGTCATCTCGAGTTTTGATCATTTTCTTGTTATTATCTATGTGGTCAACTACTCTAGAATTTTCTTGTGCATCAAGGAAGATGCAATAGGTTTCTGGGTTTATGGGTTCTTCATATGTTTTTTGATTGTTTTTGTGAATTAGAACAGGGTAGTTTTGATTAAGCCTTCATGTTCTTTCCATTGGGGAAACCCAAATTCTTGTTGTTTCTTCTCAGATTAACAAACTAAAAAGAGGTTTTGGGATTGTATTATGAATCTAAAAGCTTGCAAGGATAATTCAACATTGGGCGCGCACTAGTGAAACCAGATTCAATTCGCAACAAACCCTACTACTAGAAGAGGATGTAAATTTGTGGAAATCAATTTGAAGTTGGAAGATGAATCTCCGGCACGATGGCGGAGAGGCTGCGATAATTTTTTTTTGTTTATTAAAAACTAAAAATAATTGGAATTAACAGAGTTAGACGCTGTCAAGTCTGGTTAAGTGCAATTCCACATGTCAAACTCTTATTGACGGGCACATAATTGGCACAGGGAAATCGGGTACAGGTGATTTACTTCCATTTAAACTCACCAGGCTACGTACGACTCACCGATCATTCCGAAAATTATATATATAATTATTGAAACAGTGTAATGGTAGGCTCCGGAATGCCTGCATGAAAGGCAATTCATATCACTCACATTCTCTTACTCTTCATCTTCATGGTTTCCATTCTTTTTTTATATTCCTTGGATAATCGATAAACACTTGACACCCGCCCATTGTAAGACAAGGCGAAAACCGTGGTGAGGTTTGGCGATGACACGGGATTTGGTCTCTGCGTCGGTCGTGTTGTGCTGCGAGGTTTGGAGGCTTCTCTGATCGTTTAACATGTTAGAGGCGATGGTGGCTCATAAATTGTGGTGTCATGCTCTTGGTTGTTGGCATCGGCGTTGGTGGCTCTAATCTGGCTGGTTCTGGATTGAGGTGTGTAGTCAGCAACTAGGTGTTTTTGGATCGTCTTTTGGTTGATCGTTGGTGAGGGGTTGGTTTTTAGCGGCTCAGACTGGTTCGCTAACGGCGACAACCAGGACTGTATTTTTGTCAGAGCTTGCTGTGTCAGATCGCTGGAATTTTAAGTCAAGGTCGGGGTTTCTTCCTTAAACCAAGGGATGGTGAAGGAGAGAGGTCGGCTGCAAAAGATATTCTCTCTTGAGGACCAGTGATGATTCTTGTGTTCGGTCTGATCTAAGGGAAGGAGAGAAAGGGCCATCATTATGCGCAATTGGCCTTTAATCTGTCTGTGATGCATTTTTGTGGCCTGGTTGAATTAGCTCGTCTTCTCTTTTCTTTAGTTTTCAGTTTTGGGTTGAACAAAGTTGTTTTGTCTACCATCTTAACTCTAATTTTATTTACTTAATTTTTGGTAATTCTGGTTGTACACCAATTGCGATCTGCAGGGCAACTATGCCTACTTTCAAAAGGAGTTAGGTGACGAGGTTAGTGTTCTTTTGTGTAGGTACAATATATATGATATACGTGCGTATATGTTTGTAATGAGAGTTACTTGTCAATTTATAAGGTAGGTTCATTCTATATATATAGTTTATAGTGCATGACGACAATTGATATTTGTGCCTTATGGCCGTGGATAAGATAATAATAATTATCTATAACTTTCTAACTTCTGGATGGTTAAGTTAGAGGTGTTGCGGTTGACACGTTGGCTAGCTCATAATATATGCACATTGTTTTCTAATTCAACATAACTCTAAGAAAGAGATCATAACGCATGCAATTTGTAAAGAAAATCTAGTAAATTGTAAGTAAACAACTATTCCATGTGGTAGATGATGACAATGTTAATTAACTTTTATGTAATAAGAGAAAGTCGGAGCCTAGGGTTTTCTTTCTCTCTGTCTCCTTCTTCATAGCACCCTTACACTTCCTTCATTCAAACACCACGGTTGATGAGGTTTCGGCGAGGTTTATAGCATCCTTGGCCATCATTGAGTATGGCAAGATGACCTTTAGTCCTATAAGAACGGCTGCTTCGTCCGACCACCATTTTGCGGTGGAGACACTAGTTTCGGTGATGAGAACCAGGAAAGTCAACCTTAAAGCTTTCATGGGGACTTCTTTTGTATGGGGATTTGGGCACCTGTCTGCGTATTCGACAACACAGGATCACTATGTCTTTCATTTTCAACAAAAGATGGATCACGAGTTTGTTTTGAACGACGGTCCTTGGTTTTTTGATGAGCAGGTTCTAGAGGCGGCAACCTATTATGGATTGAAGCTTGTTCGGTGCCTCTCAAATATTCAGGTGTGGGTCAAAATTTTTGACTTCCTCCTCGCCTCTTCATAGTAAGCGTTGTGGCCCTCATTGATGCGACTCTTGGCGAAGTCATGAACCTTGACAGTCCAGCAATCAAGCACGGCTCTCCTACAAAGGTGAGAATCTGACATTCGATCATGAATCAGGTGAAACAAGCATACTCGCCTCAAACTTTTGAGTTTGTTTATGGTGTTAAGGCGGTGGTCCATTTCAAGTACGATCGGATGGTCGGCTTTTGTTGTGTGTGTGGCCTCTTGAAACACCCGGCCCCTACCGGCTGCGACGACCCCCCGAATATGGAGGTTATTAGGGTGAACGATGGCGTCCTAAAACCTAACCCTAGCTCAAACCCTAATGCTAGGGTTTTGTTTTCTCTAGGGCTAGTAGCGCCTCAAGCCGTGTATATAACCCAAGTGCAAAGCATCCCAAAGCTTTCACTATAAACCTTCCGGACAAGATTGCGGCCTTTCTTGTCGGTCAATTTGGGATTTTTTCGGCCTTCTCATCAATGCATCTCCCTTGCCTCTCCCGCGCACGAAGTTCCAGACCGTGCTATCAGTGAACATCTCAGTGAACCTATCACAGGCAAAAGACGTGCAGGTTCACCTCTAACTTTGATTCAGTACAACAAAAGGGCAAAGATGGTGTTGACACCAATGCTGAAAAATGAGAAAGTGAAACTCGGTTTTGA
This sequence comes from Fragaria vesca subsp. vesca, assembly GCF_000184155.1. Classification (NCBI taxonomy): domain Eukaryota; kingdom Viridiplantae; phylum Streptophyta; class Magnoliopsida; order Rosales; family Rosaceae; genus Fragaria; species Fragaria vesca. Next base: position 12,357,379 of record NC_020496.1, read on the forward strand.
TCCAAACTTCGAAAATTCTTGCATATACCAAGGTACAAGTGAATCAAGTATTTATTAGAAAATCTTAACCGTTGATATTTATACTTAACTTTTTATTTAAATATTAAATAATAGGATAAATGTAATCCAACGGTCTATTCATCTTGGTTTAAGTGCACCTTAGTGCTTTGAATCCTCTCTGTCCAAACTTATCCATTAAGACTGCTAATGGGTGATCATTTTCTCACTTGCAAAGAAAACAGAAGCGGGAGAAGAACAAACCCAATGTCGAAGGTGAGCAGCGTGTGCTCAAGGCTTGCCACAAGCGGGTGGTCAAAGCTCTTATTCAGAAGGAGGAGCAGGTGATGACTGCGGCGGTTCTGGTGATCATGTAGTCTGGAGAAGTGCAGATGCAGGGAATTGGTTCTGCTAACATGGTGTAGTACGTTGGAAAAGTGCCTCCTAGGGCACTTGAGTTAATTTTTTTAATTTTTATTTTGCTTTAATAAAATAGGGAGATCTAGTTTCGTTCCGGTTTATCTCTTATTGTTGTTAGAGACTATTATTTTTTGTTATCGTTTTGATGAATTGTTACAACATTTAGGTGGCCTAGTTTAGCTTGCAGTTTGGTATTTTAGACCAATATAAGTCACTTAAGAATGACTTAATCTTGTCGTAGTCCTCAGCCCAGTCTACGTGGATAGGGTAAAATAGGGTAAAAACGAAATTAATCATCATGTACCTTAACATAGCCGTCAACATCAACATCAAGATCAAATCAAACTGCCGCCGCTACAGCTGTCATTCGTTGAGATGTCGCCATAAATGCCGAATCGAAGAGATGAGTACCGTAAGCCGTTGCCGGAAGAATCCCAAACAGCAAATCCAGTTGAAACCAAGGTTGTAGAAGATGGATGAATGGAGCCAACACAACAAATTTCTCTTCTCCACCAGAGAGACTCGATCCAAAATGGGAACGAAGCCACCGAGTAGCAAGAGCCAGTAACAAGAAAAAGAAACAAAAA
>NC_020496.1:12358402-12360937 GCF_000184155.1 Fragaria vesca subsp. vesca
GNGGGGGGGGGGTGGGTTGTACACCCACGCGTGAGCACCCATGCCATAAACCAAAAGTTAAGTGATTGATCTCACTTTTGAATGATGGCTTTCTTTGGTAGATGGAGGGGAGCTATTGTAAGATAGTGGGTGAGGAGATTCATGGGGGTTTTCGGATCTGAAAATGTTATGGGATGATAAGGAGGAACCAAGTCCCCTATGGCTAGACATATGCCACAAAATGACCACAAGATGGGTATAAAACACCACAAAAGGTGCAAGAAAGAACCAAAACAACTAAAGAGTCTAAAGGTAGAGGACAAGAAAAAAACCAAGAGGAATATTCCTTCCCCCAACTTTCAAGCTTCAATGTAGATCCGGATAGATCTAGATCTCAGACAAGAAAGAAGGGGGAGGAGAAAGGAGCTGTTAGATCTACTTTCTCTTTAGACTTTAGAGAGAGAGGCTCCGCAAGTCTTTTAGGATGAGTTATCTAGTTAGTAATAATTTTAACTTTTTATGGATGGAGAGTATCTTTATCAGACTCTCTATTTTGCTTTTTAGCTATTTTAGAGCGTGTTTAGCTATTTTAGGAGCTCCAGCAGACTAGCTAAAGTTTAACTATTAGAACTTTTAACTATCTCGCTAGCTAAACATAGAGAGTGAGATATGACTCTCTATGATTTAATCATTCATTTTAAAATATTTTATGTGATATTAAAATACATATAAATTATTTAATTTTCATTTGAAAAATAATATTAATTTAATACTAATTAAATAGAAACATTGATGCATTTCTAAAGTCGTTAGCTAAGCTAAACATAGAGAGTGAGATATGACTCTCAATAATTTAATCATTCATTTTAAGATATTTTATGTGATATTAAAATACATATAAATTATTTAATTATCATTTGAAAAATAATATTAATTTAATACTAATTAAAATAGAAAGCATTGATGCATTTCTAAAGTCGTTAGCTAAGCCAAACATAGAGAGTGAGATATGACTCTCTATAATTTAATCATTTATTTAAGATATTTTATGTGATATTAAAATACATATAAATTATTTAATTTTCATTTGAAAAATAATATTAATTTAATACCAATTAAAATAGAAAGCATTGATGTATTTCTAAAGTCGTTAGCTAAAACTCATAATGATATTTTAACTAATTTGATTAAAATTTAACTCAAAAATTGTTGCTAAAGATGCTCTGAGCCCATTCCTCCTTCCACGTGGTTCTCAATTTACACACAGATGCAATTACTACCTTTTTTTTTTTTTTCTTTGAATCTAAATATTAGAAGGCAGTCCACTTTTTTTTTTCCTTTGAATCTAAAAATTAGAAGGCAGTCCTCACGCTGCTGTTAGTATTAATAAAACCGCAGAATATAAGGGGACATAAACTTAAACCCCACAGATGCAATTACACTTTCAAACTGATGAGTTTTATTCGATCAAAACTTATAACTACGTACACAGGAAAGTTTTAGTTGGAAACAGACGTACTCCAGAGGTGAATCAATGGCGGCACCAAGTAGAGCCCTAAACCCATTTCAGACCTCCACCAAGCACCCTCTAGTGTCCCTCATAACCTCCCTTCTGCAAACCCTAAACCCACAGACACCCAACCCCTCAAACCTCAACTCATCCCCTCTTAACCAATTCTCACCTCACCTAAACCCATCCCTAGTCCTCCAAGTCATCCACAACCAGACCAACCCCTTCCACGCCCTCTTCTTCTTCAAATGGGCATCAAACCCTCACCCCAATCCCAACAACTACTCCCATACCTTCCAATGCTACTCTGCCATCACTGATCTCCTTCTCCACCACTCCCTCTTCTCCTCCGCCTCATCACTCCTCTGAGAATCCAATAAGCTTCGTGACTTTCTCATCGGTAAGTTCATCACAGCTCACGACCGCCATTGATTGGTTTCATAAGGCGAAAGTGATCAAAAATGGGCGGTGCTTGTTTTCTTACAATGCTATCCTGGGTGTGCTGGTTAGGGCTAATAAGATTGGTTTAGCTGAGTCAATTTATGATCAGATTCTCAAGGAAGGTGTGGTGAAACCGGATTTGTCGACTTATACTATAATGATTAGAGGGTTTTGCAAGGTGGGTGAGATTTGGAATGCACAGAAGGTGTTCGACGAAATGACTTGTGAGCCGAATTTGATTACTTATAATACTTTGATTAATGGGATGTGCAAGAAGGGTGAGCTTGATAGTGCGAGGAGAGTTTTGGGTAAGATGATGGAGAGCAAGGGTTGATTGCCTGATACGGTGACTTATACAACTTTGATTGATGGGTATAGTAGGAAGGGTGAGTTGGGTGAGGCGATGGAATGTTTGGAGGAGATGGTGAAACAAGGGTGTGAGCCGAATGTGTTTACTTACAATGCGGTGATTCATGGGTTTTGTTTGAGTGGGAATGTTAAAGAGGCGAAGAGGATGATGACAAAGATGAGGTTGAACGGTGTGAAGGACGATATAGCAACGCATATGAGTATATTGAAAGGGCTTTGCATTGGGGGGGGGGGGG
>NC_020496.1:12360957-12366930 GCF_000184155.1 Fragaria vesca subsp. vesca
AGGGCGGATGAAGCTGCTGAGCATCTTAAAGAGATGGCCATACTTGGGATGAAACTAGATGTAAAAGCGTATGGAATTGTTGTCAATGAGTATTGTAAGATGAAAGAACCGGATGTGGCAATTTCACTTCTAATGGAAATGAGGACGAGAGGCCTAAAGCCAAGTGTTTCGAGCTTTAATGCAGTGCTGAGTGTTTTTGTTGAAAATGGGGAGCTTGAAAGAGCCATTAATCTTGTCAAGCAAATGCCTCATCAAATGGGTTGCTTTCCCAATTTCTTTTCATATAACTCAGTGATATGTAGTCTTTGTAATGTGAGAGGTAGGATGGGGGAAGTTGAAGAACTTATCCGTGACATGCTTAGAAATGGTCATTCTCTTGATACCACCCTCTGTAGTTGCTTGATCAAAGGTTATTGTGAGGGTGGTGATTTGCAAAGCACAATGCAGGTTTTCTGTGACGCGCTTGAACAGAGTCACGTTATTAATTTGGAGAGTTTTTCTGTTTTTGTCAAAGAGTTATGCGCCAAAGGGAAGGCTGTTGAGGCTGAGAGGATGTTTGAGGATATGCATAAAAGATGCAGTGTTGCCCATGTAGATAGTTACAGAAGAGTGTTAGATGATCATTTGTGTTTGTCTAGGAAAAGAATGGAGGCTACATGATGTAACCAAAACTCGAACTTCTTAAAGGCAATTTGGTTATGACGATCATGACAGGATAACTCTTCTCCAAGTTTCTGTAAGGTTCATCATTTGAAATGGCCATATGGTTTTGAGATCCTTGACTAAAGGTGCACATATTATGTATCAAAAGAAAAAAATTAAAAAAAGAAACTTTAACTTCATGACTTTTGGTTCCCCTGACATATATTCCGGTAAACTTAGCTCCATAAAGTGGTACGGTAGACCAACTCCACGCAGGTAGCGACCCCGGTTTAACATCAGTGTGAAGTACAGTGTTTATATTGTAAGATAATCATATTTTCTGCTAAATTAAGGAGAGTTACTGGATGATCTATCTTTACCTTAGTGATATCTTCAGTTAAGGTAAGCATCTTGATGCTGCATATACTGTGAATAACCTTGAGTACCCCACTCCATATGCCTATCCTTGCTAACCCTCTCATGTAATATCTATCTTAAGATGAGAGAGGGCAAGGGAATTGGTCTAAATGTTTCCACGGAATGGCTCTGAATTGTAGCTGTAACATTTTCAAAACGTTACTCTTGGAGGAATTCGCTGCAACATGATATCCACTTTCCAAGTTCCATATCTATTGTAACGTTTTTCAATCTTGAGCATTTGGTGTTCATTGAACAAGAAGAGGAAAGTATAAGAAAACCATCGAAATCCACCGTTAGAGACCTCAAAGATCGACAGATGCAAGAAGACAAAGCTAATGATAGCAGCAACATATCAGGAATACTCATACTCAACGAAAGAATGTGATCGATGAACAACTCCATCTGGAAGATCACTGAATCTGTCTATAACAACTCATGCTTGTTTTCTTTGATCTCGTAATGCACAGGCAAGATTATGCATGCATAAATACATCGAATTGATAATAATATGGCATTATCACATATACGTAAAACTATAAAGCGCCAAGCCTAAGAGTCTCATACTGTTTTTCGATAACAAAAAACAAAAGAAAGAAAGAAAAGAAACAACTACAACTGAAAGCCTCTAACACAACCTAAATCATGAAAGTCAAAGTTAAACGCAATGAGCGTAGACATAGGTAATTCATTCCTCCAACCAGCAATCAAAGTTGAATGACCAATATCTGTAATCGCATCAGCTAAAAAATTTGCTTCTTGCCGGGTGCGTGAAAGTGATTGACTGAAAGTTCTCCACAAGCTTCCTTATATCTTGAATAACTGTGTGTGATATCTAAGGAGTCTTGATTTGATTGTTAAGAGCATTAATCAGAATTTTTGAGTCTACTTCGATCTGGATCTTCATGTAGCCATGTAAACTAGCCGCAACAAGACTTGCTCTTAATCCTAAAGCCTCAGCCAAAAGAACATTACCTTTACCTAGATTTTTTGCAGAAGCTAGTAGAGGGCAACCCTGATCATCTCGTATCACAAAACCAGCAGCAGCACAATCATTAGATTTAATTGAGTCCATAGGCGGAGCTACACATGACACCCCTGTAATTTTATTCAACTTGTGTATTATGCAGTTGTGATTAAGAAATTTGATATGATTAGAAGTAAAAGCTTTGTAATTTATGAGGTTTGGCCCCATTTCTTTCCTATTAAACCATAAACACCATTTATATTGTTAGTAAGTTTAATTTATCCAACTTATTTCTTCTACCTTAATCAACTCTTGCCATATACTATCTAATCCATAATCAATTCCATAATGAATAATTTCTTTCTTCTCATTCTATTATGTACAAATATTTTGATGAACTTATTTCTCTATATATTATGAATTCCAAATTTCATATAATATTATTATTATCATTAGCCACTTAGGAGGACATTTAAATTTTAAAACAAGACAGAATATGGTTTGGCATACCTGTTATGTTTGCTTTCAGTAGAGTTAATCTACCACCTCGAGAAAGAGTATTTGTCTTCCATCCTGCAAATTTCTTCTGCATTTTCAGTAAAATATCTTTAGAATTCAGGAGATCCTGCCAGCAAATGATATTATTGATTCCTAGATATCTGCCTAAAGTATTGCGAATGAATCTGCAAAGTAGCAGAAATAGAATTTTTAAGGGTAGAAGGAACATTAACAGAAAACAATAAAGTAGATTTATGATAGTTAACCATTTGTCCATATGATTTGAAAAGTCGGTCAGAATACAGAGAAAATTCTTTCCTGCAGTAGGAGAAGCTCGACCAAACAAAAGACAATCGTCAGCAAAAAACAAGTTGGAAATTCGATAGCCTTTAGGAGAAGTCAAAACACCAATATGGTTCTTTGGTTGCAAGGAGGCAGTTGCCAAATGTCTTATCAAAGGTTCCAAACATAAAACAAAAATATAAGGGAAAAGAGGATCGCCTTGTCTAAAAGGGTTTAAAAGGGGCAGTAGAAGTACCATTAACTAAAATAGAGAAGCTTACAGTTTCTATACAATTCATCACAAGATTTACCCAGGCACGGTCAAAACCAAATTGCAAAAGAAATGCTCTGATATATTTCCAATCAAGAAAGTCATACGCTTTCTCTAAATCAATTTTAATTAAGAGCCATAAGATTGGATTTGCGTTTCTTCTACGAGAAGCCAGAAAAGATTTCATGTGCAATAAGTATGTTATCATAAATAGAACGGCCTCGAGCAAAGGCTCCATGTGTTTCAGAAATGCACTTGTCTAAGGTTTCAGACAATTGACAATGATCTTTGAAAAAATTTGTAGCTGACATTGCATAAGCTTATAGGGTGAAAATGGTTTACAGTTTCAGGATCATCCTTTCTAGGAATCAAGACAATATTAGTGCTATTTAGAAGGTCAAGATTGGTATTATGATGGAAAAAATGGATAACATAATGCATAACCTTATCTTTGATCTGTTGCCGGTAGGTGTGATAGGAAATTGCATGAATGTCATCAGGACCTAGAACTTTCAAAACACCATTCTGAAATGTAGCAGTATATACTTCATCTTCAGTAACACGTCTCAATAGGCTCATATTATCAGTGGCAGTAATAATTTGAGGTAGGCTAGCAACAAAATCGGCAATTTCTTTCCTATTGACAGATGTAGAAGGAGTAAAACGTTGTTTAAAACTATTGCGAAATAAGCTCAGAATTTGATTAGAATCAGTAATAAGACAATCACGGTCATCTTTAAGGAAAGAGACACGTTTCTTTTTCTTTCTAATTAGAGCCTGAGTTTGGAAATAGAGTCTCATACCGTTGCCACAACTCAAAATTGAGTAGGGATAAATAATAGTTCTGGACGGATTCTTATGGGACTAACACAACCAACTTGCAACATGGGCAATTGGGCAAACGATTTTAGGGCACCCTAGATTATATATGTACAGTTTTTTTTTAATTTTTTATTTTTATTATTTTTTTTTATAGAAAAGTAACACTTTATATAATAATAACAAAACATTACAACTATGGGAGATTTCGGTGATGGACAACAAGTCCTCATACTCCTCCCTACCCACATACATGCGATTACAATGACCATAAACCAAAAAAGCCAGGGTCCAAATCTAACCTACTTCTAACACCTCCTTACAACAAACCTCAAGAAGAAATAACCCCGTCAAACATTATATACCAAAACTGCCAACATATATACTAGGGCAACCTCCCCTTTACATTGACAACAAAAAAACATTGATGTTAAGACCGATAGTCCCTGAACATGACATCAAACATGGCCTTACCAAACCAACAACGACACCAAACTACCAACATCCTAAAACCCTCGGCCATAGGGGAGGGACGATAAACAACCAACACCAAAACCAAAAAAACAAAAACTAAAGAAACCAAAAACTACAAAAGAGACCCAGCCTTAAGCCCATAAGAACCCTAGGCCCACCCAATTCTTGTTGGACCTTAAAAGATAGACCATGCCCCTGTCCAGAGATACTACAACAAGTCCGAATACAAATTGTTTGCGTTGTCACCGTCACCGGCCACCCCCATCACCGACCACCCCGAATAGCGCCCCCATCTGCATCCATCATGAGGAGACCACTCCAGTTAATAATCAGAAGGAAAAAAATTAGGGGTGGGCATGGGACGGGATGGGACAGGATAGAGCTAATCTCACGGCCTGTCCCGGATATTGAAATCGGGACGGGATGGGATGGGATTTACGTTTTTAAGATTTCATCCCACCCGGGCCCTATCCCGGTTGGGACGGGACGAGATGGGACGGGACGGGCCTAATCCCAGATAAAAAAAAGTTAAAATAAACTTGTAAGTAAAAGAAAGAGTTTCATAGTTTTATAGTGTTGTTTACTCTATTAAGTATTAACAAGTATTTGTAACATATTTACAAGTACAACACGATATAATAAGAGAATTTATATTGCTTACTTTCTCTAAACATGTCATCACTACTACGGTGCAAGAAGAGAGTCTACAACAATCAACAAATTGAAGTATTAAACATCACTATTATTGAATGAGACAATCTATTAACTTAAAGAAACAAAGAGGTAAGATCAAAACACATAAATGAAAGCTTCAAATCACATATTAATTAATAAAAAAATCAATTATTAAACTAGTCGGGACGGGACGGGCCTAAACGGGATTTGAATTATCCGTCCCATGTCCCGTCCCGTTGTATAGGGATGGGACGGGACGGGACGGGCCTAACGTTTTGAGATTTAAATCCCGTCCCATCCCGGCAAATTTCGGGATGGGACCGGGACGGGTTCGGGATTACGGGATTTTATGCCCACCCCTAAAAAAAATCATGCAAATTGTATTACGTTTTCCCCTTCTTCTTTTTTTAGTAGAATGGAGGATAGTTGCGCAAATGAGAAAACCAAAAAACAAAATATAGCAAACCAGCAGGCGACCCGCAATGTCAAACAAATAAAAAAAAATAAAACAAACAAACAAACATCTCACAAGAGATCACAGTTAATAATTTCAAGAGATTCTCTATAATTAATCTAAGGATTAAATTCAGTGTGCTACCTTGAACTTTAGGTCACTTATCAGGTGTGTCCATGTTCTTTTTTTTCAATCACGTGTAACCCTATACTCTAAAAATCTATTAAATTAGGACAAAATTCAAAATTACACCTAAAAGTGACATCATGATCTGACGTGGAAGAGACAAAGATGACCCATTTATCAATTTCTAACCCCCGGGGGGATAGAAATGTCATTTTGCCTATTTTTACTTTTTTTTTTTTATTTGAAACTAGTATATTTTACTTTTGTCATTTTTTTTACTTTTTTTCTTGTTTTCTTTTCTTCCTCCTTCCTTCCCTTCCTTCTCTCTGTCACCTACTCACTCTTCCT
>NC_020496.1:12367332-12381212 GCF_000184155.1 Fragaria vesca subsp. vesca
ATTAAATTAGACAAAATTCAAATTACACCTAAAAGTGACATCATGATCTGACGTGGAAGTAGACTAAAGATGTACCCATTTATCAATTCTAACCCCGGGGATAGAATGTTCATTTTGTCCTTATTTTACTTTTTTTTTTATTTGTAAACTTGTATATTTTACTTTGTCAATTTTTTTCTTTCTGTTTCTTCTCCTCTCCTTCCTCTCTCTCTGCAACTCTCATCTTCCTCAAATTTCTTTTCAAACCCTAACCCTCCGTGAATCTTTCTACCAGACTATGATTCAGACGGCGTCGCCGCAGCGTTGGTGTTAGTGTTGGTGCCGGGACTGACAGAGGTGAGCTGGCAGGAGGCGCAGCGGCCGCCAATGGTCTTCCTGGGCTTCCTTAAGGCTTTGAGAGCAGCGCGGCGGGTCTTGAAGAGGACGAAGCCGTAGCCTTTGGCTTTTCCGGTGAGTTTGTCCATGACGAGATTGGAGTCCTCGACCTCGCCGAAAGGCTCGAAGGCGGAGACGAGGACTTCGCGAGTGGTGTCCCAGCCGAGGCCGTGGACAAAGATCTTGCAGTGGCGGCGAAGGTTATGAGCTACTCCTTGCAGAGAGTTGGATATCGCCGGAGACTCTACCGGAATTTTGATCACCTGCGCCGCCTTCTAGTCTGTACCACTACGGAGCAAGAGGACTATCCGGCGGGTCTCAAACCGGCACGTCGGAGAGGTCGAAGATAATGCCGCCTAAGAACTGCTCCAACGGCGAGTCACGCACGGAGATCTCCAATGTCGAACTCATTGAGTCAGGCCGGTTGTGAGCGAGTGCGAAGACCGGTTGTGAGCGAGTCGATCGGCTCTCCGGGGCGGTGAACCGCCGTTTTCGACTTTACGGAGGCTTACGGTTTGAAAAGAAATTTGGGAAAGATGAGAGTTGCAGAGAGAGAGAGGAAGGAGAAGGAAAAAAAGAAGAAAAGAGGATGATAAAGTAAAATTTCAGTTTCAAATAAAAAAAAAGAGAGTAAAATGGGCAAAATGACATTTCTACCCTCTTTGGGGGGTTAGAAACTGATAAGTGGGTCATCCTTGTCTCTTCCACGTCAGATCATGATGTCACTTTTGGGTGTAATTTTGAATTTTGTCCGAGTTTGATAGATTTTTAGAGTATAGGGGTACACGTGATTGAAAAAAAAAAACAGAGACACACCTGGTGAGTGACCTAAAGTTTAGGGTAGCACAATGAATTTAATCTTTAATCTAACTATAGTTAATAATATAAATTTAGAATTAAAATTTTTAATTTGGGAGGTGGGTGTTGAGGATTTAAGGTTTAACGTTTTTGGGGTTTAGGGTTTTTCAGTTTTTGGGGTTTAGAGTTTATTGCTAATCATGGTTAGACATAGTTGGAAAATACTTTAGACACCAAAATTATACCAAATATTAATACCAGATGATGTGGCACTTGCCATGTCATGTCATTGATCAGCCATATGGAAATAATTCAAATTTTATACCTTAAAAGGGAATAAGTTAAACAATAAAAATATATAAACCTATATTTCTCCACCAATCGGAAAAAAAAAAAAGACCACAATCCTTCTTCCTTGAGCAATTAACATGTATCAAATTCATTTTCATGGTGTTTCTGATCGGAATATGGCATAGAGCTAAAACTTTTGTTCTCAGCTCAATAAATGAATTGATTAAAAGCTACTAAAATTACCAAAAGTTCTCTCTCTCATACTCTGTTCTCTTTTCACAATTTACTCTTCTAACATTTGAACAACATGATTCCATCAAATGATCATTAATATGTAGGATTCTGATTACTTGATCAATTGAAAACTATTCTTTGGTTTTGCTAACAAATTAATAGAGATAAAAAAAATAGTATTGTAGTACAAAGAACAAAATTCACTAGATCATATCTATAAAGGTAATAGTAGATTATCATCTCCTCTTGATGAGAACGACAACTGTGCAAAAGATTAGGATTTTCATGATTTTAAATCTTTTAATAGAAACATTAGTAAAAAAATTCATGGATTTAGCTCTATAGTAAAAGAATTAAAACAAAAATCATTTAAGTAATTCCTTCCAAATAAAGTCGATGAGTTGGCACATGCCACATCATTTTGTACATGATTTTGGTATAAAATATTTGGTGTCTCTAGCATTACTCGACATAGTTAAATAAAACCTTAAAATTCTAAAACCTTAAAACCTGAAACCATAAACCCTCAATACCAATGTCCCAAATAATACATGTGTCATTCATCTAAGTGGGTGGGTAAATAAGGGTGGGGAATGCTATATGCACACTTTGTGTGTGTGTGTGTCAACAAAATAGATGTAATTTAATTATTAGGAATTTATAAATCTTTGTTTCCTTTGTTACTTTTACCCTTCTCTTTCTCCTTTCTCTATCAACTTTTGCACAACTGATCTATTCTCTCCCCTCAAACAATGAAACAAACTGAAAAATCAACCACGACCAACCTATGTCTGTTAATTATTTGCTGGGTAAACGTCTGAGAGCAGAAGGCAACATGCAATACCAAATTATTGAGTTTGAGGTTGGTTTTGTGCTAGAACTTTCGCTGTCGCACCATGCAGGTACCCTCCTCATCTCGGCTCCAAAGAAAATAAAGGTAGGGTGTTCGTTTGGTTCGAAGAACAAAGCTAGGGTGGAGGTTGTTCACCCTTGAAAGATTGTTGTTGTTGGTATGAACAAGACAACGAAACGTCATTTATCTGCAAAACGTACGTTGGAGATGGGTGAAGGTTCATTTGGTTCAAGTTCTGGAATAGAGGATACCTCTGGAGGCTCGGTGATGGAGGACTCTAAGGATACTCCCTCTGCTTAGGGTAGCCCTTGAGTTAATATTATCAAATAAGCTAGCTAGTATGCTAGAAGTATATTTTTGCTTATGTTCTTTCGGTTTTCCCGGATTTGGTTTCTTGTTTTTAGTTTTGTTTTTGGACTTTGTTCTTAGGTGGTTTCAATTGATTACTTTGGGGTAGTCTCATGGCTTGCTCATGTATTTGTAATCTTCTTCTTTATAAAATATAAGGTCTGACGTCTTTCCAACTAAAAAAAAAAAAAAAAAACCACAACCAACCGATTTCTTTTCCCTTATCTTTTTTTCTTTTTCTCAGATACAATCACCACCACTCCATTTCTTTTCTTACCCACCCACCCATCACTCACTATCTTCTACCCATCCTAGTGAGAATGACACACCGTTTGCCGAAAGCTCTTCCAATCCAACGGGTTAACATTCAAGTCGGGATGTGGAACTCTGGAGACTTGTTGATGGAATATGAGACGAATTAACGATGTGGGTGGTCCAGCTACGACAGTGCTGTCGGCGTCGCCCTTGATGTCTAGGTCCCTTCATTGGTGGATTGTAATAAGAATTTAGATTTTTTTTTTTTTTGGGGGGGGTTGGGGTCGGAAGAGAGGAAGAAAAGAGGAAGAAGAAGAAGAAGAGAGAGAGAGAGAGAGAATGGAGCACAAGGGTAAAAACGAGAAACAAATAATTTTTTTAATTAAATTTTATTTTCTACTGCCACATGATATATGACTGTGTGATGTTAGACTCCCGCACATGATGAGTGTGTACCTAGCATGCCTCGTAAGGAACAAATTTGCACTTGTTTGTCAAAGTCTGTTGTCATCTACACTGACTACACATGATTGTTAATTGATTCAATTTGGTGCATCAAAGTACATCTTCTTAATTTGGGGTATATATATTATGTCATCTACAGTTTTATTAATCAAAATTTGAATATTGTCGGACCAATTCTTTTTTCTCTTTTTTTTTTTTTTTTCAGAAAATAAAGAATATTGGTAAGCTAATTTAAAGAAGTAAATTTTGAAATATGTAAGATTAAAATCATTATTGGTATAAGTTTTACTCCTTTACCTATTTTTTTTCTTCTTATTGACAAACAAACTCATTCAATGTCATATCCATATTCAACCTCATTCATAGAATGGTCGTGAATTGAACACGTGAGTCATACAAATGAGATGATGCCAGTTGTCTGCAATTGTGACATTTACCTTTTTGTCATTGTTTCTAACGCCAATTTCATCCACCCGAGTTTAAGCTCTTTCACCCTAATTTATAAAAGGCTAGAATCTCGCTCTTTTCGTCTCCCTGACTTACAAAATTCTGTCTCTAGCAAGTCAATTTAGGATCGGAGACTCCTCTCATTGACTTCTGCCAACAAGACCTGCAATTAGAGAGTTGATACTCAAAGCATAAAGCAGGGAAATCCAATTTAGGTACTCTATTTGTTTTCGAACAACAATTTTTCATTTATAATTTATAAATAAATATTGATTCCGACCATTGTACGATAAGTAGAATGGTCGTGAACTGTACAGATGAGTCATACAAATGAGATAATTTCAGTTGTCTACAATTGTGAGATTTATCTTTTCGTCATTGTTTTTACGTCATTTCCATCCACCCAATTTGAAGCTCTTTGACCCTAATTTATAAACACCAGGATCTCGCCGATTTTATCTCCCTATCTTACAAAATTCAGTCTCTAGCAAGTCAGATCGGGATCGGAGAATCCTCTCACTAACTGTTGTTGCCATCAAGACTAGATTAGAGAGTTGATACTCGAAGCACAAAGCAAGGAAATCCAATTCAGGTACTTCTATTTGTTTCTGAACAACAATTTTTTCATTTATAATTGTTATAGTTTCTTGATTCCGATTTCATTGACCCAATGTCAATCTCTTTAACCCTGGTTTACAAACTCAGATTGTCTGTCTAAATTAGTTGATCCAATTCAATCTCTTTATCCTTGATCGTTGACCCAATTCAATCTCTTTATCCATGCTTTACAAATTACAAGCTCCATCGTTTTGCTTATTTCATTTACCGAAATTACAAAACACAATCTCTGGCAAAACATAGTTACGCTCAGTTTGGTACGGCTGTGAATATGTGACTCACACTTAACACAATCTTTGTGACGTAGAGCCTGCAAGCCTTTTTCAGTGTAGCAAGTGAAGGCAGAGAGAAATAAGATTGATTTAAGAGGGAGATAATAGCAGGATTATTTATACAGTTGGTTTAAGGGGGAAAATTCTACAATATGTTAACATATAGCAATAATACAACAAAAGATAATCACAGTAACAATAACAAGAGCTCATCTATGGTTTTGAAAAATAAATGAACAGAAATTTCTATTAAGACACTGAAATGGACAGTCATCAATACAATCAGAGCTAAATTTAACACAGTAGTATTCACATGGTCACCTAATGACCAAGAAAATCATGATTAATCATGATTAATCCCCGTTGGATGTAAATCTAAGGGTGGAAAATAAAACGTAACTTTAAAATAATACTTCCCACCGTTTGATTTACATCCAACAGTGATTGACCATGATTTCCTTGGTCATGTGAACACCACTGACGTTAACATATCTGTTAGCCTTTATAAACTTAGATTACAGAATCAATTCCCAAAAATAAAGCCACAATGCATTCATCAACATTAAGTTAACGTTTTTGTAAGTTCTTCAGAAAATATTAAACCTCTGTTATCTCCTTCACTTTCTTTGTTTTTCCTGACAGACAATGATAGCAGTGGAGTTCATCTTGCTCTTCTTTAGTCCCCTGATAAGGTTTGATTGCTGTGGTGAATAGATAATCACCATTTTCTGCAAGTTCTTAGCATCCTCCAGGATATAATTGGCCAACTCCAATTCAATGTTCCCACAAAAAAACTCTATTGTCACCTCCTTCAGCTCTAAGATGAACGTCAAATTTTGGGATTTCCAGTATGTCCTATCAAATCTGCATTCCTGGAAAGGAAAAAAGGAATTACATTAATACTTTTCTTACAACAAAGATATTCCCAGAGCTGCAGAACCGATAAATAAAAGATAACCCGACAACATGACCGCTTCCTTTTTTCTTTTTCTAACAAAGATTAATATGCACCTCACTGGCTCATTCTAGATACAACACAGGTATGATTGTTGTACACTAAGGAACAACACAGCAAACGTGGGTGCGGCAGAGATATACAGAGAGCGCATGCAAGTACCTCAGGTTTCGTGACGTTTATGGAATGGTTAGACTTCAAGTTTAAAGTATTCAAATTCGGCATTCCTTTCATAAGAGAGACCATTGCTGAAACTACATCATCATCCCAGCTCGTAATATCCATAGCCAAGTAAGAAATATCATCAAACTGTGCAGGAATATGACCTTCCCTAAATAGAGCCTGCAAAATTATAAACATGAAAAGCAAACTTTTGAGTAATACAACTTAGAAGCTTAAGAAACATAAATTACACGCATTCATTTGAATGTGAGAGACTCATAGCCAGGCAATTTATGTTCTCTAAAATAATAACATAAGTCACTGTATGCATGTCAGTGGCATTTTGCAACTGATTGGGCATGTGGCAAACAGAGTTTCGGTATGATGTTTTACCTTAACAGTCTCTTCACTTAGAATAAGAACTTTAACCTTGCATAAACTGTGAAGAACCCCAAATGCGTTGTCAAAGTTGTAGTCTGCGGAAGGACTCAGGAAAATCTCTGCTTTTTCCAAACACATTAAATTCCCCATATTCTGGTGCTTCAACAAATTCCCAGTCCATTTGAAAGATCTAAGGTTTGGAGCTGAAACATCCAAGGATGTGCCACTAGGTAAAGCACATCTCCATTCTATATCTATCTTTTCAAGTTTCTTCCCTGAGATTAGAAGTTGACGTACGCCACAGAAAGAGGGAGACACAAGACTAAATGATTCCAAAGATGAGCTATCAATGGTAATATTTTCTACTTTCACCTCTTCAAATTGTAGTTCCTTGATGCATTTGCAAGAAAACGAGATCCATTTGCAAAACCCCTCATCAATTTTAACCTTTCTCAACTTTATGTATTGAAGATTAGTTGAACACGCAACGGAAGGTGTTGCTAGAGCTGTACCACACTCAACCAATAGAGAACTCAAGGATTTACAATCAAAGACGCATATGGGCAGCTCAAACGTTGTTGCTTCGAGAATTCTCAACTTAAGATCAAGCTCTTCAACATTACACTTGACTGCAGCATGCACCCATGTCATCACTCGGTAAAGCTCATTATAGATGCTTGCAGTTTTCCCTAAAACAAGATTCCAATCCACACGGAAGCGTCGTATCTTATTATCCCCACGAAGAAACAAAAACCTATCCAAGCAACCCAACAGCCTGAAATGCCTATTGTTGGGCAGGGATGAAAACCCCACAAAGTTCACAGACGGAGTCGACAGTTGAAATTCTTGGCACTTCTTGGACAGTCCACCATAGCGAACGAGGTCTTTCACAGGAAGGAAAGACAGAATGTGATGGGAAACTTCCTCCGGAAGACTAAAGAATCTGAAAACACTGTCAACACAAGCTCCTGTGGCTTGAGAACTTGAAGTTCCTAAAGACTTCTGCTTGCGCTCCATCGATAATTGTTCTTCTAAACACACCTTAGACCTACACAGATTAAACAAATAAAAGCTACAGTCCATATTTATGTGACATCAACACATCTATTCAATCTCTATATGATTCTAATCTGGATAAATTTTATCAATTTCAGTGCAGTGTAACAAAAACAATAGACCAGTTCAAGTATGGTAAATTGATCTAATGAATTGTATCCTTCCTTATGATATTTCTGCAATCAAATTCAAATCTTTGAGCAAATAAGTGTGTATAGATAGCTAAAGCAGAAGAATTGCGAAACAGATTGAGAGAAGAGACTCGAAAAAAGATGCATAATTCTCGGGTTTAAGGGACGAACATGTGAAATGAATCCATACCTGAAAGCTGTGGCGGATCTGGAAAAGGTGCATCGCCGGAGACGATCGCCGGTAGAGAAAGCCGACGACGGAGGACGCGCCGATCTGGTGGTGGCAAAAGGGAGGATGTGCGCTCTCTTGAGTTGGGACTTGGGAGTGGGTTACCACTTACCAGGTGTCTTTCTAATCAAAATCTAAATAAAAAGAGGGAGATTCGAGTTTTACCCAAAACATTCCTACTGAAAGGAATAAAGGGTTTATTTTTTATTTTTATTTTAAGTAAAGGGCTGATGAGGTTGCCTTCAAGTCTTCATTGATAAAAAGTGTCGAATACATGGAAGAGACGTGAAGTTTATACCCCTGATAATAAACATCTAGAAGAAGCCCTGAGATAATATAGAGAATCTTCATAAAATACATGTATTCTAACAAACACCAACTAGCAAAGAGTAATATTGTGTCAATGACGATTTTATTTGCTTTGTCACAACAATGACATAATAAAAAAATAACCAGATCTGTAACATGATTACATATTCTAATGTCTAATAATACAACATTTTTACTATGTTGCCGCCATAAGATAAATTCGATGACATTTAGTTTCATCCTGCCATTAAGAGGTTACACCTATTTGACCAAACAAAACACGTGATGCCTACCTAGAGCAGAAAAGGAACACGAGGTGCATAGACCGATAAAAGGCCCTTCGCCCTTACCAAATAGTGGCAGGTTATTGTTGGCGGATAACACAAACCAAATCGGATAAAGCCGATACGAACAAAATTGACCCAAAGCCGCCACCCATTCTTCTTCATCAAACCACCATATGTCACGTAGTCGACCCTTTAATCTAGGGTGGAGCGTCACCAATGTCCCCTCCGTCTTAGCCTCCACTGATGTTTCTCGACAAACTTTCCAAGCACAATGAATAGTGCAACCACCACCCCACCACCTTCAATCCAATTGGACATCTTATCTACCTCAACATTTCGTCTGGCCGCACTTCCGTACGCCGACAAGGCCAGAGGCCTACACGGCTGCACCCACGCCATGGCGCAGCCGGACAAAAGCAAAGAATTACGGCAACAAGCTTTCTAGGGTTGGAGCGCATTCTCTCGGGCATTCTCGAAAAAAGAAAAAAAAAAGGTTAGTCGGCCTCGGATTGGAACAAAAATCTAATTACGGCTGTATTCGACTACACTATTACATTTTGACTATGATAGCAATGTCTTTCAGGGTTGTTAATTCTAACACGACTTGAAAATAACATGAAATAAAGTAAGTTGATCCTGCATATTGAAAAGTGATGGGCCAACACAAAATGTGTCACACACCGGTTTTTAAGTTATTTTACGGTTATTTACTTTAGTTTATTTTGGTCTTTTACCGTGCCGAGTAACCGTTTACTACTTAAGGACCCTAAAGTTGAATTTCTTTTCCGTTTGGAATTTGGGGAAACTTTCTTCATGAAAGTCGTAGAGGACGTTATTACGAGTTCGTAGACATGCTATGTGTTAAAATTGGAGTTAGCATGAAAAAGTTATAAATTAAGAGAGTAAATTTTTGAGATGGCAAAAAGGGGTAAAAATTTAGTGGGTATTTTTTTTTCTTGGGTTTAAGTGTTGGACCGGGTGTGGAGCAGCCCAACACCCCTCACTCCCTCACTCACTCTCTCTCTCTTCCTCCCTTCTCTCCCGAGCTCACCCCGAGCCCTTATCCCGTCGAAAGTTTCCAACGCTAGCTGCCGCCGCTCCACTCCAGTTCGGACCCCCGCCACCTCCTCTCTCTCCCCGGCCTAGTGTACTAGCCGGTAGCGCCGCCGGAGAGGAGAAAACCCGCCGGAGACGCCGAATAGCTCTTCGCCGGAGTTCCCACCTCCGGCCACCATAGGTCGGGATTTTTGGCTCATCTTGTAGCCCTCATCAAGGTGAGTAATCTCTCAAAAGGAATTGGTCTAATTCGATCTTGTTACGGTGAAATGTATAATTGAAGTTCTAAGGATTTATGGAAGTTTTGGTTCGATTACCCTAGTTAGCTTTAGAATTGGACTAAATGCTAGTTATGAAAGTTGTTGTGCATGATGAGAGGATTATTCTGTTAAAATTTAAGAAACATTGGAGGTCGCCGGAATACGGCTGCCGGTCGCCGTTGCTGGCGGAGCAGCCAGCGCCGCCGCCCCTTAGGGGCAGTTTTTCATGATTTTGGGTTTGTTTTCATGAGAGGAGTTTAATGAAGTATAGTTTGGAATTTTTGGAGGAGATTTGATAAGGTTTGGGATTTATCAATGATTAAGGATTTAGGCGGTTATTCGAATGGAAATTCAGCAGTTGGTTTAGTAGATTTTAAAGTCTAAAAAGGTTCAATTATGGCTTTCGGTAAGTGCGGAGTAATGTGAGCCTTATTAGGTAAAAAGTGGAGAAGTTGGGCAAGAGAAATGAAATTATAGGCTTCCTTTTTATTTCGGAAATTTTATTAAAGTTTTATCCTGGTCTGGAGGCTTAATAATTATTTATTGTTCAGGATGTGAGGAGGATCATTTGGAGGAAGCCTCGGGTCGTCGGCAGGCATAGCCGAGCACAGTGAGTGGACCTTTGATTTGAATGCCGTGCATGCACTAAAGTTTATTTAATTTTTAAAGGCATATTGGAGATCTAATATTTTCCTGGATTAACGAGTTCCATTTATTTCTCGGGAACTCTCTTGAGCATTTAATTTAACATGTGGGACATGTCAAATGATTTATATTATTTTTGGGAAGTGACATTCTTGATATTTGTTATATTACCTCACCATAAAAGGGTTGATTTATATTGATTATTGCTAGCTAATCTTATTAGCGGTCCTCATTATATGTGAGTCGCTATTATAGCCTTATTGACGGTCTTCTTCATAGGTGAGTAGAGCGCTTAGCGTGGGATGCTATTATAGCCTGGGAGGCACCGACCCTAGCTTGGGAGGCTCATCGTTATGGTGAAACCTCTTTCCCATTTCTTTTGTCTCTATATTTTCGGGAAAATTTCCAAGAGTGGCATGCATAAATATTTTTCTCAATGAAAAATATGGGAAAAGCATTAATTTGATTTTAAGGCTCTATCATTGAGTCAATATTTTATTATTTGTTTTTGTCCACTCACGCTAACATTTTAAATGCTTCTCTCTTGGGCATTTTGTTTTTAAATGCTCAGTCTGCAGAGTTCGGTTCGGCGAGGGTAGGAGGCGAGTCATATTTCCCACCTCATCCAATTTTCTCTCATAGGTTACTAGTTTAATCTATCTATGTATTTTCTTCTTTCCTAGTAGTTGCTCTGACAACCATGGGATGTTTTAAGTGATATTGTTGTTGTTGTTGTTGTTGTTGTGTGTTAAAAGCTTATGACTCCACCTAAGAGTGTTAAAAAAAAAGGTTTATTTGGTATGTTGTATGAGAGATTAAATTCATGAAAATATTTTGAATTATTATTTCAGTTGAGGTGGTGGATGTTTATTTGGGGGAGCAGATGGCTCTAGAAGATGTGGATTAAATTGTTTTAGAAGTGTTTGGGTTTTGGTGTTATTCTTTCAGGTACGGTTACTCATTATTAAGGGAGGTTATGCCAAAATTTTGGTAGAATTTCCCTTGAGATGGGTCCTGCAGGGTTTATCCCGGATTTCAAGGGGAAATCCGGGGTAGATCCTGACAAAATGAACTCGCATAACACATTTTTTAAATAGGCCGAGGATTGGAAAAAAAATTTAGAACCTCTTAGTCCAGGGAATCATATGCTTTCACTCCAATAGTGAAAGTGGAATAGGGTAACTCCAATATTTGGCTTTGTTTTATGAGTGTCGAAACTCCCTTCTTTGCTCAACTTGTATGCACGCAAAGCTATGGTCGTCTTTCTCCAACATAGTTGCTAAACTTTAAACTTGAATTTTAGTAAAATTTATACATTTTTATAGCAAAACTCAACTCCAACAGAATACCTAAACAGAAGTTAAGTTTAACTATTGTTAGGATGGATTGATAAATTTAGCAATTGTGTCATGGATTGTTAAAACAAAAGCTATATTTTTTTTTCCCATTTGTCCACTTGTTATTTCATGATTGGTCAAAAGTTATCAATTAACTCCACTTGTTATAAGTTACTAGTAGAGCACAATTGCTATTTCGATTGTTAAATTTCTCACTATTGTTAAATTTAGCAACAAAATAACCTACACTAATTTTTTTTGTCACTTAACTCAATCAAAAAAAAGAGAAAACCCTAAGAGGAAAAGTTCTCTCGTCCAGCCTCGCCGCCATGCCTGTGTTGGCCACTGGCCTCGCCGGCGTGAGTCGACTATGGCCGGACGGGATGCGGGCGAAGTTTGTTTCGCTTGGTGATTCGTGGCTCGGGGCTGAGTTAGTCTATTCTACAGCGTCTTCAGTCGACGGCGGTGACTGCACAGAGTCTGATCTCGCAAAGAGTGGTGGTGGCCGATTGCGTGGCGCGAGATCCTCACATCTGATCCGGCTTATGAATCCATGGTTGCTTCCGAGCGTGATCCGCCGCATATCCGATGAAGATTGGAGGCGGGGCGGAAGATGGATTTGCGAAAGGTTGAAGTCGGACTGTCAAGGTTTGGGATGGTGGGGATCGGGATGCTGTTGTACTGATGGTTTGTCGGCGGTGGAGCTGTTCAAGCCATAGAGCAGCGGTGGTTCAACGGTCGGCCTTGTCCGCTCTAGTTTGGTCGCGAATTTCATGTCTTAGCACATGGTCGCAACCTCGTAGTAGCGGTAATATGTCTATCCTAGGTATGCAGCGAGTTCTTTGCTTCGTCAAATGGTCGCTGCCACCTAGTGGTAGGGTGAAGCTAAGTGTCGTCGGATTTATTCTCTGGCGGCAACATAGTAGGAAAGCTGTGCTTGTGGAAATTATGTTTCACAATAGTCGAGTTAACTTTCCGTTATGTCACCACTATGTTAAAGCAAATAGAGCAGCCATTAGAGCACTCTTTGCTAGTCGGTGCCTAGTTGAGTACATGTTTGTAGAGACTGCTGATATTAGTTCAGGTCTTTGTAATCAGGGGTTTAGGCTCAATCGTCCCCCCCCCCCCTCCTGTATTCGACAATTTCATTAATTAAGGCTTAAGGGTAGCCGCACCAGTCATTTACTCAAAAAAAAAATAATAATAATAACCTACACTACTGGAGATGGCTTAATGTTCATGACATTAATTTGGCTTCAATATACCTCGCTGAAGTTGTTGTCAAAGTACAAGGCATCTGTCATTGTCTTTAGCATCACTACTTTAGCATAGTTAATCTTTTACGTATAAATGTAAAGTCTGAATACATCATTTTTCGTTAGCAATGTTGGTGCCAGGACAAGTCTGCAACGTAAAACATATTCTACAGTTGTAGACCAAGTTTGAGCCACGGCACAGTAACTTCGTAACTAGATTAATTTGTCCAATTGAGAAGGACATGGGCAACACAGACACACTATAATAATAAAAAAAAAGCTCAAATGCAAGAGTAAAGTATTAGGATGGACGTTTTCTAGGTATCGGGATTGAAACAGTTCTCGGCGTTTGAGATCCACTTCCAAACTTGTTCAGATACAGAGGGCATCACATGATCTCAGATTGCATGCATTGATCATCCTTACAGCGGGTGATTGGTGATATGTATGAATGATGACCATTTTCTTCAAATTCTTGGCATTCTCTAGTATCTAGCATGCCAACTCCAATTCGTTAGTTCCATTGGAAAGCTCTAATCTCACCTCCTTAAGCTGATCAATACAAGCCAGGTTTTGTGAACTCCAATAACTTTTATTACACCCGCTTGCCTGTAAAGGCATCAACCAAATATTGATTTAACAAACACACATACAACAAGAGATTATTCATTTACAATATAAATAAATATATATATAGAGAGAATATGAATACGACCTATATATATATATATATATGCATTAGGTTTAATGAAACTTGGCAGAAGTGATCTATACATTAGGTTCTACAAACTGAGCAGTGGAAATGTGGAAATATGACGAAAAAGAGAGTCAAATAAGGAACTTCACATTTTAATTTCTGG
>NC_020496.1:12381232-12392411 GCF_000184155.1 Fragaria vesca subsp. vesca
GATTATAACAATGTGCATGTCATTCAAAAGAGAAGGAAAGGGGAGGGAGATGAGGCAGAGAGTTTACCTACAGGAGCATTCTCTTTGACATCGTCGTAAGAAAAAAAAAAACTTCCTCTATAAAACCAATTATAATAAGGAAAGAGTTCATAGAGCAAGGATGGTGAAGTTGCTATGAACAAAGTGTTCAAATTAGGCATCCCACGAAGAAGATGGGCTATATTTGGGACAATGTCATCGGTCAACCTGAAAAGATAAGCTCGAGAGCCACTGATATCATTGAATGGCAATACAAGCCGGATTTTCTAATCTCCAGTAACTCTTATTACACCCGCTCGCCTGTAAAAGCAACAACCGCATATTGATTTAATGTACACAAAAAAAAAACAAGAGATTATTCATTTGAAATATATATTAAGAGAATATAAATATGACCTATGCATATATATAGTATTTTATTCCTGATGATTATAACAATGTGTTATTTATAACAATGATCAAGGACAAAGATTTCTTTTGATTTTCCTCGTTAGATAGAGTCATTGAAAAAGTGATGATCCAACATACATTTGGAGTAGTATGTAGAACAACGGTAACTTGTGGTCTCAATGATTAGGGTGGACAAAACCATTTTGATGTAATGAAGCTTGTAAATTAGGGCTAAAGAGATTTAAAGTGAGTGGTGACAATTGGCTAATGAGTTAAAGACAACAAAAAAATTGGCAACTAAGAGCATCTCCAACAGCTTCTCTATAATTCTATTATAGGGAAGCAAAAGTCAATGCTTCAAGCAATATTTCTTCTACAACTCCAACAGATTCTTTATTTTGGAGATTTCAAGATGATTCCCCAGATCCTTCTATAAAATTTGGAGAATGTTGCAGATTTGGGGAATTTGGGTTTCTCTTTCATCACATTCCCCATTTTGGAGAAAGTTTTAGGGAATCTGTTGGAGCAAAACACCTAAAATCTTCTCCAAATTAGAGAATTTCAAGAATTTGGGAAAGCTGTTGGAGATGCTCTAACACAATCAGCCCGGGTCGTAGAAAATGGAATTTATTGATCAATAAAAAACTCTCGCACGACAAAATAGAGCATCAAACTGCTGCTAGTAGGACTTCAGAGTAAATGAATAGATAAAGAGTAACACATTTATTGACCAAATAAGGTAATGTTTCTTTTGACGGAGAAAGTTCTACAAACCGTAATAGTATTACCATTTGTAGAACCGTAGTAGTATTACCATTTTGAAAACAAATATAGTTCGTTAAATAATGAACTTAACAACATTTTCAAAAAGTTGTTATGCACTTGCTTGTAGCTGTTACAGAGAAAGTTCTACAAACCGTAATTGTCTTCTTTCTGTTCATAAAACCCTCAACTGTAATTTTAGTCTTGATTTAGACAATGAAGTTGTGATCTTCATTTAGTTTTTCACAATTTGTTTGACATAGGAATTCTTATTTTCTCTTTTATTCGGTTTCATGGCTAGATTGATTCTCTTGTACCGTTCGTTTTGGCCAAGATCCTCAGCAGGGGTAGAGAGGTAACTTGTGCTACCAAAAGTAAATTAGGGTTTGCAGGGCGTGCCACCGCGCGGACGCGGAACGAGAACGGTGCGCGTTCTTGACTTCTAATCAGGCGAAGTAGAGCTCCGGTGTCACCTCGCGGGCGAGGAATTACGAGCAAACTATCTAGTCACCCGCGAATCGATACTCACTGCTGGGGTGAGCAGAGCAACAATTGGGAAAGAGAGGCGAGTCCAGACGGGCTCTGAGATCTAAGGCGAGGTGCACTTAGAACTAAGGGTTTCGAGGATGCTCGAAGATTTGCAGTTGTATTTTGTATGATTGATTGTCTCTTCTGTTTGCTGTGTCGAGCTTCCTTATATAGCGATCCGCAAGCAATTCGCAGAGACCTAATCACAACCCATTTCGGACTCAGCAATTAGAATTCCACAAGGATACGACCAGCTCGCGAGCCGCGCGATCCATGCAACACGTGTCCAAAACAGACTTCGCCTAGGTCTCACTCACCGCCCCGCATCATCTCACTGTAGCGTCGTACGCGAACTCAAACACTAAGCGATCCATCCCGCGGAGTACTACAATCCAATTCCAACTCTACCTCGCCATGCACTGTAGAATCCTATACGAACTGGGACAAAGGATCCCGTGAGGACATCGAATCCCGCGAGGTATCGAAACCTTTGCAAAACTCCAACTCGCGTGTTGCCAGACTTCGCCACCCTTCATGGACTTCTCATTAAAAAAGGGCCACAGGTACTGGCCCAAATATTATCCAAAACGTACCCCGAGTCTTGGACCAAAAATACCCACTGGGCTCAAACATTGCCCCTAGGCCTTGAGCTTAATCCACTTCGCAACGGATAAGCGAAAAGGCCTAAATGAGTCGTTTACGGGAATTCGTAATTCAAAAGGTGCTGACGTTTCGGCATCATCGCCTCTCTTCACCATTACGACTGTTTGAAATTTGAAATGTGCTAACATTTCGGTCGTCATCGCGTCTCCTCATTACGGCTACTGATTGAAAAGACGTTACGGTCCGTCTCCTTTATAAACCTCGATGCGGGTCCCCACATCTCACCATCGCTTTCCAACCAGTCTTTCCCTTTCCTTCTGCAACCAACCAAACTTCACCACCGAACTCACTCCGACCAGAAACAATGGCTCCCAAATCAACTGCTAACGACCCAAACCTTAACCTCACGGCGGCGAGCTCTTGGTCAACCGGCCTCGCTCGCCGTTTTGCCAACAACCCTCCTCAAGGAACACCCATTTATTTCCTTGAAACAGGGGCAGCCCTGCTCGGTCTGACTCCTTCACAATCTCCGTCCGCCGCTTATCTGAACCACTATACCGCCTCCGTGCGCCGACCAATCCTTACCCAACATCGCGAACCGGGAAACTTTGCCTCCTGGTTCCACCAAGCCCGCTCTCACACAAATATCCGGGTCGGGGAATGGCCCAGCGTCACCGCGGAGGACCGGGCATGGTATGCGGCTCGCCTCCAGACCGATCAAGCGATCTGGGAAGCAACCGGCATCAGCGAAGCCATCGCCTTGAGCTTCTCACTGCCTCCTCACGCTGATCGAGCACCCATTGCTGCCGCGACCTGCTTATGGAACAGTGCCACCAACACTTTTGATTTTCCTTTCGGGGAAATGGGCATTTCTCTGCTGGACATCCTCGCCATCACCGGACTGCCGATTCATGCAAAGCCATATGCGCCAGGTGACTTTGCATCGACCGAGTTTACGCACTCCTGCAACCTGGGGGCCCGCCGCGCCCTGAAAGGCTCGTACGGAGTATGGAGGAAGTTCTACATCGGTCATGCAGAACAACACGAAGGAGGTATCGCTTTCCTTGAGTATTGGCTTGATAAATTCATATTCTGTGGCAGTGCTCACAAGCCTACAGGGAAATGGATAAAGCTGGCCGAGGCACTCTACAATGGGATCGAAGTAGGGCTAGGGCAGCCCATACTGGGCGCACTCTACCGGACCCTGCACATGCTGTCCCTAAGACCCTTCCATTTCTCTGCTGGCCCTCTGTGGATCCTAGATTTATGGACGCAGCTGT
Source organism: Fragaria vesca subsp. vesca (assembly GCF_000184155.1). Classification (NCBI taxonomy): domain Eukaryota; kingdom Viridiplantae; phylum Streptophyta; class Magnoliopsida; order Rosales; family Rosaceae; genus Fragaria; species Fragaria vesca. The sequence goes on from NC_020496.1 coordinate 12,384,835, forward strand.
ACTTCCCGCTCTTCCGGGGAGCCCCGCTGGAATTCCTGCCCAAGGACCAATTGCTTGGCTTCGCGGTGTGCAAGAACGCTGCGAGCCGGACTCCCCTGTCCTTCTTCGCCAGCCTCTCCATCCTGTACAACCAACTCGAACCGCCTCCTACCATAGACATGATGGTTCGCCGGCGCCATCCTGAAGTCTTATCAACGGGCTTCTTCCCTCGCTTTGATTCGGACTCTGACGCCAAGACCGTCTTCATGAGAGCATCCTCATGCTGCGACCTTCAACTCGCCTAGGACGAACAAGGCTTCGAGCTGTATGCCCCCAACCACTTCGCCAGACAACTCGGCTTCTTTCAAGGGATCCCCTATCCACTTTTCCATTCGGTGAACAAGTACACCTCCTGGAGGAAGATTGGCGAGTCCGACTGGGTCACCCCGCTGCAGAACATTTTCCCTCTCACTCCTGACTTGCTGGAGATTGAGCCCTCGCTGGGTGTTGACCCCGCCTATCTCTCTTGGTGGCGATCCTTGTCCGACAACCATTGGGGGTTCCCAGATGATGCTGTCTTCGCCGCCATCTTTTATCCTCTATACGACACTCTAGGTGAGTCAGACCGCGTCATTCTTGATGCCCAGCGCGATCGTGAAGAGAGGGGTTCAAGGGCTGCGACAGGGACTAGGCTTGCGCTCCCACCAGTTCCTGCTACTCGCCGCTCGACGGGGATCGTCATTCGAGAACGCGATCCCGCACCAGAGGTATGTCACTAACCGTGTAAATTCCATACCGCCTTTACCACCTCGACAAAATGTTTCTTCCTAACTCTCCTGTCTACCTTTACAGTCTGCCCCCCGCCGGAGAACTATCAGAAGACCTGAGGGTGTCGGAGACAAAGGAAAAGCACCTGCCCAAGAGGAACCCGCGGCGGACCATGACGGTGAGACTGCTCCCGTCGTTTCCCAGCCAACGAGCGGCGAAAGCTCGCGGAAGCGTCCTATCGAGGACGAAGAAGAGCTGCTAGAGGATGAACGATATCGGCGCGAGAGCACGCCTTGGTAAGCGACCCTTCTTCGAACCAAAATTCTTAAAGCCAACAAACGATTTGCTAACCTTGCCTTTGACAGGTTCGCCGCCGCATCCGACCTCGCCTCGCTGTCGTTGAAGGAGCAACAGCGATAGTTGAAGTCCCAGCCCCGGAACCAAACGTCGGGGACCAAACCATGACCACCGAGGAAGTCACCGTGCAACCCCCTTCTCCAACCGACGCTCCAGACGAAACTGGCCCAACTCCAGAGCCTATCTGGGCTCCTGCTCAAGATGAAAATCTCGGCCAGTCCACCCGGCTTTCTGACTTTGCTGCCCCTTCGGCGGTTCCGCCAAAGGACTTCCAACCGGTGCTTGAGCTCTCTCCTCTGCAAAGAGACCCAGCGGCTCAGACCACCGAAGAACCGATAGAACCGATAGTCCCTACTCGATCTGAGGTCCCGCCGCCCGTTCCAGAGATTGAGGCAGTTGCCGAGGTTGAACCAACCACTCCGGCCCCAACGAGAATATCTGGCGAGGCGGCTTCTTCTTTGGCTACCCGGACCGCTCGTCTTCGGGCCCGGATTACCCCGCCTGCCGATCCAGAGCCCATTCGCCTAGCCCGGGCTTTCTTTCACAGGCTACTGTGCCAAGGTCCCCGCATGAACGTATTCGACTTGGTGGGGTGCGCCCGCGAGGCCCATGAAGCTCTGATTCGGCACCTTGCTGGCAGCAACCCTGCTCTAGACCATGTGTTGGAACTCACCGACGCTGTCGAGCTGCAGGCTCGCCGAGTTCAAGACGTCGGTGCCCAGTCGGCTGCTCACGAGCAAGTCCGCCAAGCCTTAGACAATCAAATGGCAGCCCTTTTAGCCGAGCTTGGTGACGCTGAAATCCTTGAGGCATCGTTAGAGAACCCATGCACTGTCTATGCTCGGCAAGTGGAGGCCCTGGAGGCTCAGATAGCAGAGCTGCAAGCTCAACTTGCTCAAGCTCGCCAGAACTTGGCCCGAGCTGAAGAAGTAGAAACCCGCGTGCAGGCCGCGGAAGAGACCCAGGAAGCTTTGGACTCGGCTATTGCTGCTGCCGACGAAGCCCAAGCCCAGGCGGATGTTGAAGAGTTGGCCTTAGAAGGCCTTCTCATAGATTTGTATAGGGCTTCTAGGCGGGTTTAGGCCCGATCAGCGCTTTGCCCCCTTTGTATGAACCTTTATAATAATATTATTATTAAATCAAAATCTTTCCCGCTCTTGTCAAATGTTGTGTAAGAACTGCCAGGAAAAAATCTTCTTCCAAGATTTGGTGGGGGTGTCCAATGCAACTACTCGCTTGGAACGCGGGTAGTCATTATGGAACAACGCGTCCGACCTTATCTCCAAAGCTCATATCTCGGAGCAAATCGCTGCATGGAGGACATCTGTTGAAAGGAAAATCACCCTTTTCGCCTATAAAAAGAAACGCTTGGCCGGGGCGAAGTATCAGTTAAGTCTTTGCCCCCTTGCCATGGGCTCTTATACCCTTCTGTACATCCTTTTGTCCCTGCTTAAAGCAAAGCCCCCACCTCACATTTTCACCCTTCGTTCTTGCTGATTCTGAAAATCTACTCTCAGGCCGGGAGTGATTCTGAAAATCTACTCTCAGGTCAAACCTTTGTTTGGACAAACTAATGGTTGGGTACCTTCTGCCTTGCACCGGCTGTTCTGTCTAAACGTGAGGCTCTCGAGGCTCCGCCTCCGCTTGCCCTTCAAGCACCTTCGAGGCATGATCGGTAGCATGAGAGACCCTGGTCCAGTGGACCTCTAGCTTTCCAACAACTTGTCTTAGGTCCGGGCCGGTGTCAAGGCTCGTGCTGGTCTAAAGAAGCGGGACGTTTGTCAACTTTGAATGAAGGACGCAGCGGCAGCCTCTTCTTCAACCTTGCAAGATATGCGGGTTGAGGGTTCCACTATCTGTAGATCTATGCTTTTTGAATGTAAACATAGTCTAATTTCACCCTTTCCGTCAATGTAGTTGCTTTGGCCGCAAAGCTAATGTTCGAAACTTATATTGAACAACGTCAAAAAGGCAAAATAAATGAATTTATTGTTTTTTAGGGCCTCTGGGATAGGCCCCAATCTTGTACTGGTCTTTGCGTTTAGACTTTGCACGTTTACAGAAAATGAAGAAAAATAGAGTTATCCTTTTTTTTAGGGCCTCTGGACTAGGCCCCAATCTTATACTGGCCTTTTTAGGCTGGTATGTTACAACGTACTCTATCAGTCTTCTATCCCGGATTGCCCCCTAGTGTTAGGCGGCGGAGCGAGAACGCGATGGCGCGTAGCACTATTAACTGTGGTGACGGGGTCCGGGGAAGGTGGAGGATCCTCGCGTTCCCAAACTCCTGCAATGTGGCGCTTGAGGAAGCGGCTATTAATAGGACTGCGATGAATGGTACCGTCCAAGTCACGCAGGTGGTATGCCCCCTTGGGGAGTATACGATGAATAATAAAGGGGCCTTCCCATCGAGCGGACCACTTGCCCCGACCGTCGGTTTTGTCCCCAAGTGGGAGTACCGCACGCCACACTTTCTGGCCTTCAGCATAGCTCCGTCCGCGCGTGACCTTATCATACTAACGTGCGATGCGTTGTTTCTCGAGGACGAGATTGTTGAAAGCGGTGACGCGGTACTCGTCCAGATCTTCAAGCTCCTGCCACATGGCTTGGACGTAATCCTCGCTAAGTAGTTGATGCTGGTCCTGAACGTGGAGTGAAGCGATATTGATCTCAAGGGGAAGGACGGCATCATAACCGTACATGAGAGCGTACGGGGTGGTATCCGTCGGGCCGCGCTTTGAAGTGCGGTAAGCCCACAAGGTGTGGTAGAGTTCCTCATGCCAGATGCGCAGGTTCAACTCCAACATCTTGCGGAGGATGCCAAGGATGACCTTATTACTAGCCTCCGCCTGGCCGTTGGACTGGGCATAATATGGCGTAGAGTGGAGAAGCTTGATTCTGTAATCGTTTAAGTACTTAACAATCGAATCAGCCATGAAAGCTGCCCCCCTGTCCGTAACGATGCACTCCGGGATACCAAAGCGGGAGATGATATTGCGGAAAATGAAGTTGCGCACCGAGTTGGCGAAGGCAACCTTGAGTGGTTCGGCCTCGACCCATTTGGTAAAGAAATCGGTGGCAACGATAATGAACTTATGCTGCTCAGAAGAATTGGGATGAATGATGCCAACGAAATCTATCGCCCAACCGCGACCCGGCCAAGGCTTAATGATGGGCTGTAACGGGATGTTGGGAATGTGTTGCACTGGTCCGTGAGCCTGGCAGTCTTGGCAACCTTTGGCGAAGGCAATACAGTCTTTCAGAATAGTTAGCCAGTAGTACCCATGGCGACGGATCAACCATCGCATTTTTGGCCCGGCCTGGTGTGAACCGCAAGCTCCACAATGTACTTCGCGCATGAGACGTTTAGCTTCGTTCCCATATACGCAGCGGAAGTCGTTTCCGTCTTCCCCACGCCGCCGGAGTTCGCCATTGTGTAAAACAAAGTTTAAGGCGAGGAAACGTATTTTCCTGGAGTGAGCGGCGTCGTTGGGGTTCTGGAGATAGGCGAGAAATGGTAGCCACCAATCCTCGTCGATAGGGTCCAAGGCCGCAACTTCGGGGGTGGCGGCCTGAAACTGCCCCCTAACGATGAAAGAGGGAAGAGTACGGCGTTCGACCTTGAGCAAACGTTCGCGCACTCCGTCGCGCAGGCTGAGGCCAGACGCTACCTGGGCGATCTCGTTGGCGGCGAAGTTGAACTTGCGTGGTATGTGCTCGATGTAGACGTCGTCAAATCGATCCAACACCTCAAATGCCTTGCGCAGGTATGGCTCAATTGACGAGCTTAAGCATTTAAACTTTTCCACTAGTTGGTTAACGACCAACAAAGAATCGCCAAAGATCTGAACCTTGCGGACTCCTAAATCCAACAAAATCTCTAGGCCGATGATCAGTGCCTCGTACTCAGCCTGGTTGTTGGTGCATTTGAAATCGAGGTGGAACGAGTAGGAGAAGCGATCTCCAGCGGGATTGGTTATGGCTAGCCCGGCTCCGGCTGCGGTATCAATCCGTGAACCATCAAAGTACAGGGTCCATGGAGCGAGTGTCACGGTAGCGAAGTCCAACTCGCGAAACGCCGTGAGCTCTGAGGGTGGGTGATGAGCGAGAAAGTCTGCTATTGCCTGTCTTTTTACTGCCTTTTGCGGAACATATTGCAACGAGAATTCGGACATGGCTAGGATCCACTTGCCAATGCGTCCCCGCAAGATAGGGCGAGAGAGCATGTATTTGACCAGGTCGGATTGAGCGATCACAACCGTGGTAAAGGCAAGCATGTAATGGCGCAGCTTGCACCCTGCAAAATATAAGGCGAGACATAACTTCTCCATAGGTGAGTATCGTGTCTCACACTCAGTTAAAACCCTGCTAAGGTAATAGACAGCGTGTTCTACCCCGTTCACATCGTCTTGGGCCAGGAGTCCGCCGATGGACAAGTCGGCAACGGCAATATAAAGTTTAAGCGGGGCACCGTCGCGAGGTGGGACTAGGACTGGTGGGTTCGTAAGGTAGTCCTTGATTCGATCGAATGCCTGTTGATGTTGTGGTTCCCAGACGAACTCGGTTGCCCCCTGGAGCTTGAGGAGGGGTGAAAAAGGCTGGACCTTCCCTGCCGCGTTTGATATGAAACGGCGGAGAAAGTTGATTCGCCCGAGCAGCTTTTTGGTGGTGGGGGGCGAAGCGGTGATTACCGCCTGTGCCTTGTCCTTTGGGATTTCGATGCCTCTTTGATGCATTAGGAAGCCAAGGAAATCGCCGGCCTCCGCGAAGAAAACACACTTGGCGGGGTTCATCTTTAGGTTATGTCGGCGCATCCGTGTAAACACCTGCCGCAGGTCTTCAACGTGGGTTGCCCGTGTTTTGGTTCTGACTACCACATCGTCGATGTATACTTCGATCAACTTTCCCAAGATGTCATGAAAGATGAGGTTCATGGCGCGCTGGTACGTTGCCCCCGCGTTTTTAAGTCCGAAAGGCATGACAACATACTCAAACGCGCCGGCAAAACCAGGGCAGCGGAAAGCGGTCTTGTGTCGATCGTCCTCGGCGACGGGAATCTGATGGTATCCGGCCGTTCCATCCATAAAGGATAACACCTCGTGCCCCGCGACGGCATCAATGAGTAGGTCAGCCACAGGTATGGGGTATATATCCTTCGGTGTTGCGTTGTTTAGGTCTCGGTAATCAACACAGACACGCATCTTGCCATTTTTCTTGCGGACAGGGACAACGTTGGACAACCACTCGTTATACTTTGCCACGCGAATGATGCCCGATCGGTGGATACTTTCGATCTCTTCCTTGACTACGATCTTAGTCTCAGTTCGCATGAATCGGCCGTCCTGCCGTACTGGACGTCGGTCGGGATAAGTTGGTAACCGGTGGCAGACCAAGTCCGGGGACAAGCCGGGCATGTCTTCGTATTTGTCAGCGAAGCAATCTCTGTACTCGCATAACAGGGCAAGAAGGGCTTCCTTTTCGTCCTCCGCCAACTTAGCACTGATGGAAATAAGTAAGGGCTTTTCTGCAGTCCCTACGTCAACTTGTGAAATGGGGTCGCGGACTTGAGGTGGTGTGTCGTCCAAGGCGGCGGGAGCCAAGTGAATAACTTCCTCCTTGGTATCGGAATAATCCACCACTTCATCTACATATTCCATAGTCGCGACCTTGTCGTAGGCTTCGCGTTCTGCCCAGTACGAAAGGAGTCTTTCGCATAAAAACTCGCCAGCCTCACGTGCCTCCTCTGAAAAGGCACTATTCATCAGAACGGGGTGTGGGATTCGCGATGGTGTGAGGACGTTGCAAATCGTCCTTCGCCTGGGTGAGTCCCCATCGCATTAGATTGGAGGCCGTTATTCCATATGGGCGGCCCTTGTTATCGACGCCTTGAACGTCCAACGGACCCAAGTCTGTAGTATAATATCGGGCATCGTTGAAGTTAGCGGAAATAGAGAATGGCCGCGGGTCGGCTTTTATGATGACTGCTTCACGGTTCTCGGTGTCCCAAATCATGAGTTCTTGGTGCATGGAGGAAGGCACGCAAAAACTTATGTGGATCCAATCTCGGCCAAGAATCATGCTGTAAGAGGAAGCGCATTCGGCGACGAAAAATGTCACATCCCGACCCTTATATTTTTACCTTATTTACTAGCGTGATTATAATAAGAATTTTACCGTCTCGATCATTGAGTAAATAGTTTAATTGGTCCCTAGAGGGGTTTCGGGGACGATTATGTGCGGAGGATTATTCGTATGAGGAAAATACAACGACGGTAAAAATAGTAAATTTTAGCTAGAAAAAGGTAATTTTTATTCGGGTATTATTTTTCGGGGTGTTTTTATTTTGGAAGTTTGGGTTATAAATGGTGTGGACCGGTTTGGGGTGTGAGGCCCAAACCCTTTTTCTTTTCTCTCTCCCTCCCTCCCGATTTTTTCTTCTCCTCCCACCCGATTTTCTTCTCTCTACACCCACC
>NC_020496.1:12392850-12393520 GCF_000184155.1 Fragaria vesca subsp. vesca
TAATTAATGTAGAATCCGGCCGTTGGATTTAAGTCGTATTTTGTAGAGGTTGTATTTACGACTGTGGAGTATGATATTTAAGTTCGGATCGTCCGATGTAAGAATATCGAAGTTAGGCAATAATGAGCGTAATTATGGCTCTCGGGTAATTTTGCCTATTTTGATTAAATATTGGATTATTGGTTGGGAAATTAATATTATATTTGGAACAGGACGTGAAGAGGCTCGAGCAGACGAGACCCCAGATTGACATCAGGCTTAGGCCTAATTCGTGAGTGGACTTTTGTTTTAAATAAATGCATGCTAAGTTCACGATTGAATAATTAATGTCGGGGAGTATTTTGCCGTCAATTAATTTTGACGCTTTTATTTCTCTGAGAGAGAGTTACCGAAAATGGGATTTTCGGTGAATATAAATATGTATATATGAGAGAGTATGTATAAAAAATGCTAGCTAGCCATATGTGTCTGTCCACCTTAATGGCGTAGCATATAGCCGCATTATGGTGTGACGTGAGCGTTGGACGTAAGCGTAGTAGCCCTATATGAGTGTTTAATTCATATAGGGGGTATGGGCACATATTTATACACCCGTCTGTCCACCTTGATGGCGTAGTGTAGCACCGCATTAAGGCGTGACGTGAGCGTTGGACGCGAGCGTGTAGCCCTA
>NC_020496.1:12394356-12463727 GCF_000184155.1 Fragaria vesca subsp. vesca
ACTCTAACGTTATTAAATGTTTTCCCTGGCCTTCGTTTTAAATTGCCCAGTCTGCAGAGTTCGGGTTGGATCTAGTAGGAGACGAGGCATAGTCACCCGCTTTTCGGCCAGTTTTCATCAGTAGGTTACCTGTTCAACCTACTTGTGTTTTCTTGCTTCCGCTTGTGTTTAGTAGCTCTGAATACTTTAGAATGTTTGTATTTTATGCGATGTTCAGAAGTGATAAATTAAGAGTGTAATTTGAAATTTTCGAGTTAGGGTTGTCCATCTGCAAGGGAGATTTTCTTAATCTTTTCAGTAAATTTTCCTTGGAGGTGGTCCCCGCACGACTTACTCTGGGTTTCAGGGTGAAATTCGGGGTGGGACGTGTCAAAAAAGGTGTAAACCCGTGATACCGGCCCGACCTTGACCCGTAGAAATAGCAAGCCTAGGGTTCTGGACACCTGCCCGTGAAGTTCTTGACTGTTAAGGACGTGGTTTGGATCATCGAGCGCGGGATGTCGAGAAGTCCCATGGTACGGGTTGTGACAACATTGACCGCGGCACCGGTGTCGACCATGACCTTGTTGATCATTTTTCCTTCGACTTCGGCCGTGATATACAGTGGCCGCATGTGAGTGGCCATGTCCAAAGTTGGCGTGGAGAAAGTTAGAGTTTGCTTATGTTTGATGTTGCTCGTAATTTCCACCTGTGGGATGTCGTCGGCCGGTGCCGGAACTAGGCCCATTTCGCTGCTGCATGGCGGGGGTATGCTACTAACATCCTCGCTGCTGACGGGGATATCCGCCGCACTGCAGGTTGTGTTTGGTGGGAGAGCGTATCTTTCCGAAATGAAGAACACCATCCCGACCTGAAAGGAGAATTGTTCAGGAACTGGGACCAGAGGAGTGTCAATGATCCCGTGTTCCCATTCGAGCACCGCGAAAGCGTCTACTTCGCGGCTAAATTCTTCATCAGCACCCCATCTTGAGACCTCTACCATATTACAGGTGAATGATCCTACCTGCTCTTTGTCCCGGTCTTCCTCTAGGTTAAGTCGAGGTTCTGAATGTGCCTCGTCGTCTTCTGAATTCTCGCGGAAACGCTGGACCATTTGTTGGGCGAGGTTAGGACTGGAGGGCGCCGGTGCGGCTATTGGTGGCTCTGGAGCCTCGGGTTGCCGCGGACGCCATACTGACTTGGTTGAAGGCTGATGGTCCTTGGCTGGCTGTTTGTTTGTTGCCAAAGGAGCCTTATCATTGTCTTCTTTTTTCAACCGATGTAGGACGGATACTCGGGGAACCATCCGAGTCTCGGGTTCCGGGGTAGACCGTGCCCGAGGCTGTGGTGGTGGCTCCCTTCTAACATCGGCCTCCGGATTTTGACGTTCCCGTTGCCGTGAGGGCTGAAACGGTTCGCGTTTGGACTCTGGGTCCGGGGTCATGAACAGCTTACGCCTCGGACCGGTAGGCGGAGCCTTGCTTCGCTCGGGCTCCGGTGACGGCCTGTGCCTGGAAGGCTGTTGATCCCTCCTCCTTTCAGGCTCTGGTGACGGTTTGGGCCTAGCAGGCTGTGGATCCCTTATTCTTTCAGGTGCTGGTGATGGCCTGCGCCTGGAAGGCTGTGGATCCCTTCTTCTTTCAGGTTCTGGTGATGGCCTGCGCCTGGAAGGCTGTGGATCCTGCTTTGGTGGAACCGTGAGTCGGCAGAAGACGTTTGCCTTGAGTGCAGGCTCGTCGCTGAACTGTTCGCAAATCCTTGGGGGTGTGACTGGCGGCATTTGAAGGAATGCGCGCAACCCCTCTGCTTCCCTCCACATCCGCTCAAGCGTCTGTGCGAGCTGTGAGGGGCGTACAGCGCCCTCTTCGACAGCCCGTAAGGCACGTAGGATACTACCGTATCGCTTTTGGAGCTTTCGTTTCTTAGACCTGCTGATGGTAACTGTCTTGCCCCCTTGCTGTGTGTACCAGACCCCATCCTTGATCGCCGATTTGGACGTCGGGGGAATATAGGGGTCGGTTAGGACGCCTTTATGAGGGCTCGAGGCCTCGTTGCTGTGACGTTCACCGTTGGAGTCTGACATGTCCATCTCACTTGTGGCAGGGGATGTAGGTACCGCCTCTGCCCAATGTGTATAGACGAACGTTTCGAGACGTTCTATCCTTCTTTCCAGCTCTTCTCGAGTCCTAGGACTCATAGGCTGGGGATCTTCAACGGGGAACGGTCTATCGTCCCTCATGACTGCTTTGCCCTTATCCTTGCGGGAGGGGTGGTCTGTTTCGAGCTTAGCGACCAACTGTCTAGCTGGGTCGTCTGCGTTCCCCTTCTAGTTATTCGGGACCGTATAGTTATTCGCTGGCCGTTTGCGATTTCGGCCCGGCGGTTCACGTAAACCTGCATTTTGCGACAAGTCTAATGTGATTCTTCGCTGGCCGACTCGAGGCCAAGCGAAGTCAGCCATTGCGATCATGAAGTCGTCCTTATTCTCAAAGCGAATATACCCGAGGTCGAGCCAGTCTTGAACCTGGTCTCTAAGCTGCTGGCATTCGCTGGTTCTGTGCCCCCAGCTGTTATGAAACTTGCAGTGAATGCGCCCCTCCTTGTATTCTATGTAGGGCAAGGAATTGGCCACTGTGACGAGCCCGTCATCAATGAGATCGTCTAAAACCTCATGTGCAAGATCTTTGTTGTAGGTGTATTGGCGACGTGGCCGGCGGGCACTGTCGTCGCCTTCCTCGCGGCCCCTTTTAGGTGCCCGGCGTCGATCGTCGTCCTGGGTCTGATTGGCCCAGTTTACCTCGACCATACAAACTACAGGCGGGAAAGGGTCTATATCAACCAATGAGGCCGTACTACCCGGTGTTTTCATCTTTAGCTCGCCCGAGTTCAGCCATGTCTGCAGCTGGTCTCGAAACTTGACACAATCTTTGGTGTCATGATTGTAAACATTGTGGAAGGCGCAGTACTTCTTGTCCTTCAGCTCTTCCTTAGGCGGTATCTTGTGATCCAAGCGCACGTATCTTGCCTCGATGAGGTCATTAAAGACCAGATGGGCGTTCTTAGCATCATAGGTGTATGACTCGTACTCCGGCTTGGTCCATGCAAAGGACTGGATGGTGATTGGCTCACGTGTCATCTTCAGGTTTTTCAACTTATGAGCTAATGGCTTGCCAGTCAATTCTACTGCGCCAATGTCATCCAGGTCCTGATCCATATGAACTCCCTCAGGTCTTTGATAATATGGATCGTGAGTAGGGGTTTGTATGTTTAGTGCCCCCACTATCCGGTTCTTTCCTGGTATGTAAGTTCCTTTGGAAGCATTTGTTTTGTCGTCCAACTCGTTCAAGATTAGCTCGTAGCTGCCGACTTTGTTAATCAGGTCACCCATGGAATTAAAACGCTCTCCATGATGCTTCAACCGCTGGCGGTGTTCCAGACCTCTAATAGCCAATTTAATGGCTTCCTACTCAGGTAGCAGGTAATCACACTTGGCTTGCTGGATCTTGAAGCGTTGGAGGAAAGAAACCCCGAACTCCATGCTCTGCTGGCTCATCTGTGTGAGGGAGTCGAGGCCAACTTCAGGCTCAATCATGCCGTACGTTTCTCAGAAGAGTCTTTCCATAGTGGGCCAATCTGCTATTGACCCAGGCTTCAATCTGGAGTACCAGGTGAAAGCAGCCCCTGATGGAGAAGTCCCGAAGAGTTTGAGTTTGAGCATATCATCATTCCCGTATTGGCCGCATTGGACCTTAAAACGGGTCATGTGTGTTGCTGCATCTTCCCTTGTCTCCCTGGAGAAAGTAGTGAAGACAATATTCTTAAACCCATGAGGGAAGGGATATTGTGCCACGCTATCAGGATAGGGGTCACGATAATGCAAGCTAGCATCACCTTTTCCGGTTTGCTCCTTGACTATGCTCGAGATGAGCTGGCGCCAATCGGCTGCCGTTACTGGTGTGGATTCTGCCCCCTGATCGTGGCCGTGCCATGCAGAGAGGCTAGGGGCCTGCCCGACGTTCTTAGGGGTCGAACTGGAATAAGCTATAATTGGGTCTTCTGGTGTCCCGATCCCTTGAGATGGGAAGGCACCGGCGCCCCTGAGTGTGACTCTAGGGCCGCCCAGAGAGGGTAGACGGGGCGGTGTCTTTGACGAACTGGCCCCTAATGTGAATTGGGGAGTCTTCTGGGCCCCGACCTTTGGATTTCCTCTAGGGCGTTCATTAGGTGGAATGTACCTTGAGCCCTCAGTTGCACTTGAACTAGCTAAGTTCAAGGCATGATTTTTTGGTGCCTGAGCCCGCATCCAGTCTTCCACTTGCAAGACCCTTATGCTCAGATTATCATGTCGCTCTTTGTAGTCCTCAAGCTTTTCCATGCTATTCTTATTTCCAAAGAAGGAAGCGTCCTGCTGCAATTGTAGCTTAGTATCGTGCTCGTCCAAGCGACAGGTTTGTTCATCCACGGTTGCACGGGTGAGCTTCAGACTTTCTGTGAAAGCCGCCTTGCTCTGGTCCACTTCTTTCTGGATCCTTTGAAGGGAACCTGCCACCAAGTCTTTATCCTCCCTAACTTGACCGGTGTGGAAGTTAAAGTCCTCGCTGAGCCTAGAAAGGTTTTCTTGATTAGCAAGCCAGATATCCCTATCCTTCATGACTACTTCAGATAGATTCGTAACAGTCAGGGTGAGGGAGGCAAGACCCTCCTGCAATTGGCGGGTTGCCTGGTCGGTGTGAGCCGCTAAGCGTCCGACCAGATCCGTTATTTGGTCTTCAGCTAGAGTGACGAGTTCAGTGCTGCTAGTGGGTGTTAGTTCCGCCATCGTAGGTTCGCTGAAATCTGGGTTTCCGAACCGAGTTAATATTTGGTCTTTTATGAGTGAGCGACAGGCCGCGCTGTTATGAGGCTGGTAACGCGGTGATTTGTGTTTCAAACAAGAAATCGAGGGTCTCCCGTATGGGGATCCGCCTGACTTCCCAATGATGACGAGAATGTTATACTCCCGGTCCCACTAGGCGTGCCAATGTTTTGGCCACGATCCTCAGCAGGGGTAGAGAGGTAACTTGTGCTACCAAAAGTAAATTAGGGTTTGCAGGGCGTGCCACCGCGCGAACGCGGAACGAGAACGGTGCGCGTTCTTGACTTCTAATCAGGCGAAGTAGAGCTCCGGTGTCACCTCGCGGGCGAGGAATTACGAGCAAACTATCTAGTCACCCGCGAATCGATACTCACTGCTGGGGTGAGCAGAGCAACAATTGGGAAAGAGAGGCGAGTCCAGACGGGCTCTGAGATCTAAGGCGAGGTGCACTTAGAACTAAGGGTTTCGAGGATGCTCGAAGATTTGCAGTTGTATTTTGTATGATTGATTGTCTCTTCTGTTTGCTGTGTCGAGCTTCCTTATATAGCGATCCGCAAGCAATTCGCAGAGACCTAATCACAACCCATTTCGGACTCAGCAATTAGAATTCCACAAGGATACGACCAGCTCGCGAGCCGCGCGATCCATGCAACACGTGTCCAAAACAGACTTCGCCTAGGTCTCACTCACCGCCCCGCATCATCTCACTGTAGCGTCGTACGCGAACTCAAACACTAAGCGATCCATCCCGCGGAGTACTACAATCCAATTCCAACTCTACCTCGCGCATGCACTGTAGAATCCTATACGAACTGGGACAAAGGATCCCGCGAGGACATCGAATCCCGCGGGGTATCGGAATCTTTGCAAAACTCCAGCTCGCGTGTTGCCAGACTTCGCCACCCTTCATGGACTTCTTATTAAAAAAGGGCCACAGGTACTGGCCCAAATGTTATCCAAAACGTACCCCGAGTCTTGGACCAAAAATACCCACTGGGCTCAAACTACTGTTCATAAAGTTGGTTTAGGATTTGTCTCATAAATAAGTGTAACTATATTCATATATCAAGCAATATGATTCTCTCAATCTTCTTCTTTTTCTAGTTACTGTAGCTTCTATCAATTTGAAACTTCGATCTTACAACATGAATATATATGACTGATTGAAACTTTGAAACGTATGTAGCTACTGTTGCAATTTTTATGTCTACAATATAGATTGCACATAGATCTTACAGCAAGAGCAGAAACTATGAAACATGCCGGATTTGAGATCAAACAACAAGGTGAAATTATCGATCCAAAGAACTCCCTCACTATACATTATACAATTATCTACGATGGCAAAAGTATAGGAAAAAACATATCGACTGACTAAATAAGATACCTTTATGCCCAGCTATATCTGGTAAATCAGAGATTCGATTTTGATTTTAGGTGTTCTCCAACGACAGCGCCATCTTCTTCTTCTTCTTCTCCATTATTTTCGCTTTCAGAGAGTACTGAAGCTTTCTTCATTCTTGTATGTTGTCAAATCCTACTGCATATTTGCCCCCAAAATGGTTATATAAATGGAGGAATCTAGAAACAAAAGAAGTATTTGGAAACAAACAAACAATGGACTGAGACTGGTATTGGAACCATATACAATGTCTCGTATTTTGACAGGGATATTGCGTCAATTAATAAGCCAGTTTTAATTATTCTTTTTTGTTTCATCATATATAGTATACACATAACTCATTTCCTTAAAAAAAAAATCTTCCTAAAATTATTATTGTTTGCCCAGTACCATTTGGTTTAGTGGAATTAGTCTATTCTTTATAAGTGGGAATGTCATGAGTTCGACTCACAATAGATATGTTATAACATTACAGTTATTTGTTTTTAATTTTTATTAAGTAGGTAAATACTGTAGCATTCCAACATTTCAGTGCCAAATCATCATTTTGCCCTTCTTCATAGGCATCTTCTTTCGCAAAGACTCTTTCTTATCTCTTCATTCTTTTCTCATTCATATACTTTTTTAAGGATTTCTTGTATATATGGCATGGCTTTCCCCTTTTATTACAAATGTAACTTCTTCAAGTCACATCCATGTATAGACTTGGGTAAAGAATTTATGCATACCTTGGTTATACATATAGACAAGATTCTTTGTATAGAATTTAATTGGGAAATATATATTCCTTTTTTTAGGTAAGCGAAGAAAATTTCATTAGATTAACAAACTAAATACAACAAATATATGCAACGCCTGGTCAAGAAGGAATAAAGTCTTATACAAGTTCAAAAAGCCCTTATTTGACAAAAAGAAATACTATAAACTATAATCCAAAAAGACAAACAATCAAACACTACATATGAAAATGAAATGCAAAGAAGAAAAAACATCTAATCATGTAAACCTATAAGACATATCAGTTGTTCTGACGAGCATGACGCCTAAGACCCATACATTGGTATACGTTTCGCTCAACAAACCAGCTTCGATCTAGCAATAAAAGTTTCACCCCCACAAAAAGCACAAACACAGACCAAACCTAATTGAGAAAGAGAAAGAAAAGAAGAAAAACTCTAGGCCCAACCTTCCAGGCCACAAACTGAAGCCCAAAGGCCCATACATTCTTTCATCCCTCCCATCCAAATTCGATCGGCACCAATCTTGTTGGAGAAGCCTCCTACTACTTCGTCAATCTGGTGACTTTCACCACGACACCATGGCACTACTGCCGCAAGAGGTCAAGGACCCAAGTCTTACCCAACTGACTAAGTTGATCCTATAAACATAGGCTACCGCGGCAAAATATGGAAGCAAAGACCCGACCCGCATCTTAGATGACACCTGCGAACCCAACTCATAAAACATGTTTCTTCTATCAGCTTCGATCTGATCCAATGTCGCCAACGCACTTCAATCTAAGTTGATCAGAGATGGAGCAATTGAGCAAAACACCATACAACGCACCAGTCAAAACACTTCCCATAGAGAAACCAACGTCGGAGGCGCACTATAACAGTCGGAACACCAACTGGGTAGCCGCCACCTTGCTCACAAAACCTAGAATTACAATTTACCCTTAATAAGATTTGAACTAGAAAAAAACAACTTAATAGAAATCACACTGGCGGTTCCACCATATAAGGTGATAATTAACGTGTGAATATATGGTACGATACTGAATCATATATAAGTGTGTGTGTGTGTAATCGAGGACCCCCAAAATAAGGACCCGTTGGTGACTTTTTTAAGGAGATCACATTTCAATCGCATTTAATATATCATTGCAGCCGAATATGTCATTAATGTGCTCATTGTTGAGGACATATTTTTAATTAAGGGTGTACGACAATGAGACAAGTATGGCCGAGTCTAAAATCTGTCCATGTTGTATGAGTTAGCGAAGACTAGGCCGAACAAACTTCGAAGAACTGAGAATCCCGGGAAGCTTGTTGTTGTGTCCCTCCCGGTGGCTCTTTCCTCAATCACGATAGTAGATTGATTGCGTGTTATTTTCACAGAAGGGCTTGGCAAGATGTGCATGGTGTGGGAGCTAGAAAATCACGAGTTTCAAAAGAAGAGAACCCAGGTGTGTCTCTAAGGCATGGATTGAGGTATATGAGATAAGAGATTTGGGCAGAAGATGAGTTGGAAAGATGGAAGACTAAGGAAGCATGGGAGAAGAAGAATGTTAGAGAGCTTGCTAGCACCATTCGGTATCTTCCTTTGGTTGATAACAACAATTATTTATAAGCAACTCAAGTAGCTATAGGGAATTTTGGTTAAAGTTTTTTACTGTTGAGGAAAAGACCCACTTGGTTAAAAACATGTATTGGGTCTTATAATGTATTTTGATTTGTCAGGTTGTGTCTAAAGCTGTGACTGCATGTGGGATAGGCTTTGAAAGGCGTGAATGTAGGTTTTTGGTAGATTTCATGCAAGTCTGCTTCTGTTTTATATTTTATTGTGTGGCTGGAAATAAGAATCTTACCTTTTTGTTTGGATCTTAAAGGGTTTGAGTTTTGCTTTTGGGCCTCTTTTTTTCATTTATCTATATTATGAGATAGGTCGTTGGACATGAATTTTGGTCCCAAGTCTAAAATTACCAACGATCCTAAAACTAAAAACAGACCTCATACAATTATGTTACCTTCCAAACCACACCCTTTCGTGAAAGCCCCAAGTGCATGAATGTGGCTTTGGTCAATATGCATAACATGATGTTTACGAGTAAAATTCACCTTAAAGCATAAATCGGGCTTAATGAATTAATTGGGTCTGCTAGCTGGAATTTTAGGGTTCAACACTCATTAAGGTATCAAGCTAGATTAAACCAGATCAAACCAAATATGTCAAATATGAACTGTTTAAACATGAACTAATTGGACCTAATAGCTAGAATTTTAGGGCTCAACACTCATTAAGGTATCAAACTAGATCAAACCAAATATGTCAAACATGAACTGTTTAAGTTCATAATTGCTATATCATATGTATTGTATTGTATTTATCATATGAAAATTGCATATTTCATCATGTACTCCATATTGTAATATCAAATTCGTCTAAACAGGAAACAAAATACGTACATATTTGACTATTAGTAGCAATACCAAAGACAATAATATAACAAAGACAACATCTCGAAAAACCCTAATCCCCAAAGAACCGGTTTTTTCCCTCCGTTTCTACTGAGTTGCTTGTTCAGCGGCGCCGTATCGGTGATGAACTATGGCCTTGCTGATCTTAGTTCGTTGTCGGACAAGATTTTTTCCTATGCCTTTTGTAGTCTCTTGCAGGGTTTGGTTAAAGGACAGAAGGAGAAGGCAAATCTGTGGGTTTGTGCTGGCTTGGTGGTCGTCATCATTGTTCTGTGTTAAAAACTGTGGCGACAAGGTCATCAGAAGATCGGTCAGCAGGACGCGAGCGTGGGTCGTGCATGCGCGACACTTTAGCGAGCCTTATCAGACTTTGGAGTGAGCAACTGGAAGGTCTTGAGATGCCTCATGGAGATAACGTAGCTATGGCTTTGTCAGCCAGCGACGTTGAAGATCGGGGACAATGGTGGTGAGAAAGGGTGGTGACAGATCTGGTCTAGCTTTTGACCTTGGGCTAGGCCCATCTTGTGTGAATATGTGGGCTCCTAGTTGGCTTAGGTTTGCTATATGTGGTCCTAAGCCCTCTCTATCCCTTTAAGGGTTTAAGGGTTTTTATGACCCACTATAGCAAACCATGCTAACTATTTCTTGCCCTAAACCGAAGTGCACGAATAAATGCCTTGTTGCTTCGGTGTTAGGTGCGTGAGCAAACAGAGTGTGATGATTAGCTGCATCTATATGGTTGCGTATTGCTTGGAGTATTGCAGTTAAGCGCCTTGGCTCCAGCCATATACTTCCCTGGTATCTTGTTGTGTCTAGTTTTTACCTCTGCTAGGCTCACAATAAGTGAGAGTTTTGTGGTACTATTTGACCTTTGTGGTTCTTATATGTTGCCATTCTGGCCTTTGAATATTATTAATGAAATTATTTCAAAAAAAAAGAGAGACAATAATATAAATCAGAGGTATTAAAAGTATTAGTTAAACACTTAAACCCCAAATATGGAAGGATTCTCAACATGTGCAAAAGAAACGATACATATGCTTCTAACAGTACCTCAACATAACAAAAATGTAGTTATGATAATAAACCTAAACAACTTCAATTTGAAAGCAATCTAATCATAGAGATCCTTCACAGCGAGATTGCATAGAGAAATCATCAGTGAAATTATAGCCCTTAATATGCACAGTGACTTTTCAAACGGTCCCGTAAGGTCGTAATTGATGTTTGGAAGCCGATGTAAATCTTAGGGAGGAGTCATGGTGAACCGGAAAGCCCAGATGTGTAGCTACAGCCGGATTGAGGAAGTTCGATGCGGAGCCACAATCAATGAAGACTCGGATTGGTTTCCCGTGAATTGTTCCCTCCAATCGCATCATCTCATCCAAGGAGGATTTGGTAATAGCATGTAAACATAGGGTCTCCTCGGAATCATGGGTCTGATCGTCCAAAGAGGTGCTAGCATCATGAAACTCCAACGGCTCATCCCCTTGCTCAACCATTAAGGCCAAAATTGCCATAAATGGCTTTTTGCAGATGTGGTATTTAAAGTATGGTTCCTCACATGTGAAGCAGAGGTTTCATTCTCTTCTGTCACGTTGCTCTGCTAGGGACCACTGACGAACATGGGTGGAGAAGTTTTGTCGTGCAGCGATAGCCCTTGAATTTAGGGGCTGGGTTGTCTGTTGATCGTGGGTGGGATTAATGGGTGGTGGTTGGGTTAGGGAGGGACCACTGGGTGGTTGTGGGTATGACTACCATGCCGAAAATCTTGAATTTCGGCCAGTAACATTTCGATTTGCACGTTCAGCACGCTCCGCCCTTAGCTTAGCCTTGTAACGCCGCGCTAGCTGGTGTGCGTGAGAGAGAGATCGAGGACCCATAACTAACACATCGTGTCTCAGCTCATTCTTTAGACTACCGCAAAACATGGGCCATAGATCGGCGTTTGACCAATCTGGAGCTTGACATGAGAGTTTGGTGAACTCGATGAAGAACTTGTTGACCGTGCCCTGTTGCTGCAGGTGAGATAGTTGAGCCTTGAAATCGGAGGTGTTTCCCGACCCAAAATGCTTTAGAAAAGCTACCACAAACTCTCCCATGTGATGTAAGACCGGCATTGTTTTAAGGTGTTCATCCAGACGAAAGCATCAGCTCCGAAGTGGGCAGAGATAGCCTAGACACACTCATGGGGTGGGATGCGGTACGAGCGTATATAACGATCAGCCATGGCCAACCACCCAATGGCGTCTTCGCCGGTGAAGCGGGGAATGTCAATTTTGGGTGGTTTGTAAGTGTAAGAGTCATGGAAATTTGTTTGGGTTTGGAATCTGGTGTTGGTGTGTTGTTGGTTGTTAAGGTTTTGTAATTCAGAGCAGGGTGTGGTGTTAACAAAGGTGACCGTGGAGTATGTGGAGGAAGCTGGTTGTGCCAACGAAGACGATTGGCCCATGAACCCAGAAGGAAAAGGGTTGGTCATACCCATATCCGACCATGCGTAAGAAGTGGTTTAGGATGATGATTGTATGGCTAGGTAAGACAGTGTGCCGAAAGTGAGTGGAGGAAGGGTTGTTAATGGCTGTGAAAAAGGTAATGGTAAGCATTCAGCATTGGGCCATGGCAGCCAAAAGGTTGTCTTGCATAGCTACCATCTGAGTTGTAATGTGATTTTGAAATGCCACTTAAGGTTGGTTGAGAGAAAGGGTGAGGTGTTGCATCGAAGCTCGGTGTTTTGGGTTTGCAAAAATTCCACTGTAGATTTGAAAGCTCGGTACTGGTTTTCTGGGTTAGATTGGGATGAAGAATGGTGGGTACGGTTATGGATTTTTGCGGGGAAGGGAGTGGTGAGTCGACTGCTGCACCGGACATTGGCGTGGACAGCGACACATTTTGTGGAGTTCGCATCGTACCGGGCACTAATACCAAATGTTGGGAACGAAGTGCAAAGAAAGGAAATTGAAAATAAACTAGATAATACTCATTTCATTCATAAGGTGCAACTGCACTTCTTACAATATATATAGGCTGAGTACAAAGAATAAGTTCATAGCTGGCAACAGGTAGAGTCAAAAGGGAACTACAATGACTTTAACAAACTGGGCTAACTCTCTCATTGGGCTAACACACGAGGTCCAATGTTGTGTCCATGTTGGTATCCAACAAGATCCATCAGGGTCGGTTTTTTCCTCCTGTAGAACAGAACTCGGGCATCACATGAACTCAGGTTGCATGCATTGATCATCCTTACAGCGGGTGATTGGTGATATGTATGAATGATGACCATTTTCTTCAAATTCTTGGCATTCTCTAGTATGTAGCATGCCAAGTCCAATTCGTTAGTTCCATTGGAAAGCTCTAATCTCACCTCCTTAAGCTGATCAATACAAGCCAGGTTTTGTGAACTCCAATAACTTTTATTACACCCGCTTCCCTGTAAAGGCATCAACCAAATATTGATTTAACACACACACACATAGAACAACAAGAGATTATTCATTTACAATATATACAGAGAGAGCATATGAATACGACCTATATATATATAGTCTTTTAAACATGATGATTGTAACAATGTGCATGTCATTCATAAGAGAAAGGGGAGGGAGATGAGGCAGAGAGTTTACTTACAGGAGCATTCTCTTTGACCTCATCGTAAGGGACCAATCTTCCTCTATAAAACCAATTATAATAAGGAAAGAGTTCATAGAGCAAGGATGGTGAAGTTGCTATGAACAAAGTGTTCAAATTAGGCATCCCACGAAGAAGATGGGCTATATTTGGGACAATGTCGTCGGTCAACCTCACAAGATAAGCTCGAAAGCAACTGATATCATGTAATGGCAATTGCACGGGACCATCCCTCAATACCTGTAATATGCAAAACTATACATCAGAAGATGGATGTCAATCAAAATCTGCAGCATAAACTTTGTTGCTATACTTTTACCTCTATGGTCTTTTCATCGAGATGAAGAACTTTCGTCCTGCTTACACTGCTGAAAACTTCAAATAGCTTTCCATTGTCATCTGCTGTAGGAGATAGGAAAAGCTCGGCTTTTTCTAGAAATGTAAATCTCCCAAGAGATAGTTGATTCATCAGATAACCCAGCAATTTCAGACGTCTAAGATTTGAAGCAACAATTTTCAATGAGTCTAATCCACGTTCATTAAATGGCCCACGTACATCTATGTCTTCAAGTTTAGCACCTGAGATGAGAAGCTTGGAGATCCTATTTTGATAATACACAAATTCAAGATGGAATTTTATCAATGACGGGATTTCAACGGTGACGCTTCCAATCCCATTAACATGTTCAAGCCGCAATTCTGTAAGATGTAAGCTGGAGATCCATTTCCAAACCTCTTCAGATATGATGACTTCCTTCAAATGCAGGCGCTGGAGATTGGAGGGAACAGCCAAAGCGGGAAGTCTAAGAGTCTTGCTGCTCAAGTCCACCTTTAGAGTCTTCAAAGTTGAACAATCAAGGAGGTCATATGGCAACTCAAATGTCGAGCCATTATCGATAGAGAAAACTAGCTCAAGATATTCGATATTGCAGCTAACTGCAGTGATTATCCATGTGGCTATTCGAAATTGCTCCTCCGAGGTATTTGCACCGTTGAAGGACCAAGCAATACGTAACCGTCCTATCTTGCAATCCTTACGTTGCATTAAGAACCTATCCAAGTGATTCAACAAGTTCAGCCGCTTCGACTTGGATTTCTTGTAGATGGATGAAGATCCGTCAATATTTAGTGAGGGCACTGAGAGAGAAAGCTTTTTGCATTTTTTTGATACGCATCTCAGTCGAATTAAGTCCTTGACTTCTGTAGATGACATGATATGCAGTACCACTTCGTTTGGAAGAGCACTAAATCTGTCTATCAAGGTGTTAGATCCAACAACTCCTTGGGCTTGAGCACTTGTAGCCCCTAAGTTATGCTTGTCTTCCATGATACTCATTTGATTAATAATTACTGTTATCGATCAGTTGTATGCCTGAAATGATTAGAACAGGAAGACAAAATTAATGTTAATATCGCTATATATATATATTATTCATTAGAAAATCAAAGATAAATTAATAGTGTTAGATAATTTGGACCTAATAATAAACCATGCAAAACACTAGGACCAATAGATAATTTGGACCTAATTTATAGTACGTTTCATAGTTCATACACCCTAGCCTTTTTCTTAATTTACTGGGGGTGGCAATCCACCAATGAGGTAGAGAGAGACAATACCATACACAATAGTCCTCCCTATAAAAGTTCAGCTTTAACTAAATTGTATAGTACAAATTCAAGATCCTATATTATCAATAATGAAATTGAACTTAAATCGAGAAACAAATATTATTTACAAATAAGAAAAAGAAAAGAGAGCTGATCGAGGTTGTTTAAGGATATAGTACAATACTTAAAAGGTGTGTCTATTGCTACCCCATAAACCACTTTACTCCTCTCGCATGTTGTTGATTTATTGAATGAATAATATACCCTACTATAAAATTATAGCAAAGGATAATAAGTTGTTACAAATTAGAAAGAAAAAAAAATTTAGATAAACACGTACTTCATAAAAAAAACACTAGCATTCAACTGAAGATGAGGTGAACTATTTATACATATTTTTTTCTTTTTGATGCTTCGTCTATCTATTTACTCATTATTTTTCATATCGATTTTGTATGTAAATTTCCATGTCTAGTTGCTCACTTATATATATTTGATTTTATTTTTTTTCATCGGCTTCAAAGCTTTTTCTAAGTAGAGTTTACAGACATTGTGAATCTTGATATCGATGGATATCAATAAGTTGTTAAGTTTAACAGTTTTCTTCTTGTTCTTTAATTGAGATTTATATCTTAATGTGATTTTTATTGTTCAGTTTGTGATTCCACTTACCCAAATGATATTAATCTTATGGTTTTCTTCAATTTGAAAATCGGTGAATAAAATAAATTTAAAATTAAAAAATATATAGGCGGGGTGAGAAGAGATCAAATGTAGGGTGAACAAAGCAAATCTCAAATTAAAAAAAAATATATGTAGGGTGACAAAAGAATTTAGTGTGAACAAAGCAAAAATGAGAAAATAATATTTTATGTATTGTAAATGGGTGAATAAAGTAGACTTATAATTAAAAATATATAAATGGGGTGTGAAGAGAACATGGGATCAGCAAAATGGTTTGTGAGGTGACAATAGACGCACACTACTTAAATTGGGCTTTGATGCTCTGGGCTCGGTGTTCAACTTGAGCCTCAATGAGCCTACAATGAACAAAGAGTCTCTAATTTAACTTAAGTATGTCTTGCCATAGATTGATTTTGAATTGAAATTTGTTTAGTCCTTGTGGTTTGAAGTTGACATCTGTTTAGTCCTTGTGGTTTTATTTTAATCTGAATAGTCCTTAAAGTCATGATTTTTCATCCAAATAGTCCTTATGGCCTTTAACTGAGAAAATTGTCAGAATGACTATTTGGATGAAATAAAAATCATGACTTTAAGGACTATTCAGATTAAAATAAAACCATAAGGACTATTTAGATAAAAAAATCGTAACTTTAAGGACTATTCAGATTAAAATACAACCATAAGGACTAAACAGATGTCGACTTTAAACCACAAGGACTATACAATATTTTACCCATTGATTTTTGTAAATTAGGTAAATGAAATAAGCAAAACAATGGAGCTTGTAAAGCATGGCAAAAGAGATTGAATTGGGTCAACGAAATCAGACAGACAATTTGAGTTTGTAAATATGGGCTAAAGAGATTGAATTGATCAATAAAATCGGAATCAAGAAACTATTTAACAATTATAAATGAAAAAGTTGTGGTTAAGAAACAAATAGAAGTACCTAAATTGAATTTTCCTTGCTTTGTGCTTCAAGTATCAACCCTTTAGTAACTAGTCTTGATGGCAACAACAGTCTGTGAGAGGAGTCTCCGATCTCAATTTGACTTGCAAGATAGTGAATTTTGTAAGTTAGGGAGATGAAATCAGTGTTCAGATCCTGCCATTTATAAATTAGGGTTTATATAAAGAGCTTAAAATCGGATGGATGAAATTGACGGTAAAAACAATGACAAAAAGGTAAATATCACAATTATAGACAACTAGAATTATCTCATTGTATGACTCATGTGTTCAATTCATGACCATTCTATGATAAGTAGAATGGTCGGAATCAAAAAACTATTTAACAATTACAAATGAAAAAAATTGTTGTTCATAAACAAATGGAGGTACCTAAATTGGATTTCCCTGTAATCTGTTTCGAGTATCAACTCTCTAATAACAGTTCTTGATGACAACAACAGTCAGTGAGAGGAGTCTCCGATCCCAATTGGACTTGCGGCTACTTTCTAGAGACTGAATTTTGTAAGTTAGGGAGATGAAATCGGCGAGATCCTGGCATTTATAAATTAGGGTTAAAGAGCTTAAAAGGCAATGATGAGATTGGTGTTAAAAACAATGATGAAAAGGTAAATATCACGATTGCAGACAGCTGGCATTATTTCATTTGTATGACTCACGTGTTTAATTCATGACCATTCTACAATATGCGGTTGAATATGGACATGAGGTTGAATGAGTTCACTTGTAAAAAAGAGAAAATAGGTAAAGGAGTTAAACTTATACAGTTATACCAATAATGAAATCATTCTTAAATAATTAATAAAACCGTAGAGGACATAGTACATACACCATTATATTACGCCCCAAATTAAGAAGATGTACTGTGATGCACCGAATCAAATCATCAATCATGTGTAGTGGGTGTAGACGACAATGGACCATGACAAACGAGCTCAACTTAATCGCGATACAGGGAATCATATCCTAATGTTTGGCGCTTAATTTTGCCGCTTCCGTAAAAAATTAAACCACTTTAATATGCGTCAGGTGGGCGCGTGTCAAACACTCGCGTCTCTGAGATAAAAGCCCTCGGCAGTCACAGAGTTGAGAAACCCTCAGATTCTTCATCTTTTGCCGCGCTCTCCATCGCTCAGCCGTCCGAACTCAAGCTCTATTCTCCGGCGATCTCCTCCGATCATCAAGCGTAAGATCTCGAAACCCTAATTTCTCAGATCTTGACAGTACTGTTTCCTTTTGATTGTTTGTGCTTTTTGTTCAAGCCAAATGGGGATTTCAGTTTTCCTTTTGATTTTCTGGTTCGATTTTAGTTAAATTAGCTGATGTGCTGGAAGGGAACTTTTCCGATTGGTGTGATTTGAGAGGTTTCTGATTAATTAGGATTTATCGATAAGAGGTTGTTTTTAAATCAAAAATGAAATTAGTAAAGGAGAGGGACATGATAAGAAGAATCGGAACGTTAATGAAATTGTAGTTATGTTTAACGGGTTCTTGTATCACTAGATTAGGATGGATTTGAGTTTCGTAACAGTTTTTCGGCACAATGTGACAGGTCTTGAGCCTGATAGGTTTGACAGAATTCCTTGCTAATGATTATTGAAGATGTTTTTGCAGGACATGGATACGTCAAACCCTTCCGTTTTTGTCAATGCAGAGCTGCTGAGGTTGTATGTTGGAAGGCAAGTTCGGGCATTGATTCAGGTTGCGCAATCGGGTGCTGGATCTGTCATTGGCAATTCTACTGATGGTGTTCAGTTAATTGTAAAGGGCACCCCACCCTCTCCTCTTACAAAGTTTGTTGAGGTCATAGGTATTGCTGACAGTGATAAATCTATCCAAGCTAGCATATGGAACAACTTTGGCGACACAATTGGTATGCATCTATCCACCCTCCATTTTGCAATTTCTATATAATAGTGGTCGACAATTATGCTTGGACTGCGTGATGCTTGTTCTGAAGGAATTGCTGCAGCTTCTTGTTTTTCCATTTGTGTGTTTAAAAGTACTGAGGATTAAGCTTGTACCAACATACACATCAAATCACCGGGCATGTTAGTTCTTCAAACAGCACCATGGAACTTCCTTGTAATTAGTGTTCCAAAAACAGTTCTTATCAAATTCAGCCTCTCTAATTGCAGTTACTTTAACCACATTTAGAAGCAGAAATGTGAAAACTCTTTTATGGTTTTATATTGTGCCTTTCACTTCAGCATGTTGTATTGTGGGCTAGTGCTTATTGGTGATAAATTCTTTTAGGCTATTAAAGCGTGATCATTTGACCTTCTTACATAATCTTGTGCTGGGTCTGATAAACATCCATTTTTCTTAACCTGTTGCAGACACACATGCTTACAACCAGCTTTGCCTGCTTGCAAATGGAGATTTTAAGCACTTGTTCATCTGAGCGACAACAGTCTTTTGTTGTAGTAGTGCTACAAGTGACAACCGCATCAAATTCAGAACAGGGGGGGGGGGGGGATAATGAGTAATGTAGTCAGTCGTGTAGCTTTAATACTGTCTTTTGGCAAGTTGTTGAGTTTTAGAGAAGTGTAGTGATTATGGTCTAGTTATAAGACATAGGCACAAGTCTGGAATATTTGATCTTTTGTGAATGAACCTGCTGCCTTCTATTTAGTATTTACTAGTCATTCAGGACATCATCTGCCTTATTGAGGGGGCTTCCATGTTTTGCAGATTTTAAGCAGCTTTACCCTTTGAAAATTATACTGGCTTCATTGGATGTGATGCCATGAATCGCCAAGTGCCTAATTTACGAACTGATTAGTAGCTGGATGGGTTAAGTGTATTAGATGTTGAACTTGTAGTCAACGGCAATTCCTGTTGTCCAAATGAACCCACAGGTAGTGTCATTTAGATGTGTCTTTTGTCGCTACTCACTACATACATGAATCTGTTACACAACTTTGGTGGGAAATAGTCCATGGTACTTCTAACCTCAGGGGCACTCAAAAGGATCTTGATCTGATGCCATCCTTTTGTGTCAACTATCGATTTTCTAAACAAGAATTCATTTCTCGTCAACACTCAGATGCATCTTGGACTGGGCAGTGGGCACGTTAACAAAAATTAGAGTTACTCCAGCAAGAACTAGACAGTCTCAATTAGTAGCCAAGCCACTCTCCAGTACCTGAAAACTCACTACTTAAGCCAGTAAGCCAGTAAAAACAGTTTAGGTTTTTTTTTTTTTTTTTTTTTTGATATGAAAAGAAAATTACAAAGAGAAACCTTTCGGACAACCCGAGATTACATTATCAAAGAGCAAAGCTCTAGTAGCCGAGCAGCCGAGCTATGAATTCTATTACTCCATATATGACCATCTGGAAGCTGGTGTCCTTCATGAGCTAAGGCATCAGCATCTGCCATAAAGTTGGCTTCTTTATACACATGGTTGAAAGAAATAGAAGAGAAGGATCTTGCAATGTTTTTGACATCTTGAATGATCTTGAGCATTCTCCAAGGGGTGCTAATTCTCCCATTAACAACTTCTATTACTAGTTTTGAGTCGCCTTCTGTAGAAACTGAATTTCATTGATCAAAAGAGTTTACAACCTGCATATATACAGATCCTAGTGTTGATATTTTAGGAAATAACTAAAGTGATTGCAAAGTAATCAATACAAATATAGACTGATGATTCTACAATCAAATTAGGAAGATACTGAGTGATTCAAATCAAGCTTGATTTGTGCAGAAGACATATTCACATTAATATCCACCCGCAAACTGGACGGCCTTGGATGGACAAGGTTGAGACACAGGGTAGTATGGCGGTGTTTGTGGAGGGACTTTGTCAGTAGATCAGTTGGTTGGTCAACAGATGGTATGTAACAGACACGGTGACTGCCAAGTGCAACTTTCTCACGAACAAAGTGATAGTCGAATTCTATGTGCTTAGAACCTCCCCTCACTGCTCTGATACCATGTAGAAACTGAATTTCATTGATCAAAAGAGTTTACAACCTCTGCATATATACAGATCCTAGTGTTGATATTTTAGGAAATAACAATACAAATATAGACTGATGATTCTACAATCAAATTAGGAAGATACTGAGTGATTCAAATCGGGCTTGATTTGTGCAGAAGATATATTCACATTAATACCTTCCACTTGGATATACTGGTAACCTTGTTCCTTTGCTTTGATTAAACTATCTCTTAGCGTCACAGCTTCAGCAGTTGGTATAGTTGTTTTTCCCAATCTTTTAGCTCCAGAAAGAATAACATTGCCTTCATGGTTCCTGAAGACATATCCTCCTGCAGCTAAATTCCCTTGAACTGAGCCATCAAAATTGATCTTGATGTGTGGATTGAGAGGAGGAGACCACTTTATGGTGGTAGGAGTGGTTTGGTTGATTTCCCTCCTCAACAATATCATCAGTGAGCAAGACTTCATTTTGGTAACTAGCAACAGTTGCCACAACTTTTGAGGTTGTGACTATTATATCTTTAAAGACAGTGTCATTTCTTGCTTTCCAGATCTGCCAATAAAGAATAAGAACTTTTCCAAAAAGATTTTTATCATAAGGTTGATTAATGAACATTTCTCTAAAGTCCTTCAAGTAACCTTCCTATTAGTGAATGAGGCTAGAGACTCTTGCAAGCCTCTAAACCTCAGTGGTAGTAACCAAACAAATGATCAGCAGTTTCATTGTCATTGTCACAAAGTGGGCAACTATTATCATCAATAAGACCAAATCTTGAGAGTCTATCTCTAATTTTTTAACCTCCCTCTAATCAAGAGCTAGCCAAATTTTTTTTGTTTTAGGTGCAATGTTAAGTTTCCAAATCTTATTGATAAGATCAATTTGATGATGCTTTTCCAAATTATCATATTGCAACCATGTTGCAGATTTAATAAAGAACTTACCATTTGCTGAGGGGCACCAAATATACTCATCATGTTGGTCTGTTACAGGTAAAAGAATACCTGTAATTTGCTTGACAATATCTTGATCTAATACCTGCAAAAGCTTAGGTACATTCCGTCTCCTGTCTAAATCTAAAGCTCATGTTGATGTCAAGGTTTTTGCTACTGATGGATCGCGAATAGCATGACGGCTTACTGGTTTCTATGGTGAACCTTCTGCATCAGACAGACACCTCTTGTGGTCGCTCCTTCAAGACTTGTATGAGGCGTCTTCGCTTCCTTGGGTGGTAATAGGTGATTTCAACGAGATTCTGAATTTGGGGGGAGAATGATGGGGGGCTTCCTCGCAATCTTGAGCAAATGTGGAAGTTTCAGGAGGCTTTGGATTCGGCAGAACTGTTGGATTTAGGTTGCTTTGGTGCTCCATATACTTGGAAAGGGGGAGAGGTGCGATGTCGACTAGATCGAGCAGTGGCGTCTCCTGCATGGTTGGATCTTTTTTCGGCTTCTCGGGTTCTAAATCTTCCTCCAATTCATGGTGATCACGTACCTCTTCTTTTGGGAGTGTTCGATGCTACTCCGCTACAGTGTATCCGACGTCCTTCTCATTTCTACTTTGAATCGTTTTGGACTAAACATGAAGGCTGCAAGGATGTGGTGGCTGTAGGCTAGGCGCAAGGCGTTTTGGGTGTTCCTATGTATCAAACTATATCGAAAATAGTGAATACCAGAATGACTTTAAATTATTGGCAAAGGGTAACTTTTGGGAGTAGGAGAAAGGAAGTAGAGCAAATTCGTGGTCGATTACAGCAATTGATGTCTCTACCTTTGTCTTCCAACAATCTAGAGGAACATGCTGCATTGTTAATGAAATTGGAAGGTTTGTTGGAAGCTGAACATTTGTATTGGAAGCAAAGGTCCAAGATTACATGGCTCACTGAGGGTGATAAGAATACAAAATTCTTTCATCGTCAGGCTTCTAATAGAAGAGCTAAAAATCACCTCACTGGTCTTTTTGACACGAATGGTATTTGGCAACCTGCTGAGAGTGGTATGGAGCAGGTGATTCTAAGCTATTTCAACTCAATGTTTCATTCTGAACCGATTGATGTGGAGCATATGCAGTCTGTTGTGAATCTATTACAGCCGAGGGTTTCTATGGAGATGAATGAAGATCTTTGTGTGGCATATTCGAATGTGGAAATAAGGGCGGCACTTTTCCAGATGTATCCGACCAAATCTCCGTGCCCTGATGGTATGCTGCCTAAATTTTTTCAAAAATATTGGGATACTATTGGTGTTGATATTGTACTGCAGTGAGGAGTTTTCTCCAATCGGGTCTGTTGTTGAAGGATGTTAACTACACACATGTGTGTTTAATCTCGAAGGTGCCAAACCCAACTCAAGTTTCAGATTTAAGGCCAATTGCGTTATGCAATGTGCTTTACAAGATTTGTAGCAAGGTGATTGCTAATCGATTGAAGAAACACTTGTCATCTATTATTTCTCCTTTTCAGAGTGTTTTTATTCCAAGAAGGTTGATCACAGATAACTCTCTTATAGCTAATGAGGTCTCACATTTTATCAATTCTGATAAGTCGGAGGGGGTAATGTCTTTAAAGTTGGATATGCGTATGATCGGATGGATTGGGGTTTTTTGGAGGCCGTCTTGGTGCGTCTTGGTTTTGATCCAAGATGGGTGGGTTTAATTATGCAGTGTGTGTCGACGGTCAGATACTCTTTTCTCATTAATGGTAAACTATGTGGTTCTTTAAAACCCTCTCGAGGTCTGAGGCAGGCTGATCCTCTTTCATCATACTTGTTCTTGCTATGTGCTGAGGTCCTTTCGACTTTGTTGGAGAAGAGAGTGGCAGAAAGTTCCCTATATGGTGTGTCGATTTGTCAAGGTGCCCTGGTGATTAGTCACCTTCTTTTCGTTGATGACAGTTTACTATTTGGTAAGGCTACAATGGAGGAATGCATGGTAATCAAATCAGTGCTGGAAGATTATGAGGCTGTGTCGGGTCAACATGTCAACTTTTCTAAAAGTAATATTGTTTTTAGTAAGGTTGTTCCTGATGATATTCGACAATCTCTTGCTGATGTTTTATCTGTGAGGATGGTTGACAAGCATGACAGGTACCTGGGCCTTCCTACTGTTGTAGGGCGTAACAGAATAGAGACATTTGCGTATATTAAAGACCAGTTGAGTAAAAAGATTGAAGGATGGCAAGGGAAACTCCTTAGTGGATCTGGTATGGATATTTTGATCCGAGTAGTAGCTCAGGCCCTTCCAGCTTATTCTATGAGTTGTTTCCTGTTACCGAAATCTTTCTGTACTTCATTGCATCAAATGTGTGCGAAGTTTTGGTGGGGTAGTAATGCTAAGAATAAGAAGATTCATTGGATGTCTTGGGAGAAATTGTGCCGACCTAAGGAAGAGGGCGGTATGGGGTTCCGAGACTTATATGCTCACAATTTGGCTTTGTTAGCTAAGCAGGGTTGGCGTCTGGTCAAAAATCCTACTTCTCTTATTGGCCGCTTGTATAAGGCTAGGTACTTTCCAAATAACTCCTTTTGGACAGCTCCTACTCCTCAATCTCCTTCGGCATGTTGGAAAGGTATTTTTGAAGCTCGGGAATTGTTGGTAAATGGAACAAGGTGGCAGATTGGTGACGAGAGTTTAGTGCATGCGTGGGATGATCCTTGGATACCAAGACCCAGGGATTTCAGACCTCTGAGTCGACGCAATGTTATTTGTAACAAGGTTAGTGATTTTATTACTGTTGAAAGAACATGGAATGCCCATCTTATTGAGGACCACTTTGAACAAGTTGATGTGGACCTTATTCTAGCTATGCCTCTTAGTCGTCGTTTGCTACAAGATAAACTGATATGGCATTATGATCCGAAAGGGAGGTTCTCTACCCGATCGGCTTATCAACTTGCCAAGCAGCTTCTACATGATTCTCCTTCGGGTTCTTCTAATAATCCAACTACTCATGTTTGGAAGAGTGTGTGGTTTTCCAACATTCCGGGTAAGATTAAAGTCCATATCTGGAGAGTAGCTTCTTCCATTCTTCCTACTATATCAGCTTTAAGATCGAAACAGGTATTGTTTAATAGTGGTTGCTTATTGTGCAATGCGGAGGATGAAACTATTGAACATATTAGTCGTGATTGTTGTTTCACGAAAGATTTGATTAAAATGTTTCCGAAGTTAAGGAGAGTTGTTTAGTGTATTACACAGCCTATGTCCATGTTTGATTGGTTCAATACTTGCCTGGAGTTTCTTAGTAGGACATAATTTGCTTTACTGCTCATTATCCTATGGTCAGTCTGGAAAGAACGTAATTTGCGTGTCTAGTAGGGGATGAGTCGTACCGGTTCTCAGGTCTTCTATCAGGTTCGTTCCTATGATACCTTAATTCGATCTTGCTTATTAAAAAAGGTAGGTGGGAAGAGACAATTCAGGACATGGGTGCCGCCACCTAATGGTTGGCTGAAAGCAAATTTTGATGGAGCCTTTGATAGTACTACTAACTGTGGAGGTATTGGAGTGGTAGTTAGGGATGAGCAATCCCTGGTTGTGGGTGGTAAGTATTGTTGTATTGCTCATGTGAACTCGCCAGAGATTGTAGAGGCTATGGCAGGTTGTATGGCTTGTGAACTTGCTAAAGAGTTGCATCTCTTCCCAGTGGTCTTTGAATCTGATTGTCTGAAACTGGTGCAAGCTACAAAACATCAAGAAGAAGATGATTCTGGGTTTGGTGTAATTGTAGCAGATACTCAGCATGCTCTTGCTGAGTTAAATTCTTCTTTCTTTTCTCATGTTTTTAGGGAGTCTAATTTGGTTGCTCATAAGTTAGCTAAATTGGCACTTCGCAGTGCTAATTCGGTCTGTTGGGCTGGCTCTCCTCCAACTGATTTGCAGGGGCTTTTAGCCTCTTCTTGTAGTTCTTAATCTATCTCAATAAAATTCTAACGTCCTTGTTTAAAAAAAAAAAGCTTAGGTACATTCCAGGCTTTATTTGAAATATAAACCGCAACCGAGTCATCAATGTTAATAGTATTTCTTTTGTCATCAAGAATAAGAAGAATTAAAGGTATCTCACAAACCCAGTTAAAGGTCAAGAACTTAAAAGTTCTTTCCATCTCCTACAATCCATCTTATGCCTTTAAGGATTAGCTCCCTTGCATCAAGGATGCCTTTCCAGGCTAAGGAGCAAGATTGCTTTTTCTTAGCATTGAAGAAAGAGGCATGTTTAAGATACTTTTTCCTCATAATCTGAGACCACCAATCGTTCTCATCATTCATAATTTTCCAAGCTAATTTAGCAACTGTAACATTATTGAAGAAAGCTGAGGGCCTAGCTAACACCCAGTCCCCCCACATTTTTTGGAGTACAAACTTGACTCCAACTAACTGGGGGGCATCTGGTATCAGAACCCCAGAAAAAGTATTTTGCCTGTTTATCAATGGTTTTTGTAATTTTTGAAGAACATTTAAAATAAGATATCACATGGTTAGGCATACCAGAGAGGTTAGACTTGATGAGTGTTAATCTCCCTGCTCTTGACAAAGTTACTTTCTTCCAACCAGCTAGCTTCTTAGAGATTCTCAAGAGCAGCTCTTTTGCATTGACTGGGTCATTCCAAAAGATGACATTATGTGTTCCCAAATATTTAGCTATTGTACACTTTTGTTGTATAACAAAAAATTAACAATCTCCAACCTAAGATTAGCATGTGTGTTAGGAGAGAAATAAAGAGAAGACTAATGAAAATTTATCTTTTGCCCTGAAACTGAGGAAAACTTATCAAGAATTTTAGCAATATTCCTAGCAGCTTTTTTAGTCGCTTTTCCAAATATGAGACAATCATCAGCAAACATTAAATTTGAAAATCTATCACCTTAGGAGGAAGACAAAAGCCCAACCTGAGCTTTATAATTAGAAGCCAGTAAATTGAGTTGCCAGATTAAAGGCCCCATTGCAAGAATTAAAATATAAGCGAAGAGGGGATCTCCTTGCCTGATACCTTTGGTTGGTTGAAACAGTAGTTGGAATGATATAAACCTTGAGATAAAAATTAGGATTACCCATGTTCAGAATCTTCTTATGAAATTAGCCCACAATCTCATTTCACATCTCCGTCAAAATCTTTTTACTTTCATCTTTCTATATTAGTATGTCTTTTTGTTTTTGATAATATAAATAAAAGAGTGTAGCACATTATTTTGCATTTGATCAAAAAAATATATATACAAATAAAAGAGTGTACCTCTCGTATGACCATGGCTTTGCCAGTCCAAATTGAACTCATTAGAGCTAGAAAGATTAAGGGTGAGCATAAAACCCGAAATAGAAAAAAAGACCAATCTGGACCGATGGGCCTGACAGGGCCAAGCCGGGCTTTTTCACGGGCCCTCGTCTAATTTCTACCATTTTGGGTCGGGCCCAACTATACCCTAGCCGGTCCCGGGCCCTAATTTTCACAAACATTTTGGCCTGAAAGCTCGACATACACATTGTAATATAATTATTGGATAATTGTAGTGATCCTACACTACTAATATAGACTCAACCACATATAATCAGAACCCTAAAGACTAAATACTAATCCTAATCCTAAATACTTGACCTCAACCACAATTTGCCTTTGCCAGTCAGCCCAATCTGCCTCTCTACGTCGCCGCTTTCTACTCGCCGTCGCCTCTCTACGTTGTCGCCTGACTCGTCTCTACCTCGCCATCAACTAGAGAGCTCAGTCTCGGACCTCATCGACTTCCTTGCTTCAATCTCCGCTCAATCAGACCCGGAAAACCAAGATTCGGAAGCCATCGCCTTCAAAACCCTCACGCAAGTTCACCATTTCATCTCTTCTCAATCAGACCCTCGGTTCAATTTCATCTAATTCGTCACGTTTTTTAATTCTCTGAACCCTAAATTGATGCTTACCAATTGTTTGTTGATTTGCCAGGCCGTATTTGATCAGCTACAATTTGACTTGCCGAAGGCGGTTTTTGAGTTTGGAGGAGTTTCAGAGAGGTGCCTAGAGGTGGTGGAGAGCATTGGATCAGTCAAATCCTTGGGAAGATCTGAAGAGGTGGAGCTTGATCGGTTCACTGTAATTGTGCGCCTTTCATTTTCTTTTGGGATAGCTAGATCGACTTGCTTCACGTCGAGTTGCACGAGGAGGTGGGCACTTGCTTCACGTCGAGATGCTCAAAAAACCGGTATGTCCGGCCCTGCCCGGCCCGAGACGGTCTGGGTTTTAGCCGGTCCCTCATCTGATAACAGTAAAACCCGGTCCGGTTCTGATACATCCGGTCTGGTCCCAATCCTAGTAAATAGTCTACCGGTCTGGGCCGTGCCTAGCCCTAAGAAAGATGCAAATCATTCGGCCAGGCTTGTATAACTTGTGAATGTTGTCCTGCGTTTGCAATGACATCAATTAGGAAATTGACCGCCCTTTTTGATGTGTTCAAATCACTTAAAGTTGTTGTCTTGTTCAACAAGATCTCTCAAAGAGAGGATAATATTGCTCAGTAATGAACAAATATCTTATCCCATTATCTTTTTTCCACTTTCATCTATTACACTTGACCAAAATATATTTTCATAATTAAATTTCCTTTTCTACTAGGATTAATATTTTAAATAATTTATCCAATTTGGAATTAGATTCTCGTAATTGTTTTTAGTGCTTAATAAGAAAATAAAATAAACTAGAGTCTAGGCCTTTGGCAACTTGGTTTACTTGTCCGAGAAAAACGCAAGACGACGACACCCCAAAACTCAGAAAGCGATTATTTTTCGTAATTGGGTTTCTCTCAGACTCAGACTCAGACTAGTTGGAGCAGCCGATTTAGGGTTTCCAAGTTTCAACTAATTTTCCCAGCACCAGCTTAGGTACTACTCTCTCTCTCTCTCTNCTCTCTCTCTCTCTCTCTACTCTCTCTCTCTCTCTCTCTCTCTCTCTCTCTCTCTCCACCTTTTCACATTTTCCTTCCTTCAAATTCCATTCTTTCCCTCCCCCAATTTCCTTAATTTGGATTTTTGACACTAAAATGTAATCTTTCTGGGTAGAGCTTCCCAATTGCAATTTCTAATTTCAAATTATTGAAGGGTAAAAAGATTGAAAGAGTGAATTTCACAGGAATGGGATGTTTAATGGGTTCTAGGTTATGAAAATTAGAAAACTTTGGGCCGTTTTTGGGTTTGTTACATGGAGAATTCTGGGTTTTTATTCTAAAACTGTAGAGCTTGAGGGGTTTAGTTGGTTAATTTGGGTGGATGGGATTTTACCCTCATTCCAAGTAACCCAATTTTTGAGCAAGGGAGGTCTGGATTTTATAATCATTTCAATGCTGCTAGGTATTACTGTTTTTCACAGCTGTTTGTTTCTCGGGATTGAAAATTGGTACATTGATTAGCTGTGTTATGCAATATGTTTATTTCTATGATTTGGACTATATGTTGTTTGGGTTCTTATTCGTGTGTTTTTTGCTTTTGTTTTGGTTCTCTTTTGTGAATGAAATTCTCCCAGATAGATAGTTAAACGAGTACACCATCCATATACTGTTTCAGTATCTAAATATTCGAGGAACTCTGTGTCATGTTTATTTGGCCTGCTTGGCATCATCATCACCCTCTTGATAAATCATGCTGAAATCTTCTCTTGCCTGTCTCTGTTACAAATTTTTACAATATGATGACCCCATGTTTGAAAATCATTGACTTTGCAAGCCCTTGAATCCATCATACCTCATGGCACAGATTCATTCGAAATTCTTTCTCTACAACCTCGTTTGGCCTCTCATGTTTCCGCCTTTCCCTATCTGTATTCTTTCTTCTTTCAATGCTTCTGGCTACTGTGGTTTCTTCACAGTTGTCCTGCAAGCTTGTTTTTCTAGATATATAAGATGCCGAAAACAAGGGAAAATGCTACCGGAGATGCACCTGAAAGGCCCGTAGAATCTGAGGAGCGGGTGGACTTTGATGGAGATAACGATCAGGATGAAACAATAGAAGAAGAGGTTGAGTATGAAGAAGTAGAGGTAGAGGAGGAGGTGGAAGAAGAGGAAGAGGAAGAGGAAGATGAAGATCCAGAAGAGGAGGAAGAGGAAGAAAAAAAGGGAGGTGATATAGAATCTAATGGGAAAAAAAGCGCAGATGGTGATGAAGAGATGAAACTTGCAGACACAGAAGATGAAGAGGATAAAAAGAAACATGCGGAGCTTCTTGTACTCCCTCAGCATGGATCAGAGGTATATCTTGGCGGTATTCCTCATGATGCATCTGAAGAGGATTTAAGGGGCTTTTGTGAATCTATTGGAGAAGTGACTGAGGTAACTTCCGTTGTTTAATGTAAGGCTTCCTGTCTGCATCTATCATTTTTAGCCTGTTCATATCTATATTTGCTGTTAACAGGTTAGAATAATGAAGGGAAAAGATTCGGGTGAGGCTAAAGGTTATGCTTTTATAACCTTCAAAAACAAGGAACTAGCTTCTAAGGCAATAGAGGAACTGAATAACTCTCAATTAAAGGTAATCTCAACTTCTGGTCAATTATCTTCCCCCAATATTTGCTACTACATGAATTGTGGTTTATGTTCGGTTGATATACATCCACTTTTGTTTATGCTTTGCCTCTTAGATTTATTGCTCGAATCCTTCTTTATGTTTACCCTAGATTTCTGAAAAGCTGTGGTTATCCTTGTAGTAACTTTTCATTGGTTTCCAGGGAAAAAAGATCAAGTGTTCAACATCGCAAGCCAAGCATCGTCTGTTCATCGGAAATGTTCCCAGACATTGGGGAGAGGAAGATATGAAAAAGGCTGTGACAGATATAGGGCCAGGAGTTATCACTGTGGAACTGTTGAAGGTATAGTTTTTAATTGGGTTTACATGTTATTATCCATTATTTCATTTTATAACCTCTGTTGCATACCATTTGTAAATATATAGTTTTGTTATCATTGTATTAATCTGGTTGTTGGTTGCATTGTCTTGATACAGGAACCACAGAACTCCAGTCGGAACCGTGGATTTGCTTTCATCGAGTATTATAATCATGCATGTGCAGACTACTCTAGACAAAAGATGTCAACCTCAAAGTTCAAGCTTGATACCAATGCCCCAACTGTGAGTTGGGCGGATCCCAAGAATGCAGAATCCTCTGCTTCCTCTCAGGTTTGCAAATATAGTTCTGGCTCTATTCTTCACTTTTCTTGTTAACATACTTATTGTGTTAGGGATAAAAAAAAGAAAAAAAGAAAGTATAATCTACACCCTTCCGCCCCTTTCTGCTTTACGTTTTATCACACAAGTGGCAGGTGTTGATGACTGTATATGAGTATTACTTGGTCATAGATTACTGTTTCTGAATTAAACTTGGGTCTGAGTACTCCATCCCATGATATTGACCACCTGGTTTATTTGTGCAGCATTATTAGGCCAGTCAACTTGTTTTCCAGTGTATTGTGGTGTTTGCGTTATGTTAAGTTAATTAGTCAATTTTGATTGGTACAGGTTAAG
This sequence comes from Fragaria vesca subsp. vesca, assembly GCF_000184155.1. Lineage (NCBI taxonomy): Eukaryota > Viridiplantae > Streptophyta > Magnoliopsida > Rosales > Rosaceae > Fragaria > Fragaria vesca. Next base: position 12,425,117 of record NC_020496.1, read on the forward strand.
GCAGTGTATGTCAAGAATCTACCAAAAGACATCACTCAGGATGATCTAAAAGCGCTTTTTGACCATCATGGAAAGATCACAAAGGTCGTTGTCCCGCCTGCAAAAGCAGGACAGGAAAAGAGCAGATTTGGTTTTGTGCACTTTGCAGACAGGGCCAGTGCCATGAAGGCATTGCAGAACACTGAAAAATATGAAATTGGTGGTAAGTGTCTTATGCTCTTGTAGCTCTTCATTATCCTAAATGATCACTTTGTTTTGGTATATTCTCCATTCCTAATTTTGTCTTTTTCATAGGTCAAGTTTTGGAGTGTTCTTTGGCAAAGCCACAAGCAGATCAGAAATCTTCTGGTGCATCAAATCATCACAAGTCAGCCCCATTTCCAACCTACCCACCACATATTGGTTATGGCATGGTAGGGGGTGGTCCGTTTGGTGCCATGGGTGCTGGATATGGTGGTGGTGCAGGATTTGCACAAGTAAGATTTAAGCTGTTGTTTTATCATTGCATGGAATATCAAATATAGGTCGTAAGAGAGTCTGTTAATCTAACAGGGACCATTCTTACCATCCATCTTGTTTCAAACAGGGTTTCTTTTTTCTTGTGTGCATGCAGGACCTGCAAACCCAACATAACCCAATCATAGTACAGTAGTTGGCATATGTTATTTTGTTTCCTGGTTTTTAACTTGATAGGACCCGTCAATGAGATTATATTACCATTCTGAAGAGTTGTCCATGGCCTTGGGGATTCATGGCACTTCCCTTTGTCTTATGGACAACATTGAAGGTGATTTCCAGGCTCAATTACTGCATATGTGCCAGTTACCAAGCTGAGAATACCAATCCTATAGAAACTATTTTATGAGCAGACAGGAAAAGAACTGCATTTTGTTGAAGCTGTTTGTCTGATGAAACTGCATTTGATTTATACTATAAAATGGAAGTAATCACATGAAGAAAAGATTCAATGACACAAATACATGTATCTCCATTTTCCAGTATGGTAAACTTGAAAGATGTGAATAACAAAATGGTTTATTTAACTCTACGAGCTACTTGTAGGGAACTTTTAATCTTAATATTGTTGCTGATATGGATGCCAATTGCTTGCAGCCACTGATCTATGGGAGGGGACCTACACCTGCTGGTATGGCCATGATGCCTATGCTTTTGCCGGATGGAAGAATTGGATATGTCTTGTAAGTATTATATCTTGCAATTTTTCTTATGCATATTTTGGATATCTTGTGAGTAGACATGTCCTGGAGCACTATAATGTTGCCTGATGGAAGAAGTGGTTTCCATATCTTGGAAGTGGACGTGTCCTGTAGCATTATAATGTTCCCTGACAGAAGAAGTGGTTTTCTGTTAGTCCATTATTTATTGCTCATTAAACAACCATGTTATACCCTGTTCAAAAGCTACTTGTTCCTTCATTCCACTGAGATTTATAGTTTCCTGTCATTTTGAAGTCGTGAATTGTTAGATCAACCTGCAGTCCTTCCATAAAAGTTTACTCTGGAACTGAAGTTGACCTGCAATTTGTTTTTTGTTTTTTGTTTTCTCTAGGCAGCAGCCTGGATTACAACCACATGCCCCTCCACCGCAGCCCCGAGGTGGAAGAAGTGGTGGCACCTCAAGTGGTGGAAGGCGCAGCAATGATAGCAACCGTGGCCGTAATCGATACAACCCATATTAACGAAGTCTTGTTTCTTGCTGGGAACGAGAAGGGAGAAGGGACAGCGTCTGGACTAAACTATTATTAATTTGGGGCCTGGGAGCTATGTAGGCATGTGGAGCTGTGTAGTTCAAATGTAGCCAGTTCTGTAAAAGAATATTGCTAGGAACTGATCCCCTTGTAATTTGCCTAAACTAAATTAAGCTTAGTCTTACTGTGGAATTGATGGATTGATGGCTGATTTAAATCATGTCAACACTTTGCTTGAGAAGGGTCGGATTTAAGTTCAGTCGAGGGTTAAGCAGTATAATCATTACGGTGAAAATAATTAATCTTATAAAATTTCAGTAATTTAGATCATTATTATCGCAGCACAGTTCCTTGCTTTTTCACTGCATTCTAATCACCTTAAATAGCATTGTAATATATGTTTTTTTTTTTTTGGTATTTCATCCTTTGATGGTTTATGCCACCCAGAAACTTACAAGTTACAAAGGTCAATTGGGTTTCACTTTTGTCCCAACCTTCAAATGAGTAGGGCTTAGGAAAACTGGCCACTCTTTCCATAGCTTTCTACAAACTTCCCAGGCGGTCTTCGAACTCTGACGGACTAGATCCTAGAAGCATGGACAACTACTGACAATGGAGATTTCTTTTGTAATCTGAACTTGATAAGCGTCATACTAGCATCACAAAATAAAAGAGAAATTCTCATTTCTGAAATGGATTCTTTGCGGGACAAATGTTGTCAGTGTCACCGAAACCAGATAGACTGTAAGAGCAAGGATATGAAACTGTGTTGCATGCATTGTATTACTCCGAGATAACTAGTCCACAAAGCAACAGAAGTTCAAAATAAGTTCACAAATGAGAACAACAAACAGCACTTACTTAAACCATCTAAGATACAACATCTAATAAAACTACCATACTGAACTTTCTATTAGAAACTCCATTACTTATAGCTTGAGACTGAGAAGTCTTCATTCATTGAAGCATGAGGAGTCTTCATTCATTGAAGCTTGAGAAGTCTTCATTAGTCGAATCTTGCAAAGCCTTCTGGTGGGTCAATCCAGATGGTCTTGAAAGGATCTTGCTCTCCCCAGTCATGGCACTCGTTGCGAGGATGATATCTGCCATCCTCCAGTGAGTATGATATGCACTGCCTTCCATAATAACGAATTTTGGAGAAGTAGATACTATTTCTCTTTATTGCAGGGAGGTTGGTGTTTGCATATGTTGTCAAGAAACTAGCAAAAACAGTCGCACCATCTAGGTTTTTGATCTCTTCCCAGACCATGTTTCCCTGGTCCAACTTGAATACAATCGGGTTTTCAGTAGAACATGTATATACAACTAATATATCTCCATCCTTTTCAGTCATAAACTTACCCTTCCACCAATTCTTAGCGAAAAATTTCTCGGGGCATTTGGGAGGAGGAACTGAAAGGACACTCCAAGTTCGTTCTTGTGGGTTGAATACACCCACCCAACCTGTGAGGCTTTGACAGTAAAAGAGGTCATTGCAGAAAACAAGCTTGTTCCAAATGCTGCTGACAAAGGGTAACCGGTTTTGATATTGAACAGTTGTCCACTCTTGTGCCCCAGGATGACAAGTGCTGATAGCAACAACTGTGGGATTGACATGTTTTATGGTAAAAACAATGCAGCTTGTAGAAGTTGGCGGAGCAGAGAATGCAACAATCTGATACGCCAACTCAAATCTTGGTAACTTGACCACCTCCTGAGTAAAAGGATTGAAAAAGAACACACGGAGAGTTCTGGGTCTGTATAGCAATAACCAGCCACCTTTGGTGTAGCAAACTCTAGACCCATTCAGCTGAGGAAAGCCCACAGTGTGGAATCTGCGCTGTGATGGATCATAAAATTCAAACAGGTCACCAAATTTGGGAAAGAACATGAGTAATGGTGCCCGGTTGACTACCCGCACGGAAACGGCAGCTGAATGCCATCTCTTGCATACAGCAGATGCTTGAATATTATCATCTAGAGATAAACGAGACGAAATGACTTCAAGAAGTTCTATAGGGAGCTCTGACCAGGTTTGAAGCTCCAAATTCTCCTTTTTCCTGTATCTAGCTGTTCTCATACTAGTTGATGCTGTTTCAGTTAACCTATAGCATAAATACTGTTAGTACTGACAAAAAACTGGGATTGGTAAAATAATTCCAGATTGAGTTATAAAATACATATTAATAAAAGAACTATCATGAGCACAATCATGTTCTAATTAATCTAAAGATATTATCTACGTTTTTTCAAAAAGAAAAAATAGCTAAAATCCTGACCCCAATTGTTAAAACTTCAATCTATCCCTTACCCCAAAAACCTGCTGGACACTATTATAAGCCTCAAATTGCACCAATTTTTGTTATCTTCATCTGTCTAAGCAACAGCAACAACCCCTTCCTCACAAAACCCATCTAACTATTCATGAAATCATGATTAATTTAAAATTCTCACCAATCAAAGCTTAGTCTTGATTCAAAACATGTGCATTATTTTCAAAAACCTCTTCTAAAATCCAAATTGCTCGGAATTCTCTAAACCCCTAATTCATTTCCATGCCGCGGCTACAAACCATATTTCAAAAACCAACCTAAATTCTCATGATTCAATTCAATTATCAACAATTAAACCGTATTCCTGACCCGGGTATTCTAACAATCCTTCCCCAAACCCAAAACTGATCAAAATTTACAGCTTTACAATCATGTCCTGATCCATAGTGAATAAAAACAACACAACCAAATTGAAACATGCAGTTTAAATGTGAACCAGCAAAGATCAAATCTTACAAATTCAACTTCCTCTTCCTCCCTGTCATGATGAACACCCAGTTGAAGCTTCCCCACACAGACAGATAGGGAGATGAGAAGAGCTGAGAAATGTGGGAAGCTATTTATAGCACTCGTCACTACTACACGTGTGAATTGATCCCTCAGGGTAAATCAGGGAAGCAATGCTTTCCACATTTTCACAGTAAAGTTTTGGACTTGATTGACCTGACTGATTTACTTTGGAAATATGAATCATGATTTTTCATGTGGTTATGACAACAAAGTAACTTGAGGTAAAGATTAATTCAAGACAGTAAAAATGCTTTCACCAGAGTTCTGGTAAAACATGAATAGGGTGGTAATGTGTGCTTGCGACCCGGATTCTCATTAAGATTTCTTCCGTTTTTCTTCATACTTTTTTCTTTCTTGAGCACGAAATACTTATGATTCTGGATTTCGTTACAGTTCTGCATGAGCTTTTATCAAACAAAAGTAAATGAGTTACGAAAACTGACACACAGAAAGGGGATTATAGCTATATTTCACTTCACTTTTTTGACACCTCCAAAATTTGTTATAATTGATGAATGTTCATTTTGGCCCAACACCAAAGTATACTCAGCAAATTATTCTTCGGTTTTCCGCTAGGCCATGCCACACTAGTAGCATGAAGGAGCCTGTTATACCAAACAAAGAACTTCAACTTCTATCTTTTTCTTTTTAGCCTAGCGCGCCCTGGCTTCATTCATGTCTCAAATGTGGACGTAAGACACATTTGCTCAATTTCATAGTTTTTTTTATTGAGAGTATCGACGTAGGTATCTCCAAAAATTTTCTGGGCCTAGAGGCTAATCCGCGCAGAGAGATCATATCAGAACGCCCTCCCCCTGTAGCGATCAAGAATAAATTGGGATTAAACTCCAATTAATGTCAGCAGGATTTGAACCTAGGTATGGAGGTTCCACATTAAGACTCTTACCAATTCGACCACTTGTGGTGGTTAACTCATTTTCAGAGCGGTGCGAAGAGTGAATCAAAGACTAAAGAGTAGCAAAACATATAATGTTCATTTCGATATAAAGTTGTTGGTGAAGCCTAGCTGTCTAAATCCAATACTTGGAGTGCATAAAAGAATAGGGCTCACCACCATGAGAAGCCTCAAGTGAAACCAAATATCCAAATTCTATTTCCTTAATGGCTAGCTCCCTAAGATTAGCTAGCACATAATTGTGCTCATGAATTTGCAATAGTAATAAGCAATTCTAATATGAAGATCGGATGATGATGGTTCTCTTATTTTAACTAAAAATATGAAATATGTGATCAATCATGAGTTTTATGTGTTCATTATCAGCACTGACAGTAATTATGCTATAGTTTAACTGAAACAACGTCAATTAGTACAAAAGAACTAGAAACAGGAAGAATGAGAATTGGAGTTTCAAACCTGGTCAGGTTTCGTATGGAAATTTTGGAAGTCACCGCGTCTCGTTTATATGTAGATGATAATATTCGAGTATCTGCTGTATGCAAGAGATGGCATTCAGCTGCCACTTCTGTGCACCATTACTCATGTGCTTTCCAAAATTTGGGGACGATCTTCTTTTTCAATCCATTTACTCAGGAGGTATCAATTTACCATGATTTGAGTTGTCTTATCAGATTGTTGCATTCTCAGCTCCCTCAACTTCTACAAGCTGCATTGTTTTTACCATAAAACATGTCAATCCGGTCCACAGTGTTGCTATTAGCACTTGTCATCCTGGGGCAGCAGAGTGGACTAGTGTTCAATATCAAACCAGTTTGCTCTTTGTGAGTAGTATTTGCAACAAGCTTCTTTTCTGCAATGATCGAGCACCGTTAGTCCATTACTCATGTACTTTCACATCCAAACTTATAACATACAGACTTCCCAGAATCCCTAAGACCTAACAAGAGGAGAGATAATATAATATTTCCTTAAGCTATTCTGCTTATTCATGATTTCACTAGCTAACTATAGCTGGTCATTTTAGCTAAAGTTACTATTCAATTTTAAAATAGTAAAATTTGAACTTTTGCTTAACCGGCCAGTAAAGCTAAACTAACAAAAAAATAATAATTTAACATGGTTGTATAGCTTTTACTCTTTTAGCAATTGTCTAAATTTAGTAAAAGCGAAACTTTCATATAACCAATCTGATTGCAGTGGTAAATTAGCTCAAGCTAGAATATGTTGGAGATGTTATTGTCAAAATGATAATACTTAAACTACTTAAAAACATTAAACCATACATGAATTATTCAATCATGTAAAACATAAGTTGAAGGTATATATGTTATTTGGAAAAAAAGAGTGAAGGTATGTTTATCATGAGGTTTTTTTGTTTGAAGAATCATGTGATTGTTTATGGTTCTGTGATATATGTCATACACTCATTTACAAATAATTGACCCACAATTATTTGTAATGAGAAGAAAAACAAAAAGATAATCAGATACACAGACACGTCTACAATGAAAAGTAACCAGGGTGTGACTTAATGTCGAACAACATTGCTTGACTACATATGACATGATAGCAGTGTAATTGTGAGAGTAATCGTAACCGTAGCTAAGATCATATTCATAGCTTGGGAAGTACACCTTGCTAGGAGAGCAGGATGTGAACCCCGAGAGAACGAAGGCCACTAAGGGTGTAAAAAACTCAAACGTTACCAATCGACTCCGCAAGAACAGAAACGATGTGTCTAGGCCACAGTAACCATGTGTCTGGACCTCTAATCCAAAACTGATCAGAGCCCAAATCAGCCAAATCCAAACTCCTGGGTCGAGGATCCGAGCCCAACAATGAGTAGGTCTTGAGAAAGCCCATCCCCCCCCAAGTCAAGCCCACATTAGCCCAAGCCAATCTTACTCTAAGCACCTAGATCTGACCCAGATCTAAACTTTCTCTGGGCACCCAAATCGGTGCTTTCATCGATCTTCGCGGAAACAAACCAGCGACACCAGGGAAGCACGATGTCCGAGAGAAAACTCAGATCTCCAAAATTGGGCTTAAGAGATTCTCAGCCACCACATTGACCATAAACTCAAAGACTAATCCAACCTCTGCCCAACAAGAAAGATGGTTCGACCTTTTCAGCCTCTAGACAAGTTTGCCACCCAATCTTGTCACCAGCATCACCAAGTCATCGCCTTAAGAGATCTAGAATCAAAAGCACCACACACCGCTGAAACAATGTAGCGACACCCAGAGATTAAAGCCTAGCTAGGGTTGGTCGCCACAAAGCGGAGAGAGCGAGCTCTCATTTGTTTATCATACAGAAATTCTGTGTTATTTTTTAATTTTTTAAATATAGGGCTGGTACGGCTGCACTCAAGCCTTGATTAATGAAACTATTCAATACAAGAGGTAACATTAAGCTTAAACCCTTGATCACAAAGACCTGAAATAATATCAGGAATTCCGACAATACACATGTACTCCACTAGGCTCCAACTAGCAATGCGTACTACTTTAATAACGACTCTAATTACTCTCACATAGTGGTGACATACTGAAAAGATCACTAGATATGTAACACGATCACACATTCTAATGTCTAATAATTCAACTTTTCAACTATGTTTATCATAAAGGAGTTAACAAGCATATTTACCAATAGTGTGAAACTAAACTCGTGCAAATGAAAAGCAGTACATCTAATGTTTAAAAAATGATGCAAGCCAATGATTCTCAAAATTTAATTTTGGGAATATTATGTCACAAACTAAATCTCCAAACTTGAATATATAGATAAAATTAACCAAGATTTTTATATAAGGTAAAATATTAAAATACAGAATGAAATATTATACCAGGAGATGAAAGCGCGACACGGTGACAACAACGACGGAGATGGAGAGAGGATGATCGAGGATTCCTCGCCTCGGAGGGGGGGGGGGGGGATGGATTATCATCCAGATCTGACAAACTTCGACGTGAATAATGAACTAGATTTAATTTCTTCTAGTGTGTAAGGAAATTAGAGGTATTGGGGTTTCAAAGATAATACGATAAACGGAGATTACAATGGTACGTGAAGAACAATCAGATCTCAACCTTGAAATTATGAATTTGGTTTTAGATCTAGCTATTTTGCAATTTCGAAAATATCAACAATAAGTTGAATTGAGTGGACAAATGAAAAATGAGAGAGAGAGAGAGAGAGAGAGAGAAACACAAAGATATTGTTTTTCTAGTAAAGTTGAAGAGATAAGTTTCACAACCAGTCGAACAGTTGAGAACTTTACATCGCCATGAATCCAAATCCTCTCTCATAGGAGAGGATTGCCTCATGAAATCATCTGGGTCATCTAATCATAAATATAAGGTCAGGATTTCTCAGTTTGCGTTGGGAAAAAAGATGATGATTGTCTCTAAAAATAAAGTAAGAGAAATCCTAGCCGTACTTTAAGATTGACCCAGATGGTTTCATGAGGAGAGGATCCAAGTCACATTGCCATAAGTGGCATGCACGAGATGATATTATACATTTGTAATTGATTTAGGCCAGGTACATCGTCATGTTTACCAATGAAACAATCACTTGCATGTGTATAATGTTCTCACATGTATTTTTCCAACCATGCGCCGTTCAGAGTTGAAACTTATAAAAGATTTTTTATTTCACTACTCTTAATCGATCTCAGTAATCAATAAGCAGAGCGGGGTCATCAAGGGTAGGGCTAGGGCCGATCCTATCCTAAATTTTAGGGCTTAGGGTAGGGTAGAGCTTGGTCAAAGTCAACAAAATTTAGAACATGATAGGGTAGGGCCGAGCCTTAAATATGTAAGCCCTTACCGGCCCTAAAGGCCTATTTTGTTAGGGCTAAAATGGCCGGGTAGGGCCGGCTTTTTGGTTAGGGCTAGATAGAGCCAAAATGGGCCGAATATGACCTTATGTTATTTTAAAAAAAAAATTTGCAAGGGTTATATGTGATACAAGACCCTATTTTTTTGTCATATTTAACATACATATACATTATATTTAACTTCAATATCTATAAATATTAATCTAAGTGATTATATTCATATATCTCATGAATTATATCTCGAAATCACCAAAAATCGATCATTAGTTAACAAAACCAAAAGAAATTAAAGAAATAAAGCTTATTGCTTTCAAAACAGGGATGGCGTTTAGTTTGAAATCCTAATTCTCTCATTGGCATATTGTATAAAGCTCGTTATTTTCCTAATAATGACTTTTGGACGGCACACCAACCGGTAGCTCCTTCGGCTTGTTGGAAAGGTATTTTTGAGGCTAGAGATTTGTTGGTTAATGGTACTCGTTGGAAGATTGATGATGGTACTTTTGTCCATGCATGGGAGGATCCTTGGATTGAGTCATCGTTGCTCTCAGGTTAGCGATTGTATTTATGTTGATCGTTCTTAGAACCGGTGCTTGAGGAATATTTCAAAGAAACAGATGTGGAGTTGATCTTGTGTATTCCCCTTCGGAAGAGTTCGTCTCCTGATAAACTCATATGACATTATGATCCTAAGGGACATTTTTCTACTAAATCGGCATATCATTTGGCAGGAGGATTACTGCATAACAACCAATCTGCTTCTAATGATGTGAGCACTACTAGCTTCTGGAAACAAGTCTGGCACGCACACCTTCCAGGTAAAATAAAAGTTCACACTTGGAAAGTTTGTTCTTCTATCCTTCCAACCATTTCAAAAAAGAGTTTTCTTAACAGTTGACTATTATTTCTGTAATGCGGAGGATGCATCTTTTGAGAATATTTCTAGAGATTGTTGCTTCATTAAGGAGTTAATTAATTTTTTCCGAAATTGAGAGGAGTATTTCAGTTTATATCTTAACCAATGTCAGTTATGGACTGGTTGATTGCATGTGGTACTACTCTTTCGTCCGAAGATTTTGCTCTTTTGCTAGTCATTCTATGGTCAGGATGGAAATAACAGAATCAACGACTTTGGGAAAATAAAGTACATCCTCACAGTTACCTTTTCTATCAAATTCGTTCTTATGTACTGTTGTTGAGGTCTATTGGTAAGAAGAAAAGTAATGCAAGGAGGCAGCTCAAACCGTGGGTACCTCCATGGCTTAAGGCTAACTTAGATGGAGCCTTTGATATTATTACTCGGTGTGGTGGTGTTGGAGTGATGATCAGAAACTCAAATGCAGAAGTAGTAGGAGGAGCATGTATCTAGATTGACAATGTTAATTCCCCGAAATTGGTGGAGGCAGTAGCAGGAAGGGTTTCAAGTGAATTGGCTGTGGAGTTTACTCTTTCTCCTGTGGTTATGAAGTCTGATTGCCTAAAGCTAGTAAATGGCAAGAAATCGTCTCAGTGTGATGATTTTGGTTTTGGTATGGTGGTAAAGGACATCAAATTCAATCTGATCTAGTTCCATTCTTCTTTCTTCACTCATGTGTACAGAGAGTCTAACTGGGCTGCTCACAAGCTGGCTAAGTTGGCTCTTAGCTCTGGAATTACTTTTCGCTGGTTAGGTGATACATCCCCAGCTCTACAAGGCGTTTGTGCCTCTATCTGTAACCATTGAGACATTCTAATAAAACCATCGTCTTTCTTTCAAAAACAGAAGAAGAAAAGAAATAAAGCTTAGAAAATCAATAATAAAAAGAAGATTAGTATATAAAAAATAAGAGACTGTTTCTACAAGATCTCGTAGACCTCGTAGAAGATTTTGGCATGATCTCTGCCCTTGGTTGTCGTTGACTAGTTACCTGCAAGAGGAGATTGATCGAGACTTTCCGGTATTTCTCTCTCCGATGATTAAGTCAGTTACGAGGTTGGTATAGTATTTAATGCTAGGAGATTTCTTACCTTCTTGGTTGACTTTGACATTGCATTTATAGGCCCGCGTGGACTTCTTTCTTGCCTGTTATACGATGTGGGACAAACTTGTTGTTGTGGTTTGCGTGGTTTGCGTGTTTGGCCCTTTGTTGCATGCCTCCTGCCCAGCCCAGACTACAGCGACCTCCAAGATGAGGCCTGCTCGGTCTGCAACGTGTTGGGCTTCTGGTAGCATCGTGGGCCGAGGAGGTATTTACTTGCTACCAACTACAAGTCTCCCTAACTACGAGTGGGGACTTGAAGTAACGGCCCACGATTTGGCAAAATACCAACGAGTACCCGATCCCAATCCCCCCAAGTTCGTACTCAGGACATGTTTGAACGGGTTGGTGTTTCGATGGACGAAGGTAGCGAGCCTTTCCATATCATGTGTTTCTGCTCAAGCGCAGGGTATGATCCCCGCGTGGGTTATTAGGTCACTATTCTCCGTGTGAGGGGAACGATATGAACTGCCTAAGTCACCTCCTCCGAGAGCTGTACGAGGGACTTACGTTTCGCATGGCTCTAGTTGGTTGGGCCATGCTTCCCGGTGATATGTTTCCGAGGTGTAGTAATAATGAAATAATTTGGCACTACCTCGTTAGTTGGTATCCGAGGATCAAGATTCTTATGGCTCGTTGGTGCTTAGTCCAAATTTTTGTCTCTCTAGGCCTAATTATTGACCTGCTTTCCGCGTGAACCGTTTAGTTGGAATGTACGGTAACCCGATGGATATTGCCTTGTGGTTTGTTTTTTTCGGTGAAAAAGGGATCAGCGGGCCAAGTTGTACATAGTGGCCAGGGATATGCTAATATCGTCATGCAGGCTCGCTTGCCTCTCGGTGGGTTTATGTTGTTTTGAGACTGAACAGTTTATGGGATGTCCTCCCGATAGTTATTCCCCGGGATCTGAAGGATGTCGTTGGTTTTTTTTGGTTGCTGCTAGTCCCGGAGTGTCTCACTATCGGATCCCGAGCAGTGGTGTGGGGTTGGTAAGGGTCTGTCAAAACATTAAATGCATGTTTGCCAAATGACACTATAGGGGGGATGGAAGGACGTGCAATTAATGCACGTCGTTTCAACCCTCTCTTCTTCGAGAAGTACCTCACAGTGGGGCACGTGTCATGATCCTGCGGTGGAGCTCGACCGCTCAGATTTCCTCGTTTGTAGTTAATGGAATTTTTAATGCGAATTGGGAGGAACCGAGGCGTCCTTTCCCCCCTCTTCGTATATATGCCTTAGTCCCCCCTTCTGTCTGACATTCTTATTCAGTCCTCTCTTCGTTTCAACCCTCTCTGCATTCTCTCCTCTTTCTCTGCATTCTCTTTTTGCACTTTATGGGATCTCCTTCGTTTTCTTCGCCACCTTAAATCCAGGGTTAGGATCACAAAAAGGAGAGGTTGCTTGCACTCTTCCTGCTGCCGCCGGCGTTGCGATTGCGCGTTGCGGTCCCTTTTTTGCTCTGGCGAGCCTCCGGCCTCTAACATCTAGTGAGCACTTGCTTTCTGATTGTTTGATTTATGCAAGTTTTGCTTGATTTGGGTAGGATATGCATAGGCGTCATCTTTTGATTATATTGGGTACTGGGTTTTTTTTTTTAGTTTAAGGTTCTGCCTGAGCGTTGCTTTCCCCTTCTGGTGGCGGCGTAACTTAGTAGATCTGATAGGTCTTAAGGTTTTGCCGCCAACCCTCTTTTTTTTTTCTTTTAGGGCTAATGAATCCTCGAACAACGGACGCCAGCGTCTCCGGTTCATCTCAGCGGTCTCTCGCTAATGATGACGAAAGGATGGAAGGATATCTGCAGCGACCAACTCATAGGGTTACCACTCGGGTTGTTTCTCCCTCCGAGTCTTCTTGCTCGAGCCCCAATCACCCATTAGTTTTCGTTCAAGACAGCGGCGTAGGGGAAGTCTTCGAGGCTATCCCCATCACCTGGGTCCTACACCATTTGGAGGATGGTAGGGTTTGCGACAAGCTAGTGTCTAGTCTCACGCCTGAGGAGATCGAGCAATTCGAGGAGAAGTGGGACATTCCCACGGACATCCCGCTACGCGGACTACGTCCCGGAGAGTTAGCTTCTGCTCCTCAAGATCACTTCATCACGGTGCACGACAATATGTTTAGGAATGGGTTCTCGATGCCGCTTCCTTAATATGTGCAGTACATGTTGAGCATGCTTCAACTGGCTCCCGGCTAGGTCCCCCCGGACCAGTGGCGTCAACTTCTAGGGCTAGGGTGCCTCTACTCTTTGTCCAATATGGGGTGACCCACGATCAACGAGTTTCGCGCATTGTATCGGTTGTCATACTCAAAGAAGGCGGGGAGCTCCAGGTGCGTAAGCTTTACTGCACGGGATTACAAGTTTATCGTCACAGATTTCCCGTCCTCCATAAACAAGGAGTGGCGCGCTAAGGTAGTTCTGGTGGGCAGCTCATGACAGCGAAAGATGAGATAGCACATCGTTCCTAATTACTTCCGGGCCATAGGGGATCAAGATTACTCGTTGACGTCGGTCGAGAGGGAGTGCATCGCCCGAATTGGGGCTGTGCTAGTACATTGCAAGATGGGTAGACTGCCCAGTGGGTTCCATATCTTGCTTGTGTTGCTTTTATGTTGTTTTGTTTTTGTTTTAAATACCCGATTGGAATAATGTACTTATTGATTTTTCTTGCAGGCAAAATCTCTCAGCGTGCCCCTCGTCCTAACCGCCCGCTCGACATGGAGAAGGATCAAGATCTCCTAATGAAGCTGCTGAATGTGGGGGAAGTTGCCTCCCGCACGGAGGTGGACCTGGACACGCAATCAGTGCGTGTCTTGGAGTCCCAAAAGGTGTTGGAGGTTCCGGACGAAGCCTACGGGACCGTGGCTCCTCCACATCCTCCCGGAAGCTCCCTGGCGACAGTGAATCTTGGCAAAAAAAAGAAACGCCACCACCACTCGAAGAAGAAGGGTCAAGCTGCTCTGGACTCCCAGGTGACCTACACAGGGAAGGATGTCTCCGGGAACCTCACCCCAAACCCAAAGAGACCTAGAGTGGCGCCTGGAGGTTCTGCTCCCTCGTTGTCTCTGCTTGCCCCTCCCGTTCCTATCATATCGAAGACCCCAATCAGGCAGGTCCTCGATGAGTACGGCTGTGCGGACGAAAAGTTCGTGCGTGCTATGATCCGGGACCTAAAGGGTATTGACCTCGGCCGGGTGAGGTTCAAGGAAGGCTCCCCCGCTGAGTCCCGACAGATTGCTCAGGAGCACCTGATGAAGGTTAGTGCCCAGGTCTCCCTTTTTTTTTAACCGTTCACGTTGCTTTCTCGGCTTAACTCTTTTTTTTTTTTGGAGGCCCTCTTCGCGGTATACTCGATTGACGCCAGCGAGGATACCTTCTGAGCTGAAGTAGCAGGTGGCCAAGCTGAACGGTCATGTGAGCTTTCTTCAGACCGAGAAGGGGTCCTTGGAGAAGGAGAAGAACTCATTGGCCGAGAAGTCGGCCATGCTGCAGCTGCATGTCCAGGAGCTGGAGAACAAAGCCGATTGGGTCCCGGAGCTTGAGGCTGAGGTGGAGTCTCTGCGCCTATGACTCGAGAAGCTGTGTCCCTTGGAGGGTAAGCTGTGAGAGAGGGAGTCTGAGATCGCGGAGCTTAAGCGCCTAGTCCCCGAGCGCTGTGATCATGCGGTGGCTGAGTACAAGGCATCTCAGGAGTTTAAGGACCTACTGTAGGCTGCCCGGGATGGGGCCATCACGGAGAAGTTTAATGAATGGAGTGAGCACGGTTACCTTGACCGCCCTCGGATGGTAGCCGACCTGCTTGCTGCCAAGGCTCAGGCTCTGAAGGACGCCCAGCCTTTCCTCACTGAGGTTGCTCCCGGGACTCAAACCGTTACCGCATAGGACGAGGATGATATCGAGTCCGGGAGCGAGGACGAAGAAGAACTAGTGGACTCGGTTGAGAAGGACCAAGCTTAGGTTTTTTGTTTGTTTTGTATTCTACTAGACTATGTAATTTTTGGATTCCTCATTTTTGAACAATGGCCTCGAGCCGACTCTTGGTGATGCAAATTTTTGCCCGGTAGTCCGGTTGATATCTACCCTTTTATTTATCGGTTCACAATGGTTTTTTGTTCGATTGCCTCTTGGTGGGTCTCATTTACTTCCCCTTTTGGTGGTTTTTTTTTAGAGTAAATGCTTGTGACACCCTGTAGTTTACACCTAAAATCAGTTTTGTCCCTCACTTTTTTTTTTAAACTGGTATACCCCTATACTTTGAATTCTTGACTGATTTGCCCTTGTCGTCAATTGAACCCGTTATGTAAGACTGTTAAGTTGCTGAGATGACCGGTCCTGCGATTCCAACTCAACTAGAAACCTGCCACATCGACATAATATGTCCAATATACCCTTGACTCTATTTCCCCCCTTTATCAATCATATTTTCCCGCCAAATGAGTCAAAAATGTGTGTGTAGCTCTGTTTTTTGAGAGCTTTTCATTGAAACTGTCATTCATTCAGTGGAAGTTGAACACAAAGGGATATACTGTTTACAAAACCCAAAAATCAACATATGTAATCTCATTTCAAAATCAACAACAAACTATGAACAAGCACAAAACGGGTTCAATTGACGACAAAGGCAAATCAGTCTAGAATTCAAAGTATAGGTGTATACCAGTTTTAAAAAAAAGTAGAGAGATGAAACTGATTTTAGGTGTAAACTACAGGGTATCACAAGTATTTACTCCTTTTTTTTTATTCGATTGCCTCTTGAACCTGGTGGGTCCCCTTGGTGTACTCAAATTTTACTTTTGCTCCGGGTGTTATGAATTTAACTTCCTCATTTCTGTATTAGTTGTTAAAACATATGAAGGCATCCTCTCGAGTTGACTAGCTAATCCGGTGGGCATGATTTACAATTTCCAAACCCAACTTCGACTAAACAGGGTAAAATCTAAGGGGCTCGGTGTTCCACGGGTGCCAAGTGACTATGCCATCACGGTCCCTCAGGTAGAACGTTGCTGGGCCAACTTCCTCTACTATTTCATATAGTCCCTCCCATGTTGGATCAAGAGCCATCGGTTTTGTCATTACGCGCTTCATCACCTAGTCTCTCATGCCCAAAGGTCGAGGTCTAACCTTACTGTCATAGTGTCTGGCCACCCGCTGCTTGTACACTTGGTTGTGTAGATCGGACATTTCCCTTTTCTCCTTTATGAGGTCCATGTTCAGCTGGAGCCCCTCTGCATTAGTTTCCTCGTTATAGTTTTCGACTTTTCCTGATGGCACCGTCAACTCAATCGGGATGACAGCCTCTGTGCCGAATGCCATGCTGAAGGGCGTTTCTCCCGTTGACTCCATCGCGGCGGTCCGGATGGCCCACAATGCTTCCGGGAGCTTCTATGCCCATAACCCTTTGGCATCGTCCAACTTCTTCTTTAGCAATTTTTTGATGATCTTGTTGACTGCCTCTATTTGCCCGTTGGTCTTTGGGTGAGCCACCGATGCGAACACCATCTGGGTCCCCATGTCCTCAGTGAATTGTATGAGATTTGGGTTGTTGAACTGGGTGCCGTTGTGGGTGACGATTGTCTCCGGGACCTAGAACCTGCAGTAGATATTTTTCATGAGGAAGTTCTTTACACTGTCGATGGTTATTCGACTTAACAGTTCTGCTTCAACCCATTTTGTGTAGTAATCCACCTCCACGATGACATATTTGAACTGCCCGGGAGCTGTGGGGAGCTTCCCGACTAGGTCTGGTCCCCACTGCGCGAACGGCTATGGAGACATTAGGATCGAGAGGGCAATGGATGGGGAATGGACTTTATTAGCATGCTGGTGGTATTTGTGACATCCCGCTGATACTTTTTCCTCCATCTTTCCCATGTTAGGCCAGAAATATCCCGTTCTCAGTGCCTTGTGGGACATTGACCTTGACCCAGAATGATTGTCGCAGACTCCTTCATGGATATCCCGGAGAATGGTCTCACCTTCCTCTATGGACACACATTTAAGGTTGGGGAAGCAATAACCCCTGCGGTATAACTTGTTGTTTATCAGGGTGTATCTGGCACACCGCGACTGCAACTTCCTCACCTGTCGCCTGTTCTTCGGGCGGGCTCCTTCCTTTATGAACTCAATAATTGGGTCCATCCACGTGGGCTCCCTGGGGCCAATGGAGATGGCAAATATCTCCGAGATCGTCTTTGTAATGCTAGGCCGATCTAGGATCTCGATCTTGACCTTCTTGCGCCCTTTCTGACGGGTGCCGGTGGCTAGTCTTGCCAAAGCATCAGCATTACTGTTCTCCTTCCTGGGTACTTGGGTGACCGTTGCTGATTCAAACCTGTGCAAGAGAGCCTTTGCCAATGTCTGATAGGAATTTAGATGTGGCTCGTTGGCCTCAAAGGTCCCGCTGACCTGGTTCACCACCAGCTGCGAGTCACTAAATACCTGTACTCTCCTTACTCTTATTTCTTGTGGCAACTGTAGTCCCCCGATCAACACTTTGTATTCAGCTGCATTGTTGGATGTGGCAAACTTGAATTCTAGGGCGTACTTGTACTTGAACCCATCCGGGCTGACTAATATTATTCCCTCTCCGCTCTTGGCTTTGGTTACAGAGCCATCCACATACAGCTTCCAACTTGGCTCTGCCTCCAGAGGGGCCTTCTTCACCTCAATCTGATTACTCTAGGGAAGCCCCTCATCGTTCTTCATTGGAGTAAGCTCCGAGATGAAGTCTGCAGCCACCTGCCCTTTGATGGCTACTCTCGGCACGTAGTGTATATCAAACTCACGTAGTGTATATCAGCCTCCCGCTCGCTTTCGGCTTCTGCAAAACCTGCCGGAGCGGGCAATTAGTGAATAAGGTGATGAAATGTGCTTGGAAGTAATGTCTTAGCTTCCGAGCCGTCACGATGAGCGCCAGAGCCATCTTCTCGATGTTCGGGTACCTACTTTCTGCCAAGGTGAAACCCTTTCCCACATAATACACCGGGAGCTCGATGGCATTATCTGTCCTGATTAAGGCTGAACTCCCTGTTGTGTCGAACACTGCTAAGTACAGGTATAACATTTCTCCGGGAATCAGCTTTGACATAGGGACTGAGGCTAGATACTCTTTGATTTTCCTAAAGGCCTCCTCATGGGCCCCCAATTGATTAGCTTGAAGTGCTGACTCTTTAGCAGTTTAAAGAATGACGCACACTTGTCCGTGAGCCTGGAAACAAACCTAGCGATGGCTATTATCTTTCCTGTTAAGGACTGCACCTCGCTCCTTATCTTAGGGACCTCCATATCTAATATGCCTTGGACCTTCTCCAGGTTTGCTTCAAGTCCTTGCCTGCTTATTACATGGCCCAGGAATTTTCCCTTAGTGACTCTAAACAAACACTTGTCCGGGTTCAGCCTCATACCGTACGCGAGGACGATGTCAAAGACCGCCTGCAAGTCGCCTACATGTTTGACTGCGGTAAGACTTTTCACCAACATGTCATCCACATACACCTCCATGGTTACTCCAAGTTGTTTAGCAAACATCTTATTCATTAGGCGCTGGTAGGTTGCTCCCGCGTTCTTCAAACCGAACGACATCCTCTTGTAATAGTACACTCTTTTGTCAATGGTGAACGCAGTGTGTTCTTCATCTGCCGCGTCCATCATTATCTGATTGTATCCTACGTACGCGTCCATGAAGCTCAGCATTTCAAACCTAGAGGTGGAGTCAACGAGTTGGTCTATTCCTGGCAACGGGAAGCTATCTTTGGGGCTTGCCCTGTTAAGGTTGGTATAGTCTACACACATTCACCACTACCCCACTACTTTCTTAGGAACCATGACCACGTTGGCCAACCACTGCGGGTACTTGGCTTCTCTGATGAACTGGATTTCTAGCAGCCTCTGCACTTCTCCCTTGATGACTTCGTACTTGGCCGAATCGAATGATCTGCGCTTTTGCCTCACTAGGGGCACGCCTTTTCGGATTCCCAACTGGTGCGTCACTATCTCCCTCGAGATCCCGGGGACATCTGCATATGACCAGGCAAATGCTTTGATGTTGTCCTTCAAGAAGCGCGTAAGTTCCTCCCTCACTCTAGGGGCCAACCCCATCCCTATCCTTGCTTTCCTCGCGGGGAACTCGTCTGAGATGTAAACTAGCTCTATCTCCTCAATGGATCTCGGCCTCTTGCTCAGAATACCTTCTGCCGCAGCATTGAGTCTTGGGTCCTCGTAGGCATCCGTCGCGAGGGCCTTAGGGTTCCTTGAGATTAACACTTCCGTCCTCCTCCTTCCATTATCCTAGTCGATGGCATAGCAACCTCTTGCTGCCAGCTGATCGCCTCGGATAGTCACTATTCATGCAGGGGATGACAGCTTCATCATTAGCTTGTGCCCAACAATGCAGGCTTTTATCTTCCACAAGGCCGGCCTCCCCAGTATCCCTTTGTAAGATGAGTCACAGTCGACCACTATGAAGTCTATCCCTACCCTTAACGTGTTCCCCTCTACACCCTCCAGGATCATAAGAATGTGATCTGAGCCTAAAGGCTGTACCACGTCTCCGGAGAAGCTTATCAACGGCTCATTATCCTGCGTGAGCTTACTATTCCTCTTCTCAACGCTTGCCACGCGTTTCTGAACAACACATTCACCGATGCCCCGGTGTCAATTAGGATCTTCTTGCATAAATAATGGTCCAACTGCGCGGTGACAAAGAACGGGTCCTCGTGAGGCTGCCTGATTCCTTGCTCTTCTCCTTCTACAAATGTCACCGATCTCTAGCTTACGTTGACATGCTGATTGTAGCAGCTCCCAAAGGTAAATATCTCTCGCCTTTCTCTGATCCTTGTGCATTGCTTATTTGTCTTGTTACTCCTCCGGTCTAACCGTGCTCTCCCACGGATAGTGTTGATCGTCCCGTACACGGGAACCCCTGCCCCCTGCCGCTGACCTAACACATACTGCTACAGTTTGCCTACTTTTATCTGGCCCCTTTATCTCCCTCTTGAGCTCTACATAATTGTTTACCGCATGCGTGGCCTCCCCATGATACCCGCAGTACTTCCTAGTGTCCTCCCTGGTCAACTTTGACGGTGGGAACTTCCTTGTCGGGGGCCTTGGGATTGCACATTTGTTCTCGTTCCACACTACCTCAGGAGTTGCCGTCAAGGTTGTGAAGTTTTCTCTCGCTACGGGAGTCGCTTTTGTGAACCCGCCATCCTGGTAACCCTCTTTGCCTTTCCCCTGCGGTCCTCCCACCTGCTTGGCGGGCTTCCTACCTCCCTCTTTGTACCTCTTGCTGGGGGTGAAAGTTTGTCCCTCCTGGTCCCCTTTCCATGTTCTTACTTCTTGGATTGTTTGCCCCTAGGACTCTGTCCTCCTATCCTCCTTTCTCTTACCCGTGGATTGATCCCTTAAGTATCGTGGTCGGCTTGAACATGCCTAATTGCCATTTCCATTAGTTCATCGTAACCCCGCGGGTTTTCGATTTTTACGACAAATAAGAACTTCCCGGGCAACGCACAGGGCTTGGACGAACGCCTCTTCCGCCACTTTCATATCGAAATTCCTGACCTTGGCGGTGGCTCCTTGCCAGTGGTTCATGAAAGCTTTTAGTCCTTCACCGTGCCCCTGGTTCACCTTGAACAGCTGGGCTGTGCTTTGCCCGTCTGTACGCAATATGAAACGGTTCACAAACATATCTGCCAATTGCCTGAAATTGTTTATCGAGCCGGCCCGGGGCTCGTAAAACCAACTCAACGCTTCTCCTAATAGTGTCTCTTGAAACATGTTGCAACACACAGCATCCGTGTAACCCTTTCCATTGGTGTGGGACTTGAAGCTATTGAGAAATAGATGCGGGTCCCCTTCACCCCTGTATCTCAACTTCAGAGGCTTAGTTGCGTCTCAGCGCAAGGTCTGGGTGATGGCCCTCATGAACGGTCCCCCTCTTTCTTCGAATCCCATCCCGGGCGGGTTGTGAGCCGCTCGTCTTTCCGCTTCGTTCACTCTCGTGGTTAGGTTTACCACACTATCCCGCATGGCCACGTCTTCCACTTCCTCCTACGTGAGGTCATGCATCGTCCTGTCCGGGGTCCTTTCCCGGTCATTCCCTACGGGAGTGCAGTCATGCCTCTCACCTGATACCTCACTTCGTGCTGCAATCCTCAGCGTTCTCTCCTCGCCGGGACCCCGTTGGTCCTCCAATGTCGATCTGCTCACTTCAATCTGCCCGCTCGACTCAGCCATCGAGTCACGTTGACCTTTAGTAAAGATTTCCCACAGACGCGCCAATTGTTTCTGCAAGATCCCGTAGACCTCATAGAAGCTTTTGGCGTGATCTCTGCCCTTGGTTGTCGTTGACTAGTTACCTGTAAGAGGAGATTGACCAGGACTTTCCGGTCTTTCTCTCTCCGATTATTAATTCAGTTACGAGGTTGGTATAGTATTTAATGCTAGGAGATCTCTTACCTTCTTGGTTGACTTTGACACTGCATTTATAGGCCCGCGTGGACTTCTTTCTTGCCTGTTATACGATGTGGGACAAACATGCTGTTGTGGTTTGCATGTTTGGCCCTTTGTTGCATGCCTCCTACCCGGCCCAGACTATAGCGACCTCTAGGACGAGGCCTGCTAGGTCTGCAACGTGTTGGGCTTCTGGTAGCATTGTGGGCCGAGGAGGTATTTACCTGCTACCGACTACAGAGACATATTAGAAACAATAGAAAAAATAAAAAATTATTAGGGCCTAAAGGGCGGGCTTTTAGGGTTTTATGGTCGGGTCGGGCTTGGCCCTAAATGACTAAATAGGGTAGGGCCGGGTTTCATTTGCTTGATCCTTGCCCTACCATATTGGAAAAGGCTAAGGGTCGGCCCGCCCTATTTGAGGGTCGTGTAGGGCGCGTTTTAAGGCGGACTAAGACCGAAGGGCCAAATGATGAGGCCTAAGCAGAGGTAGTACCCTCATTACATCAATTTATGCTCGTAACAAGTGAGTCTAGAAGCACCACGTAGAAAAAAAATTAAAAAGATGTACCTAGAAAAGAGGCCAAAGCTAGTAACTAAGCCCAAAACACAACCAAGGCAACAAAGTTCTTGAATGACTAAAGTTGACATAGGAACGCTTATCATATTATCCTTAACCCTAATTGACCTCTCTCCATTTCCATATATGTTGGTGTCCTAATCACTTTCCTCTCTTGATATTTTTACAGTATCAGTTGAGAATATGTAACATTTAGTCATGTGTGAATCATATTTCTTCCTCCTTTTGATAAAGAGAGACTAATGTCACATGACGAAGCCACCATGAGTTTATCCTACCTTGTTATCTAGCTTTACCTTATAAGGTTATTTTGATTACTCTTATCTCATGGATGTTCATAGGTGACCAAGGATTTTGTGGTCACTCACCCTTATTCCTAAATTAAGGACTGGGATTAAAAGATAAAGATCGCAAATGAAAAATGATATTATTTCCCAAGATCAAGAAAAATGCACACCAAAAATTTCTATGTCTTCCGTTTTGAGCATCATTTTCTATAAAGTGGCAAATTATGTTGCACCGAAACGTCAAATTACTGATGTTTCACGTTTCAGAAACGAAACATTTTCAAAATTCCCCGAAACGCGTCTGAAACGCCTTTCCAGAGCGGAAGGATCTCGAAACATTTCTGAAACGCTCAGGGTCACCGTCTCAGGCATCCTTTAGCACAAGTCGTCGTCGTGCGTGACCTCTAAATTTGTCCAGATCTCCACAACCACAACACCGACTAGTCTGAAACACTATGGGTACTCATCTCTCTTCCTTCCTCCTAATCCTGATCCCCTTTCAAGCTTTATAATCAACCCACACCCTTTAATCCCCAAGCTAGCTTCTCTAACAAAATCATCTCATCAATTGCTCTCTATTTTATTCATATATACCAAATTTCTTAATGCACACCCCTATTTTTTAGAATCTTTTTTTAAGGGAGCCCTTCTAGTGAGGACTCTTAAGTTGAAGACTTTTCGGTTTATGGTTTAAAAGACCCAATTTTTTTTTCACATTTTGACATCTCATCCGTTTAGTTTTTAGGTTTATATGAGTATATCATTTCTACAAATTTTCACCCAAATTGGTGTTCGTTAAGATAACAAACTAGATCAAATTAATGGACGAACCAAATCTGTCAAATATGAACCGTTCAAGTTCATAATTGATAAATCACACTTATGAATGCCTTAACAATTTTCAATATAACTGAAAATTTGGAGAAATGATCTACTCATAAATACCTATAAACTGAACGGTCAAGATGTGGATATAAGATCGAAATGTGGGATAAGCCGAAAAATTCTCACCAAGTCCTCAACTTAAGGGTCCTCAGTAGAAGGGCTTCCCTTTTTTTAATACAATTATACTCATTTCTTTAAGATGAACAAAAAGAGAACTAAAGAAACAAATAAATTTCAGTTTGGATGCTAAACTCTTAAATTTCTATACATATTTACTACTTTAAGAATTGGTAGTCTGCAAGCTTCCTAGTGATATCAAATTTTCATACTATTTCAACTGATTGCAAATCTTAGATATTATTTGAGTGAGAAAATTAATAAAAATATAAAAAGTCAAAAATTATTTTGTCTCTCTTGATTGTTTGTTAAGCTTCATTTGCTTACCAATTCGATTTGATTTTAGTAGAAAAAATTGGTAGTATTAATCATAGAGCTGAGAAAATAGATCGAGTCTTTGCTTGAAATCAATTTTGGCTGAAGGCACTGAAGGCTAGGAAGAAGATGATGGGTTAAAAGGAGAAATTTTTCAATGCTCCCTAAGGACCACGTGGCAGTCTGACGTGGTCCTCCCTTGCCAATTAAATTTTAACACGTGGATTTATTACAACTAAAATATAAACTAAGGTTTTCTATATTTTGTGAAATGACCGTCATGAGTCTTTTATAAGTTTGGCCTAGGGTTTAGTGTATAGGGTGTATGGTTAGGGTATAGGGCATATATATGGTTAGGGTATAGGTTTAGGGTTTAGGGTTTAGAATTTAAAAAATCAACAAGGAACCCAAAATGATCTTTGACTAAATCGCTAAATAGATTTTCATCATGAAAATCCACATGTCAAAATTTGAATGAAATAGAGGACCACGTCAGACTGCCACGTGATTTCTCGGTTAAAAGAGTGTGTATTCAGTAAAATGAAAAGGGCATAACAAGAAGTTTGGGAAAAAAAAAATTGGATAAAAAAATTTAGAGGTATGTATCAAATATGTGTGAATAAAATTTCTCCATACTATATTTTAATTTTGACGTTTCCGCGTATTAAATTGTATCGGAAACCGAAACTCATTTCCATTTCCGTGCAACATAGGTGGCAATACTACACATAAGAAATAAGAGTGATCCACGAATAGGGATGGCAATAATCCCCAGCGGGTAGGGTACCCACGGGTATTCGACCCTAACGGGGAAGATATACGGGTATAAACGGGTAACGGGGATGGGGATCCTTAGTATTCGGATTCTTAAATCGGGTACGGGGCGGGTATGGTATTTTGATATTCGTCCCCATCCCCACCCATTAAGGATGAAAATATTATTTATATATAATTATATAATTTATTATTATATATATTTATATATAATTTATAAATAAATATTTATGTAAAAAAAATTTGTAATTCTCTTAATAAACATTTAATGGACCTTCCTTTTTATTATATATTTTTATTCTCTTAATGAAATTTACCGGTATTGTTATGTT
The DNA here is from genome assembly GCF_000184155.1 of Fragaria vesca subsp. vesca. NCBI lineage: Eukaryota > Viridiplantae > Streptophyta > Magnoliopsida > Rosales > Rosaceae > Fragaria > Fragaria vesca. The sequence goes on from NC_020496.1 coordinate 12,450,190, forward strand.
TTAACCAAGACTTGTATTTATTTTTATTGGATTGAAGTATGAAACTTATTTATTTTGGTATTTGATTTTAATTTCATACTTTTATATAATTGTATTTCGTATTTAAAAAAAAAATTTAATTTAATACATAATTGTTAACGGGTACGGGTACGGGTATGGAAACGTAATCCCCAAAGGGTACGGGTACGGGGAATCTCCATTATCTAATTACGGGTACGGGGACGGGTACGGGGATGAAAAATGTAAAAAGGTATAGGTACGGTATTTTGATCCCCGTACCCTACCCTACCCATTGCCATCCCTATCCACGAACCAAATGAACTCTCTAGCTGTCTGAGTTTTTTCTCGTCTATAACGGTTAAACTTTTTCCTGACCAAATAGTCATCATATGCCTCTTGCTCAAAGGATCAACTTCCTCCCCGTTCTTATCCAGTCAAGTACATCTCTTTTGTGTTTAATTACTTGGCCTGGCTGCCATTGAGGATGAAACTAAATTTCCTAGTCCACATTTCTGATACTGTTGGAATGAATTCCAAGCTGCAGTTTATCATGTACCTAAACGAATCCTTTACTGTCTGAATTTTAAGTAGCATATATATAGTCACGAACAATTATTAGCTGGTTCATAGTCCTGCAGAAATTATGTCTGCCTTGATTACAACAGGTTGAGCCAACTTAAAAGTTCTAACCCGGAGCTTAGCAATTTTGAGTACTTTCTGTGTGTATGGTCTAGTAACAAAAAACCTATGAGAATGCACCCTTTGTTTATGGTTTTTGTTAGTGTGAGACTGTGAGTGTGTGACATACAGATCAAACTTAATGATGAAGAACAATTTATGCCAGTGAGAGAAAATCTCATGTTTCTACTACTGCAGAGTGTTCACACGACTTTATAACATGTAACTTGTAAGAACCGGCTGTGGATGAAGGAAAGACTGTTACATCACACGGGAGACAAAATTTGGATTCTGTAAAATTTGGATTCTGTAAGAGCATGGTAAGAAAATAGTCCATCTTTCTTATGCAGCTGGAACCAGGGATTCTGGAAAACCCAATCGCAATGAATCCGGTGAAAGAGAGGCAACTGGAGTTGATTATTTGCTACTAGATTGGGGACTCTTCAACAGAACGCACAGAAGTGACAGAACCAAAGAGTTTGATATACATTTACCAAAAAAGATACCAAGAACCATATCCATGTTGTTAATCAAAAATGAATAAAATTTATAACGAAGCTTCAATAAAGGTACAATTGTCGTCAACATGTCATGTGTATAAAACACAAATCAGTCTTAGAGAATTAAAGAAACCAATCCTAAGAATTACAAGGCATAATGCAGAAGAGGCCTAAAACTCACTTTAGAACCCTCATTTCCTAAACTGAAACACCCTGCTGATTCTTAACTCAAAATCCTTGTTCTGCCTTCAGAAACCAAAGATTATCAGTAAAACCCGAAAAATCCTAAACCCGAGCAAGCACTACTCAAAATCAGTCAATTCAATTACATACATTTAGCAACAAAGAGGGCAATGAATCAAACCATTCTCATTGCACTCACCACATTTGACCATCTTCTTTTGCGCCTCATCCAAAACCTTGCAGCTTCCATTGCACTCCACACACATCACAAACCTCATTCCAGCACAACCTTGGCACCCAACAAGCGCTTTCGGGATCCCATCGAACAAAACCCCAAGCTTACCTTCCTCCTCCAACTTCACAATCTCATCAGCTCCGCCAATCAACCTCCCCTTCACAAACACAAGCGGTACCCTAACCTCTTTGCTCCCCATTAGCCCCCTTATCTCCTCCTTAAACCCCGAATCCATCGATATATCCCTTTCGAGCACGCGAACAAGGTGTGACTCCACAATTGACCTCACATTGTTGCAATCCTCAAATGTCTTCCTAATCCCTCTCAACGTAGTAGTGTAAATAACAACCGCATTTTCGCCACCGGGAGGGCATTTCTTCTCAAACAACTTCAGCATAGACTCAGAATCTCGGGTACAATACCTCATCTTTCGTGTCTTGGGCGAAGGCAAGACCACCCTCTTGATCTGCTCTTCTTCTTCAAACATTTCCTTCTCATAAGAAGCAACCAGTTCTGGATCAAACAGGGGACTAATACTCTTCCTCCTCGACGAATCACTCCCGAAACTCCTCCTTTGTGCAGAAACCGGAGACCCTTTCACCGCCGGACTCATATTCAGCGCCTTCTTGCAAGAATTCTCCGACCCAATATTCGATTTCACCCAACCTTTGGGACTATACCCTCTCCCCTTATTCTCCTTCCCCCCAAATCGCCTCCCCTTCATCGGCGATCCCAACTGGTTCAGCATCTTCAACGGACTCCTCGCATCGAAATCCACAAACCCGCGAAGAACAGATCGTGACTTGGGACTACTCCTCTTAACCGGCACCGCTTCCTCAAGCCCCTCCATCAGTTCCCACGCATTGATAACTTCCGGATCTTCCTTTTTCGGAGAAGATTGCTTAAGAGTGGCCTCGGAAACAACAATAGGGTCCTTGTCGAGATTGAGAAGGCCATAAGTGCTGGAAGTGAGGGAGACGACGTGGTTGAGAGCGCCGTGGGTGATGATTACTTCTTCTCTGAGATCATTCTTGAACAGTTTGGATGAGACGCAGCCCATTTCAAGTGGGGGGTTTCTTGGTCTGATATTGCTGGATTTTTCTATCTGGGTTCTTTGTTTTGGTGGTGGGTTAGATTGGAAGGGTGAAAAGGAGGAGGAAAAAGATTAAGTGGAGGTTACTGTTTCTCAATCTCCAACGGTTACCTTGGCTCTTTGTCTGCCAACGGGCTTCAACGGTCTGAAAATTCGAATCCTGATTCAGGGGATTTTTGTTAGAAGCCCATGTCGTTTTTTTTATTCGTTTTTTGTGCCCGTTAGTTTTTGTAATTTTTAATTTGACCCGTCTTGATTGTGTGTTGCTCGTTGTGCACCTTTTGTTTGATCGTGTTTGTTCTTTGTTTAATGGAGAAGACCACGTAAGAATCCATTATCTTGCTCTTTTGTTTAAACACAATTTATCGTGCTATCTCTATAGATGAATATGTTGCTCCTAAGAAAGAAGTTTTGATTATGTTTGTTTATTTGTGATTCAAGAGCTTATTTTTACCGTAAGTTTTTCATTATGGCTACTGTTAGGAGCAGTAAAGAAGGATAAGGATCCTCTCCTTGTATGTAGTTTTGATGTTATAGCTAGGGTGAGAGTGAGATAAGAACAATCAAGAAATATGTTTAGATGAAGAGAGCTTATTTTTTTACTATAAGTTCTTTTTTTGGAAATTTTTATAATGTGTTAATGCATGTAAATGATATGATGCATTAATTTTGTAAATTGAGTCCTCAAACTAGTAATATTAGTCCTTGAAGTCTTAAAACTAGTAATATTAATCCTCGAAGTTGTAATTTGAGTCCTTAAAGTTATAAAATTTTCTAGTTACAACATTAGTCATCATATGCCTTTAAAGCGATAAATATGTGTTTAAAATGGTAATTGAGTCCTCAAATTGATTAAAAAAAAGTTGTTACAACTTTGAGGACTCAATTACCAGTTTAAGGGCAAATGAGAACTAATATTGTAAGTTGTAACTAATATTTTTTTTTTACAACTTTTTAATGACTCATATTACAACTTTGAGGACTAATATTAATATTTTGAAAACTCATTTTACAACTTGAGGACAAAGTTGATATATCACATATATTAACACATTCTAACCTTAGCCCTTCTAGAAGTTGATAGAGAAATGAAGCTTATAAGGAAATGTGAGACAAGGACAGTAAGGAAATGTGAGACTATATTATTGAAGAACATGTGTATAAGAATGTATACGATTAATATTGTAAATCACTGTATGAATAAATACGATTGATTCAATTCGAAGTTCTACAAAGGAAAATGTCGAAATGTGTTACCACTTACCAGTGTACTCTAGGGCTTCAGGCATGTATAGTAAAGCAACATTGCAGCAGACATAAATGTTTTTGTTTGTATGTATGGATTTCTTGCAAGATGAATAGCTAACCTAGCAAACATCCAACACAATTGTTATGCGCCTTTTTCTTTAATTTGTTGATGTCTTTGTTTGTTATGAAGTTGAATTTGCAATATCAAAATTGATAAATATAAAAGAATCAAAGTTCTAAACGAATATCGGTTAGCGCGCAATGGCTTTTTTAGGGGCTGGCTTCTTCAAGCATAACCCAACCTATACAAGGTGCTGCTCGCTTTCTCTCAGCCACTAGTGGCTTATGTAGTGATCGGCATTCCTACGTGCTTCTCCTTGCCCCCATCCAAACGTGACCTTTGGGTGTTGTCGTGACACTTTGGTTATGAAGGTTGTCGGTGTCTAGGTTTATGGATGGATTCAGTCAGCGAAAGTCTCTCAAACCCAATCAAAATCAACAACATGGCGTAACGCTTGGGGAAGATCAGCATGTTATCCTAGAGTAACTTTCATAAAGTTTTATATGGCGTGACTACTAAGATAAAGCTTTGCAACGCAGACAACTCTATAATCTATACTACCAACAATTGTCGAATGCAATCATATTATTCACTAACCAAAACGTGCTATAAAAAACGAAACCTAAAGAAACAAAAACAAAAATTAAAATCTCTCAAACTCACCCCTAATCAAGAAAAAGAACCACTAAAAGGATTGTCTAACACCTAGAGACCCAAATGGTGTACGTTTCGACAAATCCAAACAGTTAATGGCTCATTCAAGACTAGAGAAAAGTAAGGAATGAGCAGGGCTTATTTATTCCAAGAAAAGCTAAAAAAACTAACCCTCCCCAAAGGGATAGCCTCCTCAAGTTCCAAAGAAAGTGTCGTCAAAACCAGTTTTGGTTTATTCTGAATTCCACGAGGGCGTCCCCTCTTCTTTTTTCCCTAAAATAACTGGCACATAATTAAACTAACTCACCATGTTCAAATTCCGGAGGTATAACCGCTAAGCTAGGTTGTTTTCCGGCCCACACCGATGCCATTTATGCACAGCCGAAATCTTGGTTTTATCAAGTTCAGGCCCATTCAACTCCAGCCTAGTAGTTGCAAGCCCAAAAGAGAGCTACCCAACCCAATTTTACGACCACCGAGTCCAGCCCAAAAGACCCCAGGCCCAGCTCATCATGCAAGTCAGTGGTCAACCCTATTTTAAAATTAGGGTTTCCCATCGACTTTTGCGGGATTGAGCCGAGGCCTAACGCCGCCGTGTTCTCTTCCTCCGCAACCACGATCTCCATCCTGGCACCTGTGAACCCTCATTCTCTGTCACATCAGCCATCACCACCACCCCGTAAGATGCCGACAACGGATTCAAGCCCATGTCGCAGACTGCACTATCGTGACTGAACAAACCACATCCCGGCAAATTCGATGGCATTTTTTCAAGCTTAAACTCCATATTCACAATGAATTTTGGCGAGAAATTGAAAACCCGGCCGGTGGGGATTAGCTGACGAACGTCCAATAGCACGCGGACCTTCTGGATCTTCTACTTCCGCTGCACCACCCTCTTCAATTCGTACAAAAACCCCAAGATTGTTTCCAATGTGCGCCAAGTTTCGCTTGTTCTTCATCGCCATCCTCGGCCCAGTCACGGAGAACCAAGCCTCTGGATGGTTCAAGGAAAGCCTGTAAGGGCTGAGTCCATCGTAGTCTACCAAAACAATAATGGATCCGCCATAGTACCACGGCCCGCCGCCAAGGAATTGGTCTTTCTCCTCCTTGTTTTTGAACTAGAAGATGAAAATGCTGGGCTCCTCCTCCCTGTTTCTTCTCTTCCACCTTAGAATGATACCTCTTCATCGAAAAATCTCTAGGTAGAAATTTTTCTCTAAGAAGACCTTTTTCATCTTCCTCCATGTTCGAACAGGCTCTTTACCTTGCATCTTTCTTGCTCTTTGCAAATTATCCCACCAATCGGCAATAGCGCTCTTGTGATGGTTAGAAACAATCTTACTCTGCTTGTGTTCTGAAACCTCCATGATCTCAAAAAATCTATACACCTCATCTAGCAAATCTAGAAAGTATGCATGTAACAAGAAAAATAAGGAATATCTGCCGTAGATTTGAAAACCTGATTAGCAATTCGATTTTGCCCATTGGATTCTCCTCCTCGACGTCACTTGTAGTTGTTGACATTCGTTCGAAATTCTCTTATATGAGCTTAAATGATGTTAATAGAAGCAGTTATCTGAGTGAAAAGGCAATCCAAATCTGCTCTTATAACTGGTTCATAGGCCATGAATAATCAAGTAGATAAAAGAGACAAGAGAAACCCGCTCTAATATCCTCTCCTTTAGACTTCAAATTCCAGCAACTGCGGTCGTGAAGAGTGGGATCATCACAGGTTTGCTCACGTAGAGCATTCTGCTACACAGATAAAAGAAGGTATCGTTGTCTCCTGTCAAGCTCGCATGCTCCTCTCTCACAACCCATGATCGACGGCTAGAAGCCTAGAACCCACCGCCATCACATAGCAAATCTCGGTCAAAGTCACCTCTGCTAGAGAAACCCTAAATAGAAGAGCAAAAGCCGACTTTTTTTTCAATTGACCTTAAGATGGCAGAGTTTCATTTGCCCTTCGAATATCAAGTTTTTTCGTTCTTTAGATAAATAAAAATAATAATTGAAATATATTAGTGGTGCACAACATTACCAAAATCTTAAATTCAAATATAAGTTCCCTCTTCTTCTTTTCTTCAAAGATAAAGGTATTGATAGTGCAGTGCACAAGATCACTGATTGAGTTTCGTATCTTAATTGATTTAAAATCTCTAAGTTGCGTGACATTACAATGATGATTATGATTATGTTGGGAGCGTCATTGCTCCAATATAGAGTTGGTACGTATAAACAATAATTAGGGGTGGAAAGATAGGCAAAACAAAAACAAAGGGGAGAAAGGTTAACTAAAGAATTGATCTTATATCACACGAGTCTTAGGTTTTCCAAAGGTACCAGCATATATTGCATGATGTTTAATTTTGGACCTTTAAAGAATCGATCGCTTTCTCCTTTTAGGCAAAGCAAAACCATTGTGATGTATGAAACACATCCACAATATACGAAGGATGGATCATCTAGAAACCTTTATACTACACGCATATGGTGTACCTCAGAAACTTGATGCGACTATATTACCAATGCCCTTAAAGTGTAGTGGTGCCACTGCTTTTGACGTCTGTGCCTGATCGAGAAACAGCAAAGGTGATATTCTCTATTTCTAAATTGCCTTCCATAAGGTTGACAAAATGTACCTTATACTTACATCTAAAAAGAATTACTACTCTAATCGTAATATTTGATTGTCAACTACTGTACCAATTTGAATCATGTTATCATGTCGTATTTACCAATCAATCGATCAACTTAATGTTATTCTAGAGTCCCGTTATTAAATACGAAGATAGATAAGTTACTCTCTATTTTGCTTGATAACAAGAGTGTAGATGATCGATTTCACTTCCTAGTTCGTGTTTGAAGCTCAACGTTTTAAATTAGTATCAAACTAAACAAAAACAAGTTCAATCAAAATCGATGAGTATAACGTATAGTACTTGGCTTTTCATAAAAAATATAAATAAAAATAAAAAGAATTAGGCAAGGTCTTTTGTCACAACTTTCTAATTAGATATCCCATCGGGAAGAGAGAAAAAAAAGAAAAAAAAAAACTTTCTAATTATATATTCATGTGTGTTTCAATCACACGACATAGAACCAAGAGCGGTCTAGTCTAATTAAGCAGACAAACACAATGCTCCATACTCGTGTTTCCAATTAAGCGATTAAAGCAAGTTACCAAAGTAAGTATTTTGTGTTACTGTGTTTGTTCTTATACGTAGCACAGTATAGTAAAAAACCCAGATTCTTAGATTAGTTTATAAATAAAGCTAAAGCTTCGAGTTCATTCCCATATCGATCCTCTAGAAGCTTAATTACCAAAAGAAGATGAAGACGAAGGTGCTCACGTATAACAACTAATTGGTTAATTCATATATGGCGGCTGTCTTCTGCTTTACTCAGATTAGGGCTCATAACCCGGAAGAAACCCTTTACGTAATATCTTAATCTTCAGGTCTCTTTCTTCTCTTCGTCTTCATCTCCAAAACCTCCAAAACCCAGGACTTCAAACATTGGCAACTTACAGTCCCCACTCTTTCAACTTTTCATTATTTTACTTTAACACTGGCTCGGCTTTGCTAAGCCTGGTCTTAATCCAGGCACTAATTATCCAGGGTTTGATTAGGTTTAACAACCAGCTAGCTCGATCACTCTCTCGCTCCCTGGTATACTTGATTGGTTGTTTCTATCTCAATTTGTACTGTTTCCTTCACTCTTATTTGAGAGGAGAGGATACGTTTAATTAAGCTACAAATATATATTAGGATCGAATCGTCACGTAGGATTGATTATCAAAACCAATCATGTAGCTAGCTTTATTTGGTACGTGTTGGAATATATGGTTGATCGAACACCGTGATATTTGGTAGGTGGGTATATATATTTGCGCAGCATCTCTCAAACCAATCTTGGGATCTTTATAATTGTTACATAAAGATATTGGGTGGTTACGAAACAGTCCATAGTTGTTACGTATTGCTGGAAATTAAATTAGCTATATGACATTCTCCTGTATATGCATCTATATGTATATTGTTCAAAGAGAAAATTGAATTCGAAGCACACGAAATTTCAGGAGTAACAAATGATCCTTTTATGTATGTGTTCCTGATGATGGGATAGATCGATCATATGCGACATGGCAAACTACATGATAGATATATATGAAAAGCAGACATGAAAACCTAAACACATGCAATCATGCATGGATGCTTCTTCGATTAATATGCTACTAATTCATGATTCTGTTTCTTTTTTTCCCCCTGATTTTAGGGCAACCAAATAGAGATCCATGCCATTATGCTACAAATTGACCAACCATCTGCATGCCGGCCTCACTTCATGTTTAAGAGATTTGTCTGTTCATCATATAGTTAAAGTTTCATTTGAGTTTTGTACCCTAATTTGTTACTAGGGTACGAAACCCATATGAGATTTGGGTACGAAACCCAGATGAGAGTGCAAATTACAACACTTTGTCATTGATCTAATTGTCATGACGAAGAACATGCATGTTCATCAAGTGAAGTGATGCTCGAGCAATCCAATTGTCATTATCTAGAAGAAGGCGGTGGCATATGTATGTCCAAGCAGCTCAAATCTATTGGAGTTAGTCCTGGGAACAACCGGACAAGATTGCACATCTGATCGACTTGGATCACTAGAGCGCGCAGATGAATAATATATATGCTGCAACTAGTTGTCATGCTAATTTTTTTCCTTGAAATAATTGATTTGTTTTTGTTTTGTTTGTAATCGTTAGATTTGGTCATCAGTTGATTTGAGACCTTGGAAATTATTTTCTTTCTTTTTCTTAATTAAATGATTTATGATGCGTGTATTATTTCCAGGAATTCCAGCTGCTTGTGAACTTCACTACTCCCATTTCAATATCCCATATAACAAAAGTGTTGAAACCTAATTAAGTTTAGCAAAGTTCACATGATACGTAGACAAGAGGTTATGTTAATGTGTAATGTTTTCTTATCCTACAAATATTTTTCAAGAATCAATTACGTTCCCCTTCTAAGCTTTTACTCTGGTCCTCTTAAAATGCATGACTAGCTTGGTCCAGTATAATAATTATATGTCATAATGTCAACATGAAACTTTTGCGATATTATCAAAACAAATGCATGCATTATATTAACATAATGTTAGGTGAATCATATTACTACGTACCTACAATATGTAATTCACCTTGTGTGACAGCTGATGTTACATGACCAACTTATTTAAATGAAGTTATTTGATCGGTTAAAAGATGTGATTGATTATCTACTACATCAATTTCTTACGGATTTAAAGACGTGATCTGTTAATTTGTGAATTTGTGATTTATTTCTGATGGACGGACTAGAGTTAAGTTCAATGATCAACTTGAATTTTTTTTAAAGCAAACCTTTATAAGTTAGAATTGATGTCCGAAAACTTTGTGCTAAAGTCTCTAATATCTTGCAAAATTTCCTAGTAAATGAAGTACGAAAGCAATGTGAATAAAAACCTGGCCTTCTTATTTGTTTTCAATCGTTGATTAGAAAATGAATAACGTTAATTTTCCTCAAAACGTCCTACAAAGTCCACCAAGATTATGTCTTTAGCAAGTTTGAAACCATTTGGACTCTTGTAAGATGTATATGTAGGGTCTTGATTAATTAGTTTCTTTTGGAGCTTAATAATTACCATGGTCGTAGATTTCTTGAGTCATTTTCTTGTCCCAAATAAAACTCATATACGACCGATGTTACTATATATCTATCATCTTCATTTGTGTTTCATCTTTGACACTTCTCCATTGTCTTTGCTCTATTAGGTAGTTCAATGACTTCAATCAGTTTGAAACCAAAATGTGTTAGAAAAACAGTGTCACTTACTTAAGAATTGTCATGTAAATGGATTGAATTCATATGAGTTTAAGAAACTATCATCCAAAAACTAGTAGTGAGTAAGTTACTAACTAACTGCCCCCGCTAATCTTGCACATCAGTAACAACTCAAGCACGAGTTTAATTTAAAGAGCCAACAGCCAAGCCGATTTAAAGCCAACCCAAGCCAAAGCCAAGCACAAGTAAACCAAATATTAAGTTCCATTAATAAAATAACAAAGTTTAATTAGAAAAATAGAAACCTAATTAAAGCAATCATCTCCTACTCGTTTCGCACCCTCTGCTAGTCAGCTTTGCTTTCGTCTTATTTTGACGAACCAAAAGATCTCTCTCTTTTCCTTCCCACATGGTAGAAGAGTTAACCGGTAAAACAGTAAAAAAAAAAAAAAAGCTGTATAATTTTACCACTCCTCTCAACTCTCGGAGACTTGAAGCTTCCATAAACACAACCACCTCTCTCTCTCGTTTATATATAAAACCCTTCCTCTCTTTCACACCTTCATCTTCTTCTTCAACCTTCTCTCTCTCTCTCTCTCTCTCTCTCAGATTTTCTTTCCTCTTCAATTCTTCCGCGTTATGCCACAAGTCGATTTGGAAACCCTAGTTACCGCCTGCGCCGGCGGCTCCATGGATCGCAAAATCGCCTGCGAGTCGCAGGCCGACGCCGCCGAGAAGGACCTGCCGGAAGACGACGCCAACCCCGACGACCCGGTTCTCCCGGCGGACTTCCCGCCGGAGTCGTTCTGGCTCTCCAAGGACGCCGAGTACGACTGGTTCGACCGGAACGCCTTCTACGAGAGGAAGGACTCCACCAAAGGAAACAACTCCAGCTCCACCAACCTGCATCCCAATTCGAACAACAATTCGCAGCGATTCTCGATGAACTTGAAGTCCAAGGCGGCCATTATTGGCCTCCCCAAGCCGCAGAAGACCAACTACGCCGATACGAAGCACCGCCGGAACTGTAAGGCCGGCAACGGGCGGCTGTTTCCGAAGCGGTCCGGATCGGTCGGGAAATCGACGGACGGGTCGATGATCGAGCCGTCGTCGCCCAAGGTCTCGTGTATGGGGAGAGTCAGATCGAAGCGGGACCGGAAGCGGCGGTGGAGGAACCGCCACCAGCAGCGGTCGTCGATAAACGACACGTCGTCGTCGATGGAGAAGTCGGTTAAACCGGCGGAGAGACGCAAGTTAGGGTTTCTAGCGAGCTTCCGGGGCCTGTTTCGGCACGGGCGACGTGATAAGTCGAAGAGTGACGTCCACGCGCCGGACTCGCCGCCGAGGCGGAGCAGCGTGGCGAGGAGAGCTGCGTTCGATTACGAGACGGCGTCGTGCGACTCGTTCCCGAGGCAGAGCACGGAGAGCGAACCGCCCGGCCTAGGTGGGATGAAGCGGTTCGTGTCGGGTCGGAGATCCGGGTCCTGGGTCGGGGAGCACGGCATCGACGTCGCGTAAAGAGCGAGCCCGGCTCGGGAATCGAGATTTCTTGATCCGACGGCGATCGTTGGGCCCCGCTCGGGAAGCAAATTGCGTGCGTGGCGGTCGTGAATGGCAGTCTAGAAGGCGGGGCCCGCTTTTCCTCTCTGTTCGTCGTTGGGATGACGTGGCACGTTGAATAAAACGGTTTTCGCTCCACCGGGGTTTGAGAGGTAAAAAGGAAGTCTCGTTTACCGCTTTTGCCGTTTTCTGCATTTCGTTGTCGTTTGTTTTTGTCCATTTTGATTTTTAGACGACGCGGGTTATTGTAAATAGACATGTTTTTGGGAGTGAGCAGTTGTAAATTTGCTTGTAGTTTTGGGTAATAAGAAATTTTACTGATTAGATTGGTGTGAAAATTAAATTTGAATGCTTTTTACCGTGAGATTAATTTGGGATACAGTGGTGAAAACCTGTTGTAGCATGTGGTGGATCACATTGACCACATGTGTCTTCAATGGAGGTGTTCTCGCCTAACCGCAATACAAGTTAGAGTTGTCTTTACTCACTTTTTCAGATATGATGCCTTTCTTCATTATTGTACTAAGGAGATGGTGAGGGCCTGAGATGGAGATGGTGAGGGAGAACACCCTTTTATAATTAAACTTGTAATCTCTCCAAAAAAGAAAACAAATAGAATCACAAAGTTATTGCAATCTAATGGCAAGTCCGACACAGACCTTTGAAAATGAGAAAGATTTCCTTTATTTGGGAAGAAAAGAGAAAAGCAAAAACTTCATTAATAGAACATATCAAACTACTCCAACAAGGGATGATCTACTCGTATCCAAAAGTAGAACATACATATAGTTATAGATGCCACAAGGGATGATTTATCACATTTATCGGCATTTTTGTGGGATACGAACTAAAATGATCAACGTATCACAAGAGTTTCGATACCTCATTACAAACCATATTACGAAACTGTCAGTTTATGCACAAGTATAGTGTCCCGTTACATTAATGTTGGTGATAAGAAATAACATCAAAATTAAAACAATTCGTCATTGAGGATGAAACCAAAATGATGGCATGACCACTCTACAAAGATTGCAAGAGCCCTACACCTTTGCTTAATAAAGGAGAGACTTAGACTACTAACTAATTCAAATAATGACGTGAGAAGCTCTACACACATATAGCTGCATGTATACACTGCAACCACCATTCGTGTCAAGTGTTTATTTCAAAAAAAAAAAAAGTCATATCATTACTCTTATTGATGTCATAATTTGGTTTGACAACGAAACTTGACTTTTCAACCCATTCCACATAGGAAGCGTTGAAATGTCAAAGAGCCACGTATGACTCTAACTTTTCAACGCACCCAAAAGTGTCTTGGCATGTCACCAAGTGGTTACCTCACCTTCTAGCTAGCATGGTAAGATTAGAGCATATTGTGACCTAATCATTAGAGAAGTATAGTCTAAATCAATGGCGGATCTAGAGTCTAAAAGTTAGGTGAGCGGAAAAAGAAATACTGTCTTCGAATAAGATCTTGTTCGTTCACCGG
>NC_020496.1:12472327-12472809 GCF_000184155.1 Fragaria vesca subsp. vesca
CAGGTGTGGTTTGAGGTTCCCCGAGGCACCCTTAAGGACCAGCTGGGCCGACGTTGTGCATGGGGGAAGGTACGTTGGGAAGTTAATGAAAAACAAAATTGTATGTGATATTAATAATATTTCTAATATTTTTGTTGTGTCTGTAGGTACAAGGAGTGGAAGAACGAGTTGCGGACCCATTGGACTACGCACGGGAACGCACGTTCTGGTACCCCTGCTGAGTTCCAGTACAGGGAGTACGAGTGGCGTTGGCTTCCGACATCAGAATTCAACAACCCTCGTAAACAGGTATTTAAAAAATTAATTAGTTAATTTGTCATTAAGTACGTCCGTTTTTAAATATTTTACTAATAATTTATTTTTTCTTTGAAGGCCGTTTCCCGAGCGAACTCTCAGAACCGGCAACGCAACACAAGGAACCATCATGGCGGTTCTAGACCGTTCGCTGTCTTCATGGACGAGGCGGCCAGGGAACATCCAGA
>NC_020496.1:12473588-12477177 GCF_000184155.1 Fragaria vesca subsp. vesca
CGACGTATACGTGTGTCGTCGGCTAAAGTCACCACAGACGAGCTTTTCCCGACGAAATCTTAGCCGACGAATTAAGCTGACAGGCCGACGAAAAATTTTCGTCGGCTAAAGTGCTTGTCCTAGTAGTGGGAGTCGAGGAAGTGAACCCATCGAGTGGAGTGTAAAGATACAACATCAGTCGAAGGAAGTCCACCAAAGGAGTGGATGAACCCCACCACTTTACACGTATGATTTCAACGGAACTCTCGTTGACCCGTTGGTGCTAAAAAACGACACCAACAACTCTTAAATCTACAATGTAAAAGTTTATATTTTGATGACTTTTGGAAGAAAGGATCAAGATGTTTGCATCATCCGGTCGTAGAAATTTGAGTCTGGTCATCTATTTGCACATTGTGCTATGTTGACTAGGAATGTAAAGGTGGAACAATTCTGTGAAAATTATTTATATCATTTGAGAGATTATGACCAGAATATCACTCTCATAGAAAATGTCCACCTTGACGATTAGTGTAGAAAGTTATGTGATCGGAAAAAGTTGATCCCGAAACTAATTAAACTAAACCTATTCACACTTTTTCAACCCTTTTAAGTCCTCCAAGTCTCCAACCCACATATTTTCTCTATGTAATAAACATTCCACTTGTTTATTAAACCCCGCGTTATATTGGTTTGTTGGTGGTCGTCGCAAAACAGTTACCTGAAATAGAGTCAACAAGTCGTAAATATATAATTAGTAAATAGTATGTATTCCAATTATGTATGTACGGTATGCCAAGTCAATCACAGACCATGCAAAGTGGTAATGGAGGGAAAAAACTTTGTCCGGACTAGTATGTACATATGTGTCTGTACACTCTCTTGTTTACATACTTTTTTAATGTGAATTGTAATCTTAACCGTTAACAAGTTGAATTAACCAATAAAGATCACCTCTGCAAAAAATCAATGTAAATAAAATTCGTTTGCTCAGCCGATTGTATGAAACAAATAGACAATTCTGGTGAAAGGTATCAGTCTCATGATCAGCCACCCATTTTTTTGATACATTCGACTGAGCAAACGAATTTTGTTTATATTGATTTTTTGCAAAAGTGATCTTTATTGGTTAATTCAACTTTTGAACGGTTAAGATTACGATTCACATTGAAAAAAATATGTAAACAAGAGAGTCTGAATGCTTTACTGAGACAATGAGTTCCTTGCGTGGTCTGAATGCTTTACTGAGACAGCGAGTTCTTTGCTTGGTCAAATGGTCGC
The DNA here is from genome assembly GCF_000184155.1 of Fragaria vesca subsp. vesca. Classification (NCBI taxonomy): domain Eukaryota; kingdom Viridiplantae; phylum Streptophyta; class Magnoliopsida; order Rosales; family Rosaceae; genus Fragaria; species Fragaria vesca. The sequence goes on from NC_020496.1 coordinate 12,474,849, forward strand.
AGCCTCTTTACGGCAGAGTGAAATCTCAACATAATGGGAGAGTGGATATCCAAAGTTATTTATGGCTCCATATGCTCTTTCTGTTATGTCGCCATATTTTAGTCAAAGCAAATGGAGTCGTCAATGTTCTACTCTTTGTTAAATGTTTCTTACTTGAATGCATAGGTTGTGTAAGGTCTCTTGATAATGTTTTTAGGTGTTCTTACATTCTAGGGTATAGGTTCAATGTGCCACCCTTGTATTCTGCGGTTTCACTAATGGTATCGGCATGAGAGCGGCCTTTCTAGCCCTCAATATTACAAAAAAAAAAAAAAAGTCCGAACACATGACGTAAATTTTTCCGTAATGGAGGATGCTTTTTGAGTATTTTATTTTTATGAAACAGGGTTAGTTTTGAAATAACATTACGACACATGATAAATATGATTTTCTAAGCGTATAAGCCACGTGGTGGTACGTTTGCTCTGCCCTAATAATTTCGTATGAATTAGGCGGATATTTAGGAGAGAATGAAGCTAGTAGTAGATTAACGAGTTACACAAATTGGTTCTCCTGTGTGTAATCTTGATGTGCAACCTTTTCATTATCAAAACTGAAAGGGAAAGGCATCCACCCCAACTCAACATCATCCCAGTATCATACGTTTCATGCTGAATTGCTGAAATTGATGTGTATAGATAATGTTTATTCCTTTCAAACATGAATGCTCTAGCTAATTAATCACCCTTTCATAATGTGATATACATAAATCAAACCGTCTATTCATAGAATGCCTTTATAATAAAAGTCAAGTAAATTCGACCTCGTTTAATAATCTACCTGCCATCAACCATATAGACATAATTATCACAAAAAACTAACAGGTTAACAGCACTAGTTACAAGATCATCTATACCAACTTCAGAACTAGAGCATAGAAACAATACTTGAGAAAAGCATAAGCAAACTTATTTTTTTCTCTTCCATTCATCACAAAAATAGTACACTGCTAGCTTATTGTTGACATATTATCAGCTAAATATGGTGATCTCAATCGATACTTAGACTAGTCTCTTTTAGCTAAGCTCCTCGAAGAGTTCAATTTTGCGTCCATTAAGAGGCTGCAGTGGTCTGGCGTTGTTCTTGTAATCTACTCCCAGTGGTGCTTTTAAAGCTTCTATCTGAGCCTTGGAAATGTACCTCACCTGCACATATGCATTTATGCATCATATGTTCCATCATTTTCATCCACACAGTCGTGTATATCCAATTATGCATTATACACAGTGTATGCATATATAGTGGATATGATTGTGTGTGAAGACTGCAGCGATATAAGATGCTCATGTTTTCGGCATTGAAACCGGCAATTTGCTAGCCACGATATTCTACAAGAATCAACCCATACTACTGATACTAGTAATCCAGATACTGTGTTTATGGTGCTGGACTGTCTGTAAGAGAACAATATTTCTGATATGCATGTATAAGGAAATGAGTAATTAGTAGTACCTTTCCAAGGATGTTCCAAACGACATTCTCAGTACATGGAGGAGAGGAGAGTGAGCCAACATATCTCCAATATTTGCGGGTTTTTTTATCGAACTCCTTCATGTCTATATTTCCAAGGGGAACATGAGCATCCTTATCTCTTCTACATACCTCCTCATTCAACTCCGCCAGCTGGTCTTTGATCTGCAAAATCATCATTGTAGTTATAGTCAATGTAATAATGTCAAAATTAATCCATTGATTCCTTGGACAAGTTTGGCATGAGGTTTGGTGTATTGGACTGAAGTTTGTTGGTGGATTTTGCATACATATGAACTGGTATTCAATCATTTCATTAGGTACAAATGGTTATTTTTTTCCTTAAATAAAGCTACTGCAGGGAATGGATCATCCCAGGGAGAAAGTAATGGCTCAACCAGGGGGGAGGTTACATAGTGCCTGAGGTGGTCCTAGCGCGACGCCCCTATATGCCTTGTTAGACAACTAATACGCCCCTCAAAAAAGTTTGAGCAATTAGGGAATAGGTCTACAATGAATATGAAGTTAACTACTCATACGTACCCCACATCTGAGATTCCTCGCTTCAGACCCCCAACTCGGACTAAGAATCATATACTAGTTCTTTGGTAAATACATGTAAATTAACCGGGAAATTGATATATGTACCTGAGAGATGAAGGAATCGTTTTTGCCATATTGGAAAAGAGTCGCCACAACTGCAATGCTATTATCATCTGCGAGGTGAACTAGATGAAGCTCTGCTGGAAATCTGTAAAATTCAATGAAATGCCAATAAGCTTTGCAGCTTTACTTGTAACTGGGACACACACAAAAAAAA
>NC_020496.1:12477213-12495881 GCF_000184155.1 Fragaria vesca subsp. vesca
TTTTTGTAGATTTCATCTCAATTTGTACAACTTATGCACTAATCTATTCTCCTTTGTGTTCAAGTTTCAGTAACTTCAAAAGGAGGTGTTTATTGGCAGAAAGAGATAGAGAGAGCACATACTGGACTCCGTTAATACGGTGTTCAGAGGGAGAATGCCAGTGCAGCTGCTTCAAGTTGTAGTTCTTACCATCTATGTCTAATGTTCCTGCAATTTGTCCATCGAAATGCACCTGCATACAATAAAATTCGTGTCAAATATCAAGCTAACTAACAACTCATGCATACATAAATACAAAACTTGAATCTATATGGATGATGAGCAATGTTTATACTGATACATTTTCAATCTGACACTTGACACAAATCAAGAATCCAGGGATAAAAATTTATGTTGTCAGTCCAACAGTCACCGCCTTGCAATTAAGCCAGCTCACCAACGGAGACTAACATAATCCTACCAAAATAATGATAGTAATAATATGAGGACTATTTATGAAGATGCACAAAAGTGTGGAGGAAGTTGAGGAACAAGTACCCCAATGTTAAAGCCATTGTTGTATAATGTGGCATTCAACGCAAGATAGTTTCGGGTTAATGGCTTGAAATTGCTCATACGAACAACATGGTCCTTGGCAAGGTTCAGAGGAGATTGCCTCTTTCCATTACATGCTGAGAAATATGGACTCAATCTTCCCCATCTCTGAGGGCCAGTCGCACCCGAGTAAGTAAATCCAATCGACTTCAGCTCTGTTACATAAGTGGATATTTGTGAAATAGAGATTAGCCACAATCCAACCATTTTATGACAAGGACTAATTAATCAACACGAAACTCATAACGTAAATGCATCAAAGATAACTAACAAAATTTATAGCAGAAACCCAGCAAGCTTAGTCCCTTTACAACGAAAATTAGGGGAGAAGCTAACAGAGAAGATTCAAGAAGACATACAAGGGAAAAGAAAAAACAGAGTTATATAGATTAGAAAACATCATCTAAGATCCCAAGAAGTTGGACATGAAATATGACATATGAACATGCTAAGAGGGGCACAGAGCTGAGGGAGATAGATATATAGTACCTTCTACAAAGCAAGCTGAAGAACCAACAAGCAGCAATGTCACCATGAGCATCAACAATGAAACTCTGAGAGCCATATAATCAGTTCTATGTATTCGATGCTCGTCCAACCTCTAGATACAAAAGCAAAGAAAGAGTGCTTGTGACCAAGTTTTGATCCAACTTGTGTAGTGAGGCACCTAAACCAGTCCTGTGCTTATTTAGCCGTTATATATCAACACCCTCTTGGAGCACCCTAGCTTATATGTCTTGACCTATTTATACACTTGATTGATTGGCTTGCTAATTAGTGCCACACTACTAACTATGTGCTTAATCATGGATTTATGATTTGGCCGTTTCTTTTCTTAATCTATAGGGGCCTTAGTGATGTAGAGTAAAAGTGGCTTTTCGAGGTTAGATAAAGACTTGACAAGCAGAAAGCGCAGACAGAGAGAATTGGACTATTGCAAATTCATGATTTTCTTCAGCCTTCAGCTCTGAACTGTTCTTCTGGGAAAGGAGAAGCAACCGACCTCCCCCACCTCCTACCTGGAGAGGTTGGATCATATTCGTCTATTTTAGTATTCTGAGGCATTTCATGGAACAAATGTACATACAGTCATACACCTTAGAAAAGTTATAAAAATTGAGCGGTGATATGGAGCAAGCGCACCAATATAGATCACCACTCCACCAGTCCACAACTGAAGCCATTGTCTTCTGAACAAAATATTCAATAATGGTCTTTGGTTGTATTAGCATTGGTAGATATAAAACAACTAGTGTCACAACTCACAATCCAAAAAAAAATTATGATACCATAAATCTGTTGAGATAGGTTCCACTAAACCTATGTATTCAGATTAAGTAATACCAAGACGATCATCGGAATCGGCACGCATATGCCATATGGATTGGACATGGTTGAAGCAAACAGGGTTTTGTTGGGGACTAATAGTTACACCACTCTTAGCTCTGGCCTATGCCTCATCATTCACTATTAAGTCAAAAATTGATGCCTTCTGAGGAAAAGGAAAGCATAAACCACCCATTCTCCCGTTGTGTTTGTATGGCAGTATGATTACATTGACCATATAAATAGGTTTGGATAGCACCTGGCATTCAATCATAGGAAGATAATCCTAGTCCAACACCTTTGTGCAGGCTTCTAGTTTCTTCACCCTCCAATAATGAATTGATATTATTGTCTAACGGAAGTTTACATGATGCAATTTCAGATTATCTTCTTGAAATCCTCAGGCTGATATGGGCTATAGAATCAATTGGGAATATATCCTTTGATACCTACGTATGGTGTTAAATCCCTTTGATCAAATTGAAACCTTCAGAAACAAGAGGGAAATCTGTTAACTAGCACTTCAGTAGTTAAGTGTTTACTTAATCCTAACCAATATGAATGACTTTCACTAGATAACGGGATGGAACGATTTGAAATAGCAGTGATATGCTCTACCCATAATATTAGAAAAGTCCCTACAACTATGGAGCCTAACCAAGTTCATACCAAACCATAAATTTGGAGCTGACCGAATCTCCATCAACCTGAGTTTAGGAACAAGTTCCAATAATTTATGTAAAGAGACTAAAATAATCAGGAAAAACCAGTAACACAGAAAGTGAAAGCTTTTCTATAGAAGCTTCAGGATAGAGAACACAGCATAAAGAAGAATGTGGCTAATAGATGCCCATAGCTCACATTTGTGGACCATCTAACAAAAAAAAAACAAACCAAACATATCAAACATAATGGCTGCAGCACCACTATAAGTCAACCAACTTGGTCAACATGTGCTTTTGCACACCAGGATTTATCACTAAAGTGATGATGGAATCAAAACAAAAGGGAGCAAGTAAAAAAGGTGATTGGTGCTCTTGGTGTCAAGGACCTTGAACCTACAATTATAGCAAAACTACTTTCCCCAGCTTAAACATTTGCTTGGACAGAATTGAATAGCCAATTCAGATTGGGTTTCCTACACTATTGTTCATATGTTAACCTCAACATCCACTAGAGGAGAGCATAATGGATGAGAGGATAACCATTTTCATTGTTACATAACAACCTAACCCACAAAAGCCTAATATACTTAGGATAATAAAACGAAAATTGAGAGGGAAAATGCAAGGCTCTATAGCACCGGTACAGACAGTTATCCTCAAAACCATTCCCTCTCAGATTTATTCTTCATGACAAATACTACCTCCCACTACTACACATGGTTTGGTTCCCAACTGATGGACACCAATGCAAGGCTATGTCTTGTTCTGGTGCTTGTGATGGGTTTCTGGTCCCTTGTTCAGAAGATATATACTAGGCCTGGTCCCTTGGTTCTGGAGTTTTCTAATGTCTTGTCCCAATAGCCCGCAGATGTAATTTATTTAGATGAAAATGAACTTTTGAAATCCTACAATACTGAGGCACACTTCTATATCCTTCTATATCCCCTGAGAAAGTAGGAACCTTTTTGTGATGGAAGTTCAGATGCTGGATCTATAGACTGCTGCAACACATAAACAGACTACTAACCAAGCAGCCCCCATACAGCCTAGTAGCCTACATCTAGAGCATAAAAAGTTATTAACGACAGAATAAACAGATAGCAAGACAATAGTACACAAGCTCAATTCTTTACCTGCCAAGACTTAAACAGACAAAACAATTAAACCTGGCGAAAATGAAGTTCTACAATAGTGACACAATCCAGTAATTTCAGTAGCCTTTCAAAATATAATCAGAAAACTTAAATAACAAACTCTACATCTAGTAGCACACAGAACTCATGGTAATATGACAAGCGATAATAAAGGTAAAGTGTTTCAAATATGTAGTTGAGCACATATGAGATGATAAAGTAACTAACCATGATCAAATACTATGGAGGATCAAATACCTTGACTAACCAAGACACGAGCACAATTTAAAACATAGTATTACAAGACATTAATAGATGTCATTTTAAGTAATGGCTTTTGTATCTGATTGCCTACTAATTAGATACTTCCTGGAAATAAAACTAACGTTATGAAGATCAAAATCAACAAGAATGCATGATGACATAGAAACCCATAATTTTCCTTTTGAAATGTTGCCCGACAATGATGTGAATGACTGGACTAGACATACAAATTGAAGCTTGTTTTTGTTAGAATAAAGTGAAGAATCAAATGCTTTACCTGACCATCACAAGCATTTGGATTCAAATCTCTTTGTGAAAGGGGAGTGTCTGGTACTCCGGTATTATGTCATGATCAATTATGTAACATGCCTAAATTGCCACAAAAAATTGGCCACATTAGTGGTTAACTATTGACAACTCTTTTCTTCTCAGCTTCAAAACCGAGATAGAGATTCTCCAACTAAAATAAAGGCTCCACTTAGATATATTTCAGTCACCTAAGTCGGAGGATCATACCGACACTCTTCTGGTACAACATTCTTTTGTAGATAAGCTTCAAAGCTTGGTTCGTAATCTTATACTAAGTTGAAAGTTTTGATTAGATAGACGAGGGGTAGAAGTTATAGCAACAATAGTTCCTCTGGGATGGCACCAGTACTCGCAAGATCTAATAATATCAACCATACTCTCAGGGACGGTAACAGAAACTTACATCAGTTATATGTAATTAGGGGTAGGTACTGCAGAACTCATATGGAGATACTTATTTCTAGAGTCAACAGTGAATGCAATCCACAGTATATGTTATTTCTTGGTTGAGTAACATTTTTCAGCATTCATTATTGTCGGTTAATATTTCTAGTCGAATAACTTAAGGAGTGCTACTCTCAGCTAACAATGACTAATCCCTGGTTGAATCACTTCTACAGTACTACATGAAAAGCAACAATGTCCGACGAAAAAAATAGATTTGTTCATCTTCAGGCTTTTGAGTTTATTTTTAATTTTAACTCATAGCAGGAGTTCTCTCTATGAACTGATTTTAAAAGCTTCAATGTTATAAGCTTTTTAAGTATCACCATCAATGACATACGGGATTTAACATCATAGGCATATAATTTTCTTCCAGACCCACTAGTATACGTTGTGTTTTCAAACAAAATGTAAAGCTAATTTATTTCACATTACACAGTGAACATATGGTGAGTGATGATATAATCTAATTTAAAAGGAATTTGTAGTAGCTAATACGGAAAAATTTAAAGGAGAATGCCATTTTTCTTTTCTTTTCAAGAGCAGCCTATCATTTGCCAGCAACTGAATATCAAATTCAAGTACAATTTTCTTCCAAAGGAGGGAAAGAAAACTTGGGGTTAAACAAGACAAAGGGACTTTATTCTACTAGAAAGAAGAATATGAATACATCTAAAAATCTGTTTATTCCGGTATGAAAGGTGGGCAAATATATGTATATACTTATAAATGTGAGAAAATATACAAAGAAAAACGATCTAAAATGAAAGAGAAGCCCACATGCCTTTAAAATGTATTGCTCACTGAAGAGCATAAGTTGCTTTTAGATATTCAATAATTTCTGCACTTTCAAACATTTGCACCCCAGTATTGGGATCTTCCAAGTAAGGTGCCTGTCAAACACCATTAAGATTATATTAGTATTTATCTCTTCTTACTACGTTGTGCATGTCAAACAGCAGTAATTTTTCATCATCATATGATCGAAACTTCAAAATCAAACTACAGGAACTGACTGCATGATATTGAAAGTACCTGAAAACGTCCGGCTTTCTCATATAGTATCTGTCGTTTTGGGCTGCCACGAGCACAGCTGAAAAAAGGTAATGATATTGTCTCAGTAATAAATTTTATACCTTTGTACATAGATACAGAGACATATTATACTACGAAAAAATCCTAAACAAAAAGCTCCCAGAAAAGGTGGTGTCTACACATCAGCATACCATCTGACAGATGCAAAATCTTTTACACCACAAAAGAAGTATTATCATTTAGAAAGTTTTGAGATAATAGGCATAAGCACATCTCAGAGGATACATGATAAACTCCATAGAGAGTGAAGATCTGAAACATGTTACCTACATAAGATTTAGAACATAGATGACTGCACTGACATGGCCAGCACAATGTAATGCAAAGTCGTAGCAGATATCAACAGTCAATGATTTGTTCCTCATATGCAATCATGATAGTACAACTAATCACACTAACCATTGAATACTAGAGATTTAAGGGGGGAAATATCATTCTAATGTCAACCTAACTCGTCGCTTATGGCTGTATGTGTTAGTGCAGATTTGGTTATGTTTCTATGAAAAGCTTTGTGCATGCACGAATAAAACGTTGTTGCTAAGGTGATATAAATTTCTGAATATATGCCAGACTACCAGAGAGATTATATTGTAAGAGAGATTATATTGTAAGAATTCTTCAAACCAAGAAAAAAGAAACAATCATCCCAGATGTGCTATGGGTTGGGTACCACACACACAAAATGTGTGCAGCTAAAGAGTTCCAGTTTTATAACTGTGCAGTACCCCGTGCTAGATCTTTCCCAATGACTGAATGAGGATAATTACAATATAAAAGGTTGCTGCTCAAATTTACCTGCGGTATAAGTGAGGCAGTTCCAACTCTACGAGCACTTCACGTACAAGTTTGCAAAAAGGGGATCCCTGAAAGACAAAAAATTTAAGGACTAAAACTCAGGAATCATGACTTCATGAGTATTTGTACAATTTACCTATGAAAATAAAAATAACACAATTCAGATTATGGTAGAAGCAGCGTACATATCTATTAAACAAATCAAGTCATCTAGCAGCTTACCGAGGGACCTCATCACAAAACTATGCTATAAATTTAAAAACCAAAGATTATCATAGTCTAACCTCATATGCCCATACTTCTAGTGGTTTGGGTGGTAGTCTTGATGGAGTATAGATACTTCCCTGAATAGAGATAGAATACACATGAGAGTGATGAGACTGATTAATGAAGTTTATTATAGGTGCATATAATAGAAAAATCTCTACAAACTAGCATGTGCATTCCATGAGGATAAACTGAATTCATGAAAAGTAACTTGGGGATCACCCTCTAAAGAAGATAACTTTTGAATATATTTGGCATACTTAAACCAATTCAAAGAATCTAACCTTTCCCGACCGACCAAGCAGAGCAAACCCAGCAGTCAGAGTCTGCAATAGACAAGTCAAATAAATATATAAGCAATAAATAACTAGCAACTTGACTATAGATTGAGAAAAGCTACTACAGAAGAGTCAAATGCTAACCGTCAATAAACCAAGTGACAATGCAATAGGAACATTTCCATCACCTGCACAAACATTTAGGGGTCGGGTAAAGAACTATTTGAGAGGGTTTGAGGTAAAATTCAGTATAAATGATAAGAGATCAATAGGTTACATAATTGGTAGAAATGAAAAATAACTCCCACCAACAAATAAACAAGGGATAAAGTGATCATCATATGATCATAGAGTAGCCAAATTTGTAAAACTTTTGAAAAGGGGTGCCTGTCTCTAATTGCTTCATAAAAACAGAAAATATCTAGTTGTGTATATGTTCATTGGTATATACTGTATATATATAAATGAAGGTGATATGATAAAAATGATAAAACATATCAATCGTAGTCAGATTAATGTGATCACACACCATACTTCCCAACCAAGTACTTGATTATGTCGTCTGATTCGTACATTGAAACTCCAGTGTTTGGATCCACCTACAACCAGGCACAAAGTTTTAAGCATAGCTGATCATAATAAGCTGAACAAAAGCATTATATTGCAATAGACATAAGAACAAAACTAGAGAGTGATATTAGAAATTATATAAATTCTACAGTTTCCTAGTACATAACTACATATTAGTGTTAGAAAACTGTGAAAGAGATTCCTTCTTATTTGTTGAAAAGAAAATTCATTGCCAAGTGCTTGTTAAATGAATTTCTAATTACCGGAACTATATTTTAATGAGTTTTTGTTTATAAACAGGACTTATTTTAGTGTGTGTGTGTGTGTGTGTTTTATATTTTAATGAGTTTTTGTTTACCGGAACTATATTTGTGTGTGTGTGTGTGCGCGCATCCGCCCTTCTCTTGGATATTTTTCACCCACACAACCAAAACGACTCCTGCTGGATAGCCGCCCCTTTTTATGACAAAAGAATCTCAAACCAGCACTAATGATCTTAAGCTTATCTGAAACTATTACAATTGAGGAAGAATATACTTAAGACATTATGGAAACCATCCAAAATCTCAGAGGTTACAAGAGTGCAGGATAAACTGGAGAGTGGAGATAGAATATGCAATTACAGATATGCATTTACTAGTGAAGTTTTATGAACCACAGGGAAAAGCTACTTAAATCCATCTAATTTCCAACAAGCATGGTATAAAAAGCAACTCAGAATTCTTTTATTTAATTATAAGCTGCCCTTTTTCAGATTATTTTTAGTTCTTCCCTACAGAAGTGAGAATAAGCTGGGAGATGATATTAAGAGAAAGCTATGATATCTGACCATGTAAGGGAACTGCTTCTTGCCGCCCATCTCCCCAACCTTTGGACGGAAGTTTGGACCATTTCTTGGGCACGGATAAAATATAACATCAAGGTCCAGCACTGCAACAATTTCCCTAACCTGCACACAGTTAGAATGTCATCCCCCGAAACAAAGGCGCAACATGTAGACTCAGTGATCTACCACCACTATAATGATTGATAAGCACTTATGATGATTTCAATTACAAATTAAATATATTTATGGACCTTAAGCACCATAAAAGCAATTTTTCAACCAAAATATTGACAATCTAAGCTCTCTATTGATCGATTAGAGGGAACTGAAGATCAAAATTTGTTTATGTACTGGAAATAAAAAATCACCATCATTATCTTAATAACAATACTCACCGTCAATATGCCTAAACCCAAAAGCCTGAAGTCAGACTATACATGACATTCATTGTGCGGATTTTAGCATGATACCCGTGAGAACATTCTGATGCACTTAGAGTCTACTTACATGCATAGTCTTTCAAAAAATTCCCATTTGGACATTTTGTTTCATCAATAAGCTTTAGTAATAAAGAGAACTCCTTTGTTGTTCAAGTTACCTTCCGGCAGAATGGACAGCTGTGAATGATCCGTCGTAATTTGTACGTTTGGGGAAGAAAACCAAATACATCAAGTCAGTTCAAGGATGGTATATATTAGGGTTAGGGAACAATTGCTGCCAGAAATTATTGAAGTGAGGGAAATGAAGTACCCTTCAAACTCATATATCTCAACAGGCTTCTCTGGCCGTGGTCCTAATTTTGAAGTCTCCTTGACCTTGGAATCTGTCATATAAAAGATGAAAAGAAAAACTCTTGAAACTTCTAATCTGATGGTACTGAAAATCCGCATACTATAATTCTTCAAAAAGTCTAATCTACAATACACCAAAACTTCATGTTTATAATGACAACAAAATGCTCGATGCTTATGATGAACAAACATAACCTCAAAATAGTTACTTCCTCCCTTTCTGATCAGTAAATACACTATCACCGGTCATTTAACAATAACTACAGGAAATCAATATCCATAAAAAATGCCAAAGCAGGACATTAATCAGATTAACATGTACCATTAAAATCGAGAGCATACTGGTCTGGAGGGATCTCATCCTTTGGAACAAACGAAAACGAATAGCTGCCATTTTACATCCAAAAATTGAAACATACAATATGTCAGAATCTATATACTCCAAGTATTTCAGTAACTAGAACAGTAATTCAGTAATTCTAGCTGATTGAATTCATCTCCATTTCTAAAGCCACCAACTTTCAGTAACAAATTAGCAACATTCAAAGGAAAAGCAACTCAATTTACTTAAATTACTCAAAATAAAAAAGATGGGACATTTGAGAAAGATGAAGGGAAGTACCCAGAAACGAAAACGCCGCAGCCCAAGCGAAAGAATATGGCAAGAGAAGCACCCAAGACGTCCAAAGTCTTATCGGGTCGGACTCCGAACCGTTTGGGCTCCGGGGCCTTGAAATTGGGTGGGGGAGCAAATGTTGAAGGTTCAGGCTTTACTTGAACTGAAGCTGATGACGAACTTGTGGGTGTCTCTGGGGACTCTGTTGTGGCTCTAACTGAAAATAATCTCCTTGTGGGTAGTCTTCTGGGGCATGAAAATGGCGGGAAAGTTGAGGTGGGTATCAAGTTTAGAGCTTTGGCCATGGTTTTTGGGGGGAGGGGGTTTGGATTTTGAAGAGATGGAGTGTCTGAGAATATGAAGTAATAGTTGCAGTTTAAATATCAATTTTGAGTTGGTGGACACTGAAGAGACAAGTACTTGCAGTTACCGAACTCTTTGAAATAAATTGACTGGTTTTGGGACAATGATTTTGGTTTTGGGTATGAAATCAAATTTATTTATTCTTTATTTTTGAAAATATGTGATTGGTGTGTGTGTGGGTATGGTTATCTGTGGAAGACATGTGATTGGGTAGAGAAATACTCCTTGTGCATGAGAAATGAGTCAAATATGAGAAATCATATCAATTGTTGGTGGAAATATCTTGAACTCAATGAGACAAATGTGAAACTTGAGTCGAGCATTTCTCAATCCCATTCATTTCCTGTTATGAGAAAAGAGGAACTAAACTTGTTCTTTAGCAATTGAGGTTGCAATGCAATTCCCCTCTTCTGATGGACCTGCCTTGGGGCTGGACCAACTTTGATAGTAGTACAGCCTACCCTACTCTTTTCTAACTTTGTTGAATGCATTGAATTATTTATTTTTGGCTGATTTTGGGAGCAACTGAAATGATGAAACTTGGAGTCTTGGACATATAAATTGCAGATTTGCCAAAAAGAAAATCAAACAAACAACTAAACCAATGAAGACATGAAATTGGAAAAACACAGGTTTAGAGTGGGCACCTTTGTCTTTTGTCAAATACCCAAGAAGGATTTTTTTTTTTTTAGTTAAAGATAGATAGTTTCGAATTCATTGAATATCTTCGACTAAAGAACTCATATCAAGTGATAACTTACCCCAAATAACTCTAAATATCACTAATAACTCTAAGGGACAAGCTTTACAAATGAGCATAAATCAAACTCATTACAAATGATATCACACTACAACTATCTCATTTTCATGCAATGAAAACATCAGTCACCTAAAGACCTCAATTGATGTACAACTAAATATAATAATAAAAAAATTAAATAAGTATAGACATCCATCATATGTCTATAGCTATGTTAAGAAACAAGGAAATTAAGCTATTTTATTGCCCTTATTATTAGGACGAGCCTGTCCCCTATCAAGTTTGGGGTTGTTATGTTGAGGCTGAGCAGCTATTGATTAAAAAAAGAAAAAAAAATTCCTCCAAATTCGACTAGCCCAGATTTGAACCCAGACCTAGGCCCAAAAGCCTGAGTCCAAGCTCACCTTCGTTACAGCCCCACAAGCTAGCGTCATTCAGCGTGACCCACTCAGCCACCCTCTATAAAAAAACCTTTGTGCATCCGACAAACCAGCACACCCATGCGCCGTCACCACGATCATAGTAGTAAAGACCCACACCGCAGTCGATTGAGACCCAACACCGACAACATGGTTTTAGAAGAATCCAAAGGTCCTCCCGCCACAAACATGATCAACGTCGAGGATTCCCCCTCCCATGCAGCCGACACACATATCCAAGCCATAGTCACCGTCGTCTTGCCCGAAAGAAGAGCATCGGGCTTCACCCCGCCCACCTAACGAAACCTAGACCGGAGGCGCCCTTGCATTTTTTCCATCAAGGCGAATACAAAATAAGGTTGTCATAGACGATTGTTGAAAAACTGAAATAGAATGGAACACTCAATATATTCCCCCATCATCTTTTAGTATTACCGAAAATCGGCGAGCCTTATTCTCTCACCCTAACTCTCTCGTGAGTACTCTCATGTTTCTGTTCTTGGCCTCTCTCAGCTTCGGTTAAGTGCTTCTATTTTTTGGCGAGTAGTCTGGAGACCCCAGATTACCCATGGTTCATGGATAAAGTTCAATACGGTTGGCTCTTTTTGGGATCTGTATCATGCAGGTTATGGTGGTAGTGCGCAAAACCACGAAGGTTTTCTTGCATGCTTTTGCGGTAATTAAGGGCTCGGGTTTTGTGTGCATTAGATGCTTAGGTTTTGGCTTTCTTGGAGACCATTCACATTTTCAGGCTTCGAGATCGGCATCGCCTATGGATAGAAACAAACTCCATGGTTGTGTTGCGATACTTAATTTCAGTCACCTTCTTTGGTTCTTTGGAGGTTGTGTACTCGGTAGATGAATTGTATGTCTCTTCTATGCAGCTCTCAAGTTCGGGTCACATGTTTTCCGGGAATGCAACACCCCGACAGACGCATTAGCAAATTTTGGTGCATCGTCTGATTGATCTCATTATTGAGATGTGCTTCCTCAATTCTTAGCTCCCATCTATGGACGCGACATCGCTTTTTGGCCTAATTACAGATGTCGATAATCATGTTTTTCTTAGTGTGTAGCTTATTCATGATTTAATTTCTTTTCAGTTTGTATTATGCCTCTTGATTTAGTAAGTTTGTAATTTTTTGTATGGTTTGCTTCCAAGAACGGTCTAAAATGTTCATGGACAATGTTTCTCAGAGGTCCTCCACCTCATTTGTACCATTTTATCTATCAATAAATTTTTGGTTTAGAACAATGAGTTAGTCCTTAGTCCCGCTTACCCAAAAAAAAAAAAAAAAAAAAAACGGTTACTACACATATGCATAACAAACGGGTTAAATTTGTACGTTTGGCCTCTAATTTCAGCCTATCTACTAAGCATGCCTTTAAAGGCTCTTCATCCCAGAAATTAATCTTCTAACTCATTTGGATTAAATACTAGTTACTCACTTACTCCATGTACTTTAAAACAGTATCCCTCTGCTTCTAAATTAAAACAGTCTACTCATGGTTCTTTCAAATTCTCATCCAACATTCCACTAGAGAGGAAGAAGATGCATGTGTAAGCATAAAAACAAAATGAAACCAAATGAAAAAAAGTGACGGGAATTCCAAGGAATACAAAGAGCAACCTATACGACAGAAACCGCCAGATCAATCAGGAAGCGTCAAACTTAATTTCGACGGATCTGTTCGTAATGGAGTTACAATTATAGAATTTGCCATCCGAAATCAACATGGAAATCCAATCATTTCATCATGCAAGGAAATTAGAGATGTCAATGCCCTGTTAGCTTAAGCCATGGCGCTTAGGGATGGTCTTCAGACAGTTTGCTTAAACCACTTAAAAACGTGATTGTAGAGGGAGACTCAAAACTGCTGATGGATAGCTTAACTAGTAGAGCAGAGGTACCTTGGCGAATTAAGACCCTGGTTTCGATCAGATATCCTTACATACCATAATCTTCCAACACATCTACTGAGAAGCCAACTTAGTTGCCGATCAATTGCTAGTTATGCCCACACGCATAATGCACCAGCTGTTTTCCATGTCTGTGTCTCATGCGTTCCATCTGAATCAGTTGGAAGGGAAGTTGTTGCGGCTTTATTCTTTAGTTCCTTTACTTTTGTTGTTATCAAAAAATATTCTCGAAATAAAAAATAAAAAACAAAAACTAGTAGTTAACCCTAACCTGTTAAAGAAAGAGTTGGTATACAAGAAAGAGTTGGTATATTGGGGATGAATAAGCTTTGCATGTTCCAACAAGTAATGTGGAACTGACCCAAACTTATGGAAAGCTAGCCTATAGGGATCTTTCTAATGTCAACTCTTCCCATTAGGAAAGAGCTAGCCGCCCCTATTCCTCGATTTAATTGCCTCTAATGCGTAGGAATTCAAAGTTCAAACTCTTTTGTTGCAAGAAACTCACATATACCCGGCCCAGAAAACTATTTGCTGTAATGGTGTATTTCATTACAGTTAAACCTGGGTTATATATTGGGATACATTTAAAAAAAAATAGGCGTCCCACGTTGCACGCCTGCCCTAGCAGAGAGTCTCTAAAGGTTCTTGTATAGTCCATTAATTGTCTTGTGTTATACTTCAAGAGTGACTAATTAGACTCTTAAGCTAATCATCAAGGTCAAGAATTACACTCCAACCGGTGAAATTTTCTACTAGGGTGGCACCGTCCAACTAGTAAGAGGCAAGTCCCATGTATTGGTCCCGAAGACTACCTAGAAGCCTCAAAGCAACAAAAAGTGGGAGGATTGATGTAGGAGGAAAATTGATCAGCTAGCTTAATTACGGTTAGGCTCAACTATTCTGAATAGCACAATAAATCAAATATATAATACCGTTAAGACTATATAGTCCACGTCCATCTATAGTCCTATAGAAATTCAAATCAGATACAGATCAGAATGAGAAAGGAATACTGTTGTTCTGATCAAATAGTCTACTAGACTGATGGAGAAAGCCATACAGTGTACGTTGCTTTTCCACTTCGGGATGGATGTTCTTGAATGACAAACCTCTCCGACGCGTTCGGGAAAAGAATCCGGTTAACAATCCAAACACCATCTTTCTTCTTTCAGAAAAGATCGAGCTATCTGATAGTTTATATAATGATGCCCTACAAGCCAGAAAGCCCAGAACATAGAAATCGAGAGAAACCTGTCAATTTCTTGGACCTGAAGTAAGCAGCGCATAAATATACAGATAACATAAAGTATAACAGTAAAGTGTGTCTGTATAAACATCAGGCTCACATATATAATGGCACCAGAAGAATGATCCTAGCTAGCTTACCTTATTACGATAATGAGAACAAAATGGTAGCTAGCTAGCTAGGTCATGAATCATGATCGAGCGAAGAGTTCAGGTTGATTACGTACTTGTTTAATTTGCATGTCAAGTTTCAAAGCATTTGAGTAGATACGACACAGATTTTGCATGATCTTCATCATTCATCATATTCATATACGTACATGGTTTATATTTAATTAGTGGGGATAGAAAATTTCTCTTCCTTTAAGATCCCGTTTCAAATATAAAAAAGAGAGAGAGAGAGGGAAGATCCCGTTATTGCTATTGCCAAGTTTATCTGTACGTAAGTGCTTAGTTAATTTGTATTCCTTATATATGTAAGGAAATGAAGGTTTCCACTATCCATTTAATTTATAACTAAGCAATATTTATCTTCAATTCTTTTGCTAAAGGAGGAGGCTGGAGAGAAATGACATATATGAAATTCAAGTTCTAGCTAAGCTATATATGATGACCTGGTGTTAAGACTTACTTCTAGCTAGCTAATTAAGGTTATTTTTAGTCGATCTAATTGTCTTGATAGAGAGCTTTACGAGTGACTAATGAGACTCTTAAACTAGCTAATCATCATCAAGGTCAACAATAACAACCCAATCGCGATCGGTGAGGTTTTCTACTAGGGTGGCACCGTCCAACCAGTAAGAGGCATCATGATCCTGTGTGCATGCCATGTCAGCCGACCATATATTGGTCCTCAAGACTCCACTATCTAGAAGCTAGCCTCAAAGTGACAAAACATATATTGCGAGAGAATGTTGGAGGAAAATCAGCTAGCTTAGGCTTCAGTATTCTTAAAAGAGAAATAGTATATATACTTGAAGACTATATATATGTAGCTAGTAGTCCATGTTCATATGCAAAGTACATATACATTGAGATCGATCGATGAGATTAATTGTGATCAGAATGAGAAAGGAATACTGTTGTTCTGATCTAAAAGTCTGCTGATGGAGAAAGCAATGCAGTTGTTTTTCCACTTCGGGACGTCCTCCATAGACAAACTTTTCCAACGTGAAAGAGTTCAAACACGATCTTTCTTCTTTCATAAAGGATCAGAGCCATCTAATATTATATCATTCAACTGATTGAAGTCTGCAGCATGCATATAAGCAATGATGATGCCACAGAACCCAGAATATCTGAGCTGAGAAACCTATCGTTTTCTTGGGACTGAAGCAAGCATGCTAACATAAGAATGACATAACGACACCATAAGAATGATCCTAGCTAGCAAACTTACCCCTACGAGAAGGAAAATGATAAGCTAGGTCAGGCATGATCGATCGAGCAAAGAGCTTGCATGCCATTCTAGAATATCATCTTCAAGTTTCAAAGCATTGAGTAGACGACAGAGATTTTGTGTGATCTATTTTCATCATTCGTCAGGTTTATTTATTAGTTGGAATAGAAATCTTCTCTTCCTCTTAAGAGAGAAAAGAGCCGGCCCGTTATTGTTTGCCAAGTTTATCTGAAAGTGTTTAGACATGATACTTTCCACTATCTATTGAATTTATAACTAATTGAGCAATCTTTATCATCGATCTTAATTCTTAAAGCTAAAGGAGGAGGTTGGCGACAAGAAATTAAGGGCTGCATTTGAAGAAAACTAAAGGATTTATTACTAAGTAAAGTTTAGTGACCTCATCGTTAAAATTCTAACATTTAGGAGTCACCGGTAGTAAATAAAATTAACTATTAGATCATTTGATTACCACTGTGAATACTATTGTGTACAAGTCTCTCAAAAGCAGGTTTTTTTATGCTAAAAGACTAAAATTACAAAAAGAAACCCTTAGAGCAACCTGCTCCAAAGAGGCCGAGGCCGAAGCTCAAAGCTTGTCTAACTACAGCATGAAAAACATCCTCCCAACAACACATATCAGAGTGGCTATGCCCTAAATTGGCAAGAGCATCGACAACAAAATTAGCTTTACGAAGAATATGATAAAAAAAAACTTGCTCAAAATAGGCGGAAATACTTTTGATATCCTTCGTGACCTGAATACGCTTCCAAGGCATTTAAATTTTAAGTTGACACAATTGATGACGAGGGAGGAATCTCCCTCCACTATCACCTTCTCTCGAAAGCAGTTGTGTACCACGATTTTGTTAGAATTTTCCTATAAAACGCCTTTGCATCATAAATATGTTAGTAACATAGGGATAATCCATGTAAATTTAAACTCACCACAGGGATTATTCTAAGATTAGGGCCAAAATCACCATGCCACTAGTATAATTCTCATAAGCACTCAATTCCCCAGACAAAAATGGCTCGAACCCCCCGCCCCCCCCCCCCCCCCGGACGTTATACCAGCTAGATCCTAGGTATATCATCTTAATGGTTCAAACAGTTTGGTTTCCAAATTTCTATTCACGGGTGCCATTGGTGAAGTTAGTTAAAGCAGATCGACATCTTTTAGTCAAAGAAACAAACCCGAAAAAAAGAGCTGTAGTGTTTAGTGAAAGAGATTGCCTTGTAGGAACTCCAGCAGCTCATGTTGAAGTCTTGAAGATGGGATCGATTGGAAGGTGATGATCAAGTGACTAGCAGCATAGCCTAGAACTTACTTACTGCTTTCAACTACTGAAAATTATACAGCGCATCCGGGTGCGCCTCGCACCCGGGTGTATCCACCGTCTATTTTGACCCGCCAAAAAAAAAAAAAATTAACGGTGAAGATGACAGGTGCGCCGAATAGGCTCTCTTCAACTACCTTGTCCAAATCCACTACAAGGTTGTGACCACACATATTGCATTATGCTATTAACCCATTAAGCAACTTGACTGGGTCAAATGTAAAATGATCAAATTTGCGACATGATTACTGAATCTGAAACGAGATTACGTTAGTACCAATACTATATAATATAATATAATGCATCACTCTTGAAAATTTTACATACATTTTAAACATTGTCCCTACTTACTAATTCTTTTTAATCACCAGTAAAATTATGTTAAATTAGTTCCTCGATAGTAGTCAATATATGATATCTATCTTATATGCGTACAATTTACTTTTCTTTTTTACTTTCAACATGTATTACTTACGAGAGTTACGACATATAACAGGGTAAATGATAGGCAGGGATGGGTGAAAAATAAGTTACAGGACAGTCATTGTCTCTTTGTTGCATGTATCATGCTTCTCTTTCTTGGAAATTCTGAGAAAGGGTGTGCAACTTTCTAAGCTCCACTAGTAAAACCAAATAACCAACATTTTCATATCTCAAGCATGCGTGTTGACAACATCACACAGCACTACACAACCCACTGCCTCCTCCTCCTCTTCCTCTCTCTTTCTTTATAACTCACCCCTATAGTACTTATCCCCATGCCATGATTCATGCCCCTCTATACCTCTCAAGTGGGTCTCGATCCCTTTCATGGCTACCTCATCATGGATCATCATCCTCCTATATAATTCTTTCTTCCGGAAAGTGACCTATTTCTTCCTCCAAATCACAACCCTTACCATTTTGTGTTTCTATCTTTTACCCCTTGGCTTCTGGCTCTAGCAGTAGTAAAGCAATTGCAGGTTAACCTCATTGAGTTTCAGTGCGCTTCCAATGGACCAGTCTGAGCCGTGGACGGCAGAGCAATGCCGAACTGACACGTACCCGTCTTGAAAGAGATGGAAACTGATCAGCACATCATGGTCTTTAACATTTAGCATATCCTACCAGGTCCAACGTTCTCATTTAGGAAACAACAATTTGATTCAAACTACCTTCTTTTCTCAAAACAGACCAGATGCATATAACAAGTTGATAACCGCTCTTCTGCAGCATAAAATGATGCTCTGCTATATGAAAAAAAAA
>NC_020496.1:12495901-12510656 GCF_000184155.1 Fragaria vesca subsp. vesca
AAACTACCTTACTTTTCTACTAAACAGAACCAGATGCATATAACAAGTTGAATAACCGCTTACTTCTGCAGCAAATTAAAAAATAGTAAAGTAGACCTACTAGACTAATATAAAGAAAAAAAAAAAAAAAAAAAAAAAAAAAAAGGAAAAAGAAAAAGGATCCCTCAGCTACGTTTGTATAATTTCTTTCCTGGTCATGATACTAAGATCTAAAACAAAACAAATATACTGATGCTCATCTAATAAGTCTTCAACTCCTTAAAACGAAGTAACATGAATAAATATCAGTACCGAAAATATAAGTAGAGGATCCTATTTCACACAGAAATCCCGCCCAACTCATAATTCTACGAAAGCTACGCAGCTAAGCTAGACTTCAGGAGTAGATTCTGCCTTATGGGAACGAGTCCATCACAAAGTTACTCGTAAACTTGCTCATTTCCCTTCTTTCTGGTTTAATCTCATTAATAATATTGAGACATAATTTGGTAAAAGAATAGGAAAGATGCCTTAATATTTAGGCATCCACACACCATGGAAGGAGCGAAACTGTTTCCAGGATTTTATGCCTTCCAACTTTACCGACCTCAATATGCATTTTTGGAAGCAACTGCTGAAGGCAGCTAGCCTGCCTAGCCTATAGCATAAAACCAATGTTGCAAAAAAGTGGTCAACCTAAGGACAAATATATGAGACACAGTAGTCAAACACTGAGCTTTTATAGTGGCCCTACTGGATCTTAGCTGATCTTTCCCTGTTCTGCATGATAGGGTGGTCTGGTGAAAATCCATTTTGGCACAGATGCAAGGTACACAATACTGAATTGACTCATAGTCTTTTAACTCGGTGAGTCAATTCAAATACCCACTAAATCACAGCCAAAAACAGTTTTTTGCTCTAATAATTGCTAATCCTATTGTATGGTAACTACATAGTGATCTGATTACTATTTTTTCTTACTCACCAACCTTTGCATCCACCCAACTTAAGCGTGTATAAGAAAGCTATAATTACCTTGTGAACTCTAAAAATTCTAGCTTGCTAGTTGCTACCCAATTTAAAAACATGAAAAAAAATCAGACAAATGGGGTCCACAGACAAACAAGGTATATCTGTAATATTGATGAACTATGAGGGGAAGGTTGTAATCATCTCCTTTATATATCACTCTTATTTCCACCACCCTCAATCCTTCCCAACTTTCAAAACTAAAGTGTTGTCATCAAGCTTTGATAAAAGAGAAGCAATGGGAAATTGCCTGGTTCTGCAACAAAATGTTACAAAGATAATGAAACCAGATGGGAAAGTCCTGGAGTACAGAGCATCCATAAAAGTTTACCAGGTGTTGTCCGAGTTTTCTGGCTTTGCAATATCTGAGACGACTCTGGGGTACCAGCATCTCCGGCCAGATACCAAGCTGCTCGGCGGTCGCCTGTACTATCTTGTACCACTTCCTTTGCCATCAAAGAAGGCATCACAGAAGAAGGTGAGGTTTTCAATTGATCCTGAAGGTGAAGCTCAACAAGAAACTAAAGTTGTAAGAATTAAGCTAGTTATAAGTAAGCAACAACTGCAGGAGATGTTGGGAAAGGGAGCGGTTTCAGTTGATGACATGGTTTCCAGAATTCAATGTCAAACTAGCGTAGATAAGAAGACTGACAGCTTCGACAACAATGGTAGCTGTGAAGGGTGGAAACCTGTTTTAGAAAGCATACCTGAAGTAAACTAGCAATAGCCTATCCTTTAATTACTATGCATACTGTTCTCTCCAATCAAACAAACAAGAAAAGAAAAGAAAATGTAGTGTTCTCTGTGCTTGAATGGTTTTCTGTAGGCTAACATACATATATATGAACAGTGTATCCATGAATCAAATTGCAAAACGAAAAAAAAAAAAAAATTAGCTTATATTATTTTCTTGTCGAACACATGTGCTTATAACTCACAAGTATCATTTTTATTCGGTTTATTTACTTCTGCAAGTAATTCAGAAACCTGTCTCTACATAACTCTCAAGCCCCAAATAGGCCAACTGGGTTTCTATCAAAGTAGCATATTAATTATTCTCATTTTTATTCGGTTATATTTACTTCTGCAAGTAATTCAAAAACCACTGCCTACATAACTCTCAAGCCCAAAACAGGGTAACTGGTTCTATTAAAGTAGCATAGAAATGAAGTAAACATCACCCATACAGACAAAGAACAGTTGAATATATTGCCATGAAATTTCACAGTCTATTGTTTCCATCTAACACGAAATAGGAAAAGAGTCCCATCACACTACAAATGCCAAAACCATGATACGGTTTGCCATATCAGGGTGAAACGACTGAAACCAAATAAGCAAGCAAATACGATGAGAGTGCGAGGGGGCAATACATATCACAAAAAAGTAGAGAGAGCAAAACGAAAGAAACTTATGCATTGATGAAATATCGCCTTTGCCAATTTCTTTCCCCACACTGTAGAAAATCTTGATGAATTTTTGTGAACATAATTTCACTTGTCCATAATTATTACATTTGTGGTGGTGCAGCTAGTGCTCCCGTAGTCCCATTATGAGAGCATGGTGCTAGTTCCTATAATCAATTAACTGGTACTCTAAGTCAACTTTTTCTAGTAAAATTGCTGCTATATGTGTGTATCTCATGGAAGATAACTCAGGATCCATACCTTAGGTTATTCATATATGATATACCAACACCAGTAGAATTAGAGAGTTCTGTTACCGCTGCTTAGGACTGTGCTTTGCCAATCCCATTCATTCACCCTGTTTCTCCTATCATTAAAATCCCAATTTCCTGCATAGGACAGTTAGAAAACAACATTCGATTCTCATCACAAGAAATATACGAAACTAATCTTCAGATATAGATTTAAGGGACCAAACCACTATTTATTGGTAGTGGCTAGGTTGAAATAAGGCTGATAGTAGTCATCTGAGCCTCATGTTACACAAATCTTCTCAGCACTAGTTGTTTAACAACACAGGAAAACCTGATATAGTTTACAAAACACAGAAAACAAATGCCTAGCTCATTTATAATACCTCCACAACAGAAGTTTATGAATATTGCAATCGAGTAGCATAAATCAAAACAAGTATTTAGTGTAATGGTTGGCCTTAATCTGAGCTATAGTGAAAGCCGAAATGACTGTTTACACTCAGTAATTATCTGCTGGTCATTGAGTACAGAGAACCATTGCAATAATATATCAAATTACAAAGTAAAAGGACACTCGTTCTGAATAAAGGACTAGTTGGTTTAATAATACTGCGACTCTGCAAAAGCTCTTAACCCAGGTTATCCATCCCAAGTATGCTACTATTTGACAGTATTCAATAAAAATCTTCTCTATCACTGTCCCAACCAGATTGCCTTAGCACCATCATAGGTCCCCCCCCAAACAAGATACAGAAAGAAAAGGTCCTAGAAAAGCAAAATAATTTAGATTTCTTTATAGAAAATAATTCTGCTATTGGAATCCAAGTTTGCAGTATAGTTTACTAATTTATGACATGTAATTTTCTTTGAACAAAATAGAGGACAAATAAGATCAATTTTGGATCTCAGTGGATGGTAATATATTCAAGATCCACTATGTAAATTATGTCCACTACAAAATCTTATGATTGGCTAAGATGCCATTAGTAAGTTTGGCTTCCAATAGAAAATACTAGACGCTTATTTGTGGTGGCTACTTCTATGTATGGGCTGACATGGCTACAGGCAGCAACATATGAATTTCAAATACTATTTAACTCACTCTCAATGTTTTGTATTAACAAGTTTATCAAGTCAGTCAACAGAACTTTATGTGAAATTTATTTGAATGAACAATTTATTTATAAAACTATCAATATGCAAGTGAAGGCAACAACTTAAAGAGGACGACAATGGCAAGGTATTAAACAGTACTCAGGCGTTTATTTACAAGTGCCTTCTTGCAATATATGCTTGCTTTATATATTACAATTCAATGGAATCTAAATAACATATAGTACTAGTAGATAATATATTGAGGAACTGTCAAACATATGCTTGTTGTTGAAACATAAATTGGTATGTCATGATCATGATGTATTTCCTAATCCCTATGACTATTCAAATGCTGTACGATATTACATAGTTTGATTGAGGAGATAACCAACCAGCTGACTTTAGTTTCTTTACAGGAGAGATGGTGTAGTCGATAGACCGCAAGATTGTAAATTTTCTGATATACAATTAGAAACTATTCTTCCTCTTTACTTTCAACTTCCAGACTGATCTCATTCCGCCTTTGAAATGGAAGTGTAAATGGCGGGTTATACTGCAATCACATCAAAAGGGGATAGATGTGTGATTAGTAAAGCTACGGTGTGTGCATCAATCACCCTGAAATAGATTATTCTGACACTTTTCATCAATGATTGGGGTAATGAACTCACCTGTGCAACTTCCACTGCAGTGCCCTCCTTCACTTGGAACTGTCTATCATTTTCCAAAGCTTCCCTTAACTTGGACTCCCGTTGCTTAATTACCTCATCAGTGACAAAACCTGATATACATCAAGAATATACTAAACCTTTATCATGAAGCAGTTGAAACTCTAGACTTATCCAATCGCAAACTATCTCTTTGCAATTAAATCTACAATAACTATCACGTGTTTCATGCAATTGTGTTGTCTATCTAAACTCAAAAAACAAAAGCTAAAATCTTCATGCGAATTTGCTTCTGCTCATTGCTCAGATTATTTGTAGGAATACCCAGGTAAGAGCAACACTAACTCAATATATGTATATAACCAATAGGTTAAGGAGAGGACTGACCAGAAAAGGCAACAACTGCAACTAATTTCCTTGGAACCTCTTTGACCTTTACAGATGGATCTTTAGGCAATGGCAAATTGGCACCGTATTTCGAGGGCATGACAAAGGACATCTTCCACTTGTCTTCATCTTCCACCTATTACATATTGCAGTTAAAATAGGCCATGATAAAAGGAAGCAGATTGATATACAATTATATAATCAACTGCGGTCTGCAGATAGGACTTAATACTAACATACGAAGAAAGGAGAAGAATGTACCCTCTTTGTTATCACTGGAGTTGTCATTTCCATTTTCTCTCCATCAGATTGAGCTTTACGCGTAAAAACTGGTGTGGTCATCTCCATTTTCTCCTGTTTGGTATTCTGAAAAGCAGAACAAGGTCACAGTCGAACCCAAAAAAAAAACTGGTATCAAGTGATTCAATAAGACAAATCGCCTATACTAAATCATTAAGAGAACAGAAAAATCCTCAAAAGCAAAAGGGAAGAAATTTCAAAGTACCTTACCAAACAGGTATTCAGCTAAGACATTGAACGATTGCGAAGCACCATTGAAGTCAAAACCAGTCTTTCCAGGCATTGTTGCCTCTGCTATAAAGTAAGGCTGATTCCACACAATCACAACAACTGAAATGAATAATCACACAAAACCTAAACATAACAAAAAACAATCAAAATAATTAATTTTTCAATAGAGTACCTCAACTTCTCGAATCTCATACTGGTCTCTCCTACTCAAAACCTTGTACTTCACCGTCTCAAGGTCCGGAACTAAACAAAATTCACACATCTAAATCTCAACGAATGTAAATAAAAACACATAACTCTTTCACTTACAGCAAAAGCAGCAGCAATCAAGCAATACCAGACATGAGAGCTTCCTCGAGAGTCTGAGCCTCGAACTGCTTGGGGAAGACGTACTTGGCCGTCTCGGTAGCCAAGTCAACCAAAACTGAAACAACAACAACAAAGAAAATCACCAAAATGTTGAAACAAATTGGAATCAATTCAACCTGAAAATCAAGAAAACATTTAGGGAAAGGGATTTGAACATTTACGTCGCTGAGAGACGGCGGAGGCTTGGGCGGCGAGAGCGGCGACGAGGGAGACTCGGGCCTCGAGAGCGGACATGGTTCTTCTTCGCTGCGGCGGAGGACGTACGGCGGGGCGATCGGCGGCCATGGAGATTGTGGCGGTGAGTCGGTTAGGGTTTCGTGTGAGGGTTTTGGATTGGGGCGGTTGAGGGAACATGGGAGCTTTGTGAAGAAGCATTTTTCTCTGGGTTTTGGATTTTTTGAATTTCTGAGGGTCTTGGGAGTTTGAGAATCTCACTCGTGGAATATGGTTATGGTTTTCCCGGGGAATTTTATTTTTGACTTATCATATTCGCCCCGTGAATTGTTGGTATTTCCAATAGTTGCCCAAAAAGGACGAGTGTTTTTGCAGATATGACCCTAATTTGGCACCAATTTGCTGGATGGTGAAACTGAAACCCAAAGGCACACATGCTTTGTATTTTCTGGCATGATGAAAATTTGTAATGGCACCAACCCAGAAGATGTCTGATTTACATGATTTCTGTAAACCGGCTTGTGAAGTCATGTTGGTTTTGTTTTAGATGTGTTTTTAGTAACCTAACCAATCAGAAGATGATCGAAATGAACAATGTTGTTTTTTTTTTTTTTTTTTTTGTCAATTTAGATAGTTGAATGTTAGTACACACTAAACATAAGATATTGTAGGAAACTAAACATATCTACATATATGTATCATTGACCAGTTATATGAGATACAAGTAGGAGCACAATGTGTATGATGTATATTGTGTTTACTAGTTATTTCTCTCCCGCTAGATTGATTGAACTGTTTGGTAGAGCATGCGGTAAAATTTATCTCTCCTTAAATTGATGGAACTACAAGATAGAGTATGTGGTAAGCAACAAACTAGTCCATGGTTAATGGTGGGATTGATAAATGATGATAGATTTATTTAATAATCAATGAGGACCGAGTTTATTTGTTTTCATATATTAATTATTTTAGATGTTGTGTTTCTAAATAGTTGAGGTGGAACATAAGAAAATTACTTTAACTTGTAGAATAAAATGAAGAATGTAGAGATTTAGGAAAATGAATCAAGTAGCATAAACCAAATTGAGTACATAATTAATAAGCAAAAACCCTTATCCATAGACATAGTAAAGCCAAAACCATGCTTCGTTTGCATGAACTGTATCATGTCACCCGGCTGCTATCATTTGTTCATTTCGTTCTTGGACAAGTAATCGACTCTCACTTCAACCAACCTGGTTAATCTACTTTGCTTCTCATATAAAAATGTATTGATCTTAATTTGGCGAAGTTATCTAAATGTTTAACTTTCATACATATGATTTAGATTAAAGCAAAGTACAGGTAATTGATGTATCTATCCTTTTGCATTAAGAAACATGTAAAGGTTTCAGCTTTTTCAAGACTGAAGAAATCTATCTCAGAGAAAAATGAATATGAAGAAGAGGTTTGAAGGAACTTACAAGCTTCCCATTTTGAAGAACAGAGTAATCAACAGACTTGTAGAAGCCTGGACTCTCTTTGTGGATCCAAGTAAGCTTTTGCTACTTTAGGCAGATGTAAAAGAAAGTAAGGTTAAAAGAGAAAATGAGAGCAAAAAAAAAGCCTAGCAAACCCAACAGAGAAATATATACAAAGAAGAAGAAAATGGAACATGAAATTATGTCAATAAATGAAGAAATTAGAAAAACCTCTAATGAACAGACTCACTGAGAACAAGGACACAGTACAGCAAAAACCATTGGTTCACAAAATAAATGCTTGAGAAATTATACAACCCAACTACCTGCAAAGCTTTCTGTCATATACTAGTCTTCAGTTCAAAGTACTAATTCTGAAAATATGGATAAGCTTAATCAGTTCAAAGCTCAAAGCTTGTTTGGTTTCTCATTTGTATCTCACTGCTGGTAAAGTCCTTCATATACTAATTTTAATTTTCTGATAGCCTCTGGTGGCTGTTGAGCCTCCTTTGGTTTTAATGCATTTGTTCTTATAGTTTAAGTAAAGAAGCCCTACACCAACCACAAATTTGTTCCACAATATCCCACATAAAAAGCTGCATTCAGATTTCAGAATTACAGTTTCTTGTTCTTTTTCTTGTATCAAAACAAAATGTGTTTGGGGCACAACCATTTAGTTATTGTAAACATTTAGAAAAACTGAAAATCCAACTTAGAAACGACTCGACTACTACATCTCAGAATAGAATTCTTCATCACTGCAACATAGTTTTCCTTCGAATTCGCATACACCTGCACGTAGCTACCGGATGTCGATGCATTTCCAAGAAAAGGAAAAATGCCAAGTTTTACAGTACAACTCTGGGTTTAAAGAGCAGAGATTATAAAGTGACAACACCGAATGTGGCTAGATAGATAGAAGCATCTTATAGAAAGAAATTCAGCCCCAGCCCAGTAACCCAAGTATGTGGCTAAACCCAACCCCAAAATACGAGTATCTTTGAAGGTGGTCACCCTGAGTTGGTTTGCTCACTAGTACTCTTTTTCCAAGGATACCCAAGGGCACACATGGTTTGCATTTTCTGGCACTACATGAAGATTTGTAATCATAACATGAAAATTTGGTCATATGATATAGAGGGCACTAACCCCATGGATACCTGATATACATGATATGTGTAACAGGTTTGAGTCATGTTTTAGTTTTGAATGTGTTTTAATAACCGACCTACATCTACAAGACCATCTAAGCCAATAGCGTTTCTTGCAGGCATTATAGTTAGTACTTAGTTGAATGTTAGCGAGAATGCACTAAACGTAAAATATTGTAGGAAACTAAGCATATTCACATAATCTATATTACCGGGTTGCACAGCTTATACATTTGAAGTTTTTGTGGTTTTCTCCCCCTAAATTGATGAACGGAGGGAAGGATAACCAATCATGATCGAGTCCGTATAAGTTTGTGACTTTGTCATTCATTTCAAATTAATTTTAGTCTAACACCATTTCGGTATGTCAGTGTAACAGTTCAGCAATGTATATAAATGATACTTTTGTGTTATTTACGCCATAAAAAAATTATTCGTAAAGCAAAACTTGATTTAGGTAAGTGATAAATTCAAATATGCAGCTTTTAAGAAGGTACTTTAACTGTTACAAGTTCTCATTTCGACTTCAAAAAAGAAAAGTTCTCATTTCAAAGGTTCCCCAATAATTACTACTTATATTCATACTTCATAGGGTACAACAAGAGCTTTTATTCAAATCTACATACATCAAAGCAACTTGTTAAACGATCAAGATATCAAATGCTGCACAGGCTCGCACACCAACAGATCATGGGAAGATACTAAACAGTCGATGCTTTCTGCTGAGCATGCCAAGCAACAACTTCTTTGTACGGCAAGTTGCCGCCGAAAACATCCAAAGCACTGCCAACAGTAACATCCACATGTCCCAGCCCTGCCACTTTTATCCTCTCTAAATCAGCCATTACTGTGACTCCACCAGCATAAGTTACAGGGATCTAGCACCCAAATCACATAGAACATCAGTAATTTGCACATACAGTAATACTATAATAGCATGAAAGTAACAATATACAAATGTTGACACCCAGGGCAACAGTAGTCGTGGCTTCGCACATTTTAGCTCAAAGAGAACTATTTAGTGTTTAAGGGCTTTTACCTACGGAATGGTCATCGGGCAGGGAATTTTCCCATTTTAATCAGCATTTGTTGGCAACTTGGTATACAAATGTTTTGGATGACAAAATGCAACTATGATGCATGCATGGTTTCAACGTTTATTCTGTGTTTGCTGGAACATAAGACTAATCAATGATTATTTAGATAGATGTGCAGATAAATAAGCAGATAAATTTTTGTAGCAACGATGAGATCAAGGGAAATTCCCAACAAATAACCAACCTAGTATTTTAATACATGACCAGTTAACCTATTCCTAAATGTGTCGCAGTAAGTTTACCAACCGGAGAATTCTTGCCAAGCAACTCCACAAGCTCTTCATCAATCCCCAGTCTGCATAAACAAGCAAAAATGAGATAATCTTGACAATCAAGGAGCATATTGAATCTTATGTTCCAAATTTCAATTGTCAGGTTGGGGGGCTATTTGTGCCAAACATGGTTGTAAACTTCCTACACCAGGAAATTTTGATACTGAGCTAAAACACGGCTGAAGTTCTTCAGTCATATATTTAAGATTTATAACAAATATTTCATCTGAATTAACTTCAGGCATAGATGTCAGCTTTCACTCCCAATACCAGTAAACATTTTAAGTTACAGAATGTCAGCATATAGCAGTATTCAACTCAACTGCCCAAAGCATTACACCTTCTAGCAATGGCTATATCCAATCCCCATGGCCATTCTAAGACAAAATGAAGCTGACCTAAAAGAGTACCTCTTTCAGTTCAGCATTTAGAAATGAAAAAACAATTAAAAAACCGTAACTATGTCTATATGCATATCAGTCTAACTGAACCAACTCTTTGCTTCATGACATGTAAACTCAGTAGTAATTTATGAGTGGGAATCATCAAATGTCCTCAACCATGCTAACTAATTGGTAAACTATGTTTTCTTGCTAACAGCAAAAGAAGTGTCAACATACAAAGAATCAGAGAAAATAAGAAAGCCTCACACAAGGAAATGGTTTTCATGATCATTTATTTGAACATATACATTTCTATCGCACTTACATAAGCGTATGTATTCGTTGATGAAACA
This sequence comes from Fragaria vesca subsp. vesca, assembly GCF_000184155.1. Taxonomy (NCBI): domain Eukaryota; kingdom Viridiplantae; phylum Streptophyta; class Magnoliopsida; order Rosales; family Rosaceae; genus Fragaria; species Fragaria vesca. Next base: position 12,506,510 of record NC_020496.1, read on the forward strand.
TGTATGGCGATAAATATGACTTACTTTTTCCCTTCAACATCGACACCATGTACCAGAAACTCATCTGCATAGTTGGCAAGGAAGTCTAATATTTCCTTGTCAAGATAAACGTCACTGAACTTCTGCCATCTATCTGTTACAATTGCATATTTACCTTCCTGCACATGAAAGACCAGATACACACTAAGGCCCACATATAATAAGCGACTGGAAAGTTTAAATTAATAAGCATGCAAATGTGTGACAGTTGCATATTTGGCTAAATCGTAAAAGCCTATTATACAAGGGACTTTTATTTAAGAATATTAAACAAGGGACTGCAGAACACTCAAGAAGGAAAATACAATAGCTTTGATGATGCATGCAAAATTCATTCACTCTGTTCAATCAATTATACAATCCGAGTCTTAATAAACTAATATTTCAAAGGTAATAACACAAACTGCTCAAGAATAAATGAGTTTGCTTAGCCTGGTAAAGGAAGTTATCAAATGAAGGACATAGGAGGCATAGTTCTGGATTGACTTCATACCCTCTTTCTGCAGCTAAGGTCTAAAACAAGCCTTTCTTTTCCAACAATATGAACAAGATCTTTTAGCCTTTCAAGGTCCATTTTCCCATTATTAAATACATACTGCAAGAAGACCAAGACAAGTTAAAGGAAAACGTTACCTGATATCAAGTTTTAAACAAAATATATGATTTTTCAAACAAAACTCACAGAGGTGACAATGACGTGGCTAGCCCCTTCTTCTATGTACTGCAAAGAATTATCTGAAGTGATCCCACCTCCTACTTGCAAACCACCTAGATTATACCAGTCCTCGCAGCAAGTTCAGCAGAGGAAAATCTGTAAGTTTTAAACATATCATTCAACCATAGAGAACAAAGTGAAATCGCACACTCCCAAGGTTCTCACTAATATCAAACAGTTGGCATCTCTTTGATATCAGTTTTCCTATACCTCAGAATCCTAATTAATGCAAGTCACAATCTTTAATCTGATTCAACTAATGTATCAGGCCATGTTACCAACCAAAGATGAAGTATATTTGCACTGGACTAGGTAACATCCTGAACCTAAGAGAACAATCCACTATCTCGACTAATAGACAAATACATACTAAAAGACTTTGAAAAGTCAGTGGAATCCGAGAATCGATTTGAAAAGTCGAAAATAGCAACATAATCAACAATAACAAGAAAGCAGCTAGCTATAGACCCACCAGGATATACACGCAGAGCTTCAATAGCTGCAGCTCTACTCAAAGGGTCAGCTCCCAGCATTATCACATGGCCACCTGTAAGCCCATCTTCCTTATACATCCTTGCATACTCCCCAGCCGACTTATCCGACTCGAAATTGGTCACAAGAGCTTGCCCTTCTTCCTTCAAATCCGAAAGCGTCGACCCAACAATCTGCTTCACTTTCCCCTACAAACAAAAACAGACAAAACAATATGCAAACAATACACAAAAGACTCAAACTCCCAAAAGATTCGAACTTTGAAATGCTCCAATACCTTGTGTATATCAATGCATGGTCGAAAACGAACAGCACAGCTTATGGGTACTCGCCTAAACCCTACAACCAAACAATAACAAAAATGGGTTCCAAAGTTATTACTGACTACAAAGAGTTTATAAACCAAAACCAGAAGCAGAAAATTACTGAACGTTGCAGATGGCCTAGACCCATCAAGCTTCTTAGTCCCAAAAACTGCAAAGCTGCTCTGAAAAACTCTACTGAACTCTGAACCCAAACCAGAACTGAGGCTCTCAACTCTCATTCTGCTTCAAATTTTGGGGGCCACGGCTTCATGTTTTGTTATATATATTCACAAAAGCGGGGCATTTTGGTCAAAACAGCTTTTCCCCTATAAACCTTGCCATTGCTTAAAGCCTTGAAATCAAAACAGAGCCATTGTTGGCTGTGATGAGGAGGTTCACAAGACCAAAGGTGATACCTTTACTTGCTAAAAAGCCACCATCACAACTCCCACACCTCTCTCCAATCCCAAACCCATCCCTTCCTCAACCCCCACAAAACCCATCACCACCTTCCCCAATCCTCACTCTCTCCCACACCCAAAACCACACCCACCTCCTCACCTTCATCAAAACCCACATCAAAAACCCACCTCTTACACCCAAAACCCTCCTCCATTTCCTCAAGTCCAAGCTCCACCACCACCCCACCTTCACCCACCTCGACTTCCACGTCTTCAACTGGGCCTCCACCGTCGACTCCTACCGCCATGACCACTCCACTTTCGAATGGATGGTCTGCTCTCTCGCAAACACTGCCCGCTTCTCCGAGCTGGGTTGTCTTCTTAGTTTCATTGTTGCTAATCCATGTCCTTGTTCTGATGGTATTTTCTCTTGCCCAAGAACTGAACCCATTTTTCGATTTGCGATTAGCGCTTATTGTAGAGTAGGGAGGTTGGATGATGCTGTTAGAGCATTTGATTCCATGAGGAAGCTCATTGATGGGAAGGCTAGTGTTGTGGTTTACAACATTTTGATTAATGGGTTTGTGAAATGTGGGGAGCATGATAAGGCTTTGTGGTTTTATGAGAGGATGGTGAGGGATAGAGTTAAGGGTGATGTGTTTACTTTTAATATTTTGATTAGTAGTTATTGTCGAAATTCTCAGTTCGGGTTGGCTTTGGAGTTGTTTAAGGACATGAGGGGGAAAGGGTGTAGTCCCAATGTGGTGAGTTTCAATACTTTGATTAAGGGGTTCTTTAGGGAGGGGAAGTTTGAGGATGGGATTGAGATGGCTTATGAGATGATTGAGTTTGGGTGCGAGTTTTCGAGTGTGACTTGTGAGATTTTGGTTGATGGACTTTGTAGGGAAGGTCAGGTTGAGGAGGCGTGTGAGCTGTTGATTGATTTTTCGAGGAAAGGAGTGGTGCCTAGGGGGTATGATTATTATGGTCTTGTTGAAGTTCTTTGTAGGAAAGGGAATTCGGAGAGAGCGTTGGAGGTTGTAGATGAGCTGTGGAGGATGAGAAATGTTCCAAGCTTGATTGCTTGTACTACTTTGGTTGAGGGTTTGAGGAGATCAGCAAGAATTGACGAGGCTTTGGAAGTGATGGGAAGGATGCTTGAAGTGGATATGGTTCCAGATATTGTGACTTTTAATTGTCTCCTTCAAGATCTCTGCAATTTAGGGAGAACTGAGGAAGCTGATAACCTTAGTTTGTTGTCTTCGACTAAAGGCTTGGAGCTAGACGCCACAGCGTATACCATTTTGGCGTCCGGTTATTCAAGAGAAGGGAAAAAGAAGGAGGGGAAAGTGGTTGTGGATGAAATGCTAGATATGGGATTTATACCTGATCTTGCTACATATAATAGGTTGGCTAATGGATGAATATGTGGACATTTTCAGTTAGTTTGCTCAATCATGATTTTCTCTGAGGACTTAATTGCATGGCATGCTAGTGTCTATATCAGAGGTTGAAAGCTGCTGACATGAAACTGTAAACAGAATGGTTACATTCTTAACTCTTATTATCCAGTAACTTGTCATTTTAACAGCATGTCTTCTGGTGTGGTGGGATTTTGAGATGATCAATCAGCAAAACCAAGTAAAAATGAGCTCTGCTCAGTCCGTCTTTGCTTATAATGGAGCTTTTAGAATGGTGCATGATGAAAGTCTATTTGGAGCTTCCACAATGGGCATGAGAATACTTGATCATCTGTTTGATAACGTGATGAACCTAAAAGAATGTTTCGGCGCTGGACATGTGTTTCTACAATAAGATGCATTCATTAAGACAGCTAGATTGATTAGGACAGCCAGGGGTCCAAATGACAGGCATCCACAACAGTACCCTTTTCCTGGCCTTTGCCTCGAAGGTTCAAGTCTTCAAGACACTACCACCACTTATAGGCCCCATGGTGCTGTCGAGATGATAAGATTGCTTCAGATGTGAGAAAACATCTATGGAAGCTCTGGACACTTGTGGAAGAAGAGCTATGGGTGAAATGGCCGTTTGAGCTAGGCTTATGCTCAATGAGGCTATGAAGTTTAAGCTCTTCTCATATTGGAGGCTTTTTGGAGGTAACCTTTTTTTTTTCTTTTTTTTCTTTTTTTGGTTCTGGTGGTTGTATTTGTTTTGACAAGCAAAAAAAAAAAAAA